>NW_004524631.1:6491741-6502776 GCF_000260255.1 Octodon degus
CCTGGTGGGCTGAGCTGGCCACACACACACACCACACACTCTCTCTCTCTCTCTCTCTCTCTCTCTCTCTCTCAAATAAATAAAAATAAAAAAAATAAATAAATAAATAAATAAAAAAAGCAAGGACAACAGGGATCCCTATAAAAGCATTAGAAGAAATTCTCAGGCTATACGTTCTACAAAAGAATCTTACTTTTCACTGTCAGCACTAGTATGCGATGTTTACTGCTGACCTTTTAGTTCAGTAGGCTGGGTATGGTAGCACATGCCTGTAATCCCAGCACTCAGGAGGCTGAGGCAGGAGGATTGCTCCTAGTTTAAGGCCAGCTGCCTGAGCTATATAGTGAGTTCAAGACTAGCTTGAACTACACAGTGAGACCCTGTCTTAAAAAAAAAAAAAGCATATAAAAATAATAACATATCATTGGGCATGGTGGTGTATACCTGTTAATTCTAGCATTCATGGAGGCTGAGGCAGGAGGATTGCTCCTAGTTTAAGGCCAGCTGCCTGAGCTATATAGTGAGTTCAAGACTAGCTTGAACTACACAGTGAGACCCTGTCTTAAAAAAAAAAAAAGCATATAAAAATAATAACATATCATTGGGCATGGTGGTGTATACCTGTTAATTCTAGCATTCATGGAGGCTGAGGCAGGAGGATTGCTGCAAGCTCAAGACCAGCCTGGATTACAAAGTGAGCTCAACGCTAGCCTGAGCTGCATATGAGACCTTGTCTCAAAAAATAAAACAAAACAAAAAAAGTAATAATTATATTTAAAAACAAGTCTAAAACCAAATAGTGATGAAATTTAGGTTATATATGTAATCTATGTTTGATCTCTGTTGTAGCATTCCATTTAATGGTGGAAACAGGTTAAGAATTTTAGGACTACAGCGAACATTTTAAATTATCATTTACAATATTCTTCACTAAAAAATAAACACTACCTGTTGCAGTAGTCAACCACAGACTCTCTGGTTGTAAATAATGCTTCCTCTCCTTTCTTGGCTTTTGCCCACTTTGAATCCAAAAGGCAATCCACTGCTTTTGAAGCTAAGGAAGAGATTTATGATTTTAAATTTAGTACACACAGAAATTCATTTCTAAGGAATATTTCAAAAGACAAATTTCAACATTCTAACAAAATAAAAAGAAACTCAATAGAAAATTGTTTAACTGATCATCATAATTGTTCCTTAAAACCTTAATTTGTGAAATGTACTGATAAACACTTTTGCAAAGCAAGACTGGGAAATAAATGGCATTCAGAAATGCTAATTAAAGCAAGATAAACTCATGAGGAAATATTAGTAATAAAAATTTCAAAATCTGTGTAACTATCACTCACCAAATAATCACAATTAATTACAAAGTGAATCAAAACTTTTCTGTCCCCACAATAAAAATTTTCATTAAGAAACCCACTGAGCAATAAATGAACAATGTATTGTTGTCACCAGAAAAATAACGTAGTTTTAAAAAGTCTCTATTTTCTCTTATGATAGGCCTGTTCCAGAGAAGGCTTGAAAGCAAGGCCTAGGGCCGGTGAGATGGCTCAGTGGTCTAAAGCACCTACTTAGAACAAGCTTGGCAGAGCAGAGACCGCGGTTCAATCCCCCAGCACCACATGCCGGCCAGCCCCGCCCCCTGGTGGGCTGAGCTGGCCACATACACACACACAAACACACATAAATAAATAATTAAAAAAAAAAAAAAAAAAAGAAAGCAAGGCCTATGACATGAAGAGATTAGCATGTCTAGTTTTTGAATTTATCTTTTCTTTTTGGAACTGGGACTCAAACTCTGGACTTTGTGCTTGCCAGGTGCCATGCTACTGAGCTATATCCCCCGCTCCTTCAAAATTTCAATAAATATCAAAATCATTAATAAAACTAAAGGAATGTCTTCTTTATAATGACAATTTTGACATTAATGACAACTTTAATTGATGACACAGGCACAAGCTTATGAAGTCTACACAACAGATGACATCAACTTATAATATTATATAAAGTGAAGAATCAAAACTCCTAGTTAGTTCGAAGTATACATACTACCAGAACAAAAGGTAGTGTTTTATTTTTTTTTTATAGTCACATATATGTTGTTACTTTATTATTATTATTTTTTTTTAAGGTAGTGTTTTAGAACACTGACAATAAACTATTCAACAAACATGACTAGGGAGTACTCTATTATTTATTATAGACATTGCTCCTCATAGAAGGAACAATAAGATAATCAACTGCCATAGGCCTATCATCCCCTTTCAATAATCATACTTTAAAAGCAATTAAAAACCTCTACAATGCTGGTAAGATAGCTCAGCAGACTAAGCACCTGCTTACGCAAGTGCAGGGACCAGGGTTTGATCCCTGGCACCACATGCTGCGCCAGCTCTGCCCCTGGCCATGCTGAGCCCGAGACCAAGTCTGGGCCTGATAGTACATGCCTGTAATCCCAGTGCTGGGAAGGGTGAAAACAGGAGGATCACTATGAGTCGGAGCTGCATAATGAGACCCTGCACTAAATACATTAAAAACAAAATGAAATGGAACAAAACAAAACACATACACACACACAAACTTCTACATAGCCCAAACTTAGAAGACTTAGAAGTTATGAATGTTAATATGATTCATATAATCCTACCAATAAAATAATCAACCCGGTGACCCATCATATTCGTGGATTTTGTTGGACAGTTGAATCGAAGATACTTGGCTACAGCCTTCTCTTCTTTAGATGGTTCACCAACTTCCTATAATAAAAAGAATATTACTTTAGTGTACTCTTCTATTTCTTCTCTTTTCTGCTACTGCAAATTGAACTTAGGAGCTTGCACTTGCCAGGCTGGCACCATGCCACTGAGCTACATCTGCAGCTCGTAACCCTCTATTTCAGTAAGTCATGTACTAAAGAACTTACAGATTTGTTATGTAAATCTTTCTAGTGAAATATAGGCCTTGCTTTCAAGCATTCTCTGAAATAGGTCTATTATAAGAGAAAAATGGAGAGTTTAAAAAACCAAATTATTTTTCAAATACAAATAGGTCCAAATCCTGTTGCTTTCTCGCTTTAACTGCATGGTACTGGGTTAGGTTTCCAGCACAGTAACTGATCTGCACCCATTTGCCTTCACTTTTGTAGGCCCTCTTTGTAATACCCACAAAGATAAGATGTGGACAATAGTAAGTGCCTGATGCCTACATAGAAACAGGTGCCATAAATGTTAAGTAACAGTCACTAATCATGTGTACCCCCCACCAACAGACTACAAGAGTTCACAAATTAGCCAAATAAAGCTGCCTCAGGATGGTAACTGCAAGAGCTACAGAGAAGCGGATGACAGTTACTCCTTCCCTTCTCCTTCCTCTGTAGTTAAGATACTCGATATTGGCTGGAACTCCTTTCCCACTTTGCCTTCTCCTCATTAATAGGCAAAAATTAGAAGCACAGCAACAGATATATTATTATGTCATTTGAAGAACTGATTAATAAAAGTGCTTGGATTGTAGCTCTGCAAAGATTGCTTTAATCTATGTTGGGCATTTGATGCATGCCTGTAATCCCAGCTCTTGGGAGGCTGAGGCAGGGGAATCACTGTCTGAGGTCAGCCTGGGATACAAAATGAGATACTGCCTTTAAAAAAACCAACCAACCAACCAACCAACCAACCAACCAACCAACCAACCAACCAAAAAAACCCACAAAAAACACCACTGCTTTAATCTTTCCTTTTTTTTTTTCCTTCTATATCTATTCCAAACTTCTCTATTATATATTCTAGAGCTGCCAGTTCTGGGATATTTGTGGTAAAAAATTAAAAACTCAAATCACTCAACTTGAACAAAGACTTCTGTAAAAAAAAAACAAATACAATATTGATGAAAAACTTCGATTTTTAATTAGTAAAATCTTAAAATTTGCAAATTTAAAATGTAATACTCTAAAGTTAACATCTATAAGATTTGTAACAATTTGAGACCTATACGTATCCTTCTTGATGTAATAAAAGGTGGAGGGGGCCAGGGAAATAGCTCAGTAGATTAGGCACTTGCCTGGCAAGCACAGGGTCCTGAGTTTAATCCTCGGTACCGCAAAATGAATGAATGAATCAATGAACGAACGAAAGAATGGTGGAAATTTATTTAGTAAAACTGGTGAAACCATGCAAAATCTATTAACTTTGATATGTTAAATGTTAGTATTTAATTATGTTGGAGCAATATACTGTACTTCTAGAAGGCTCATCTATTAGCTGAAAATAAACACAATAGCTGAAAATGAAACTTTAAATGGTTTACAGGAACCATATATTTTATAATCATACCCACATATGCTTAATTTTTCATCTGATACATTATTGTCAATTTACAAGTTAACCTAATTAACTGATTATTTATAACTGGGTTAGGCTTACTTATAAAGATTGCAAAAAGGCAGAAAACCATTCAAATTCATACTTCCTGAGTGTTTATCCTAATTTTAGGTGCCATAATTAATATCAAAGATTTACGGGGCTAGGGAGATAGCTTAGCAGTCTAAATGCCTCCCTGGCAAGTGCAAGGACCCAGGTTCAATCCCTGGTACTGTGTTTGACCCCTGGTACTTCATGCTGTGCCAGCCTGGAATCCTGGGTGCACTGTGCAGGCCACTGAAACCAGGTATGGTGGTGCATGCTTCTAATCCTAGCTCTGGGGAGGCTGAGACAAGAGGATCACTACAAGTCCGAGCTGCATAGCAAGATCCTATACCAAATAAATAATAAATAAATGATTTATAAATAAATAAATAAATAAAGGCATGGTACCTAGGCTTTGTTGCATAACTATCAAAAGCAGCAACAGTTAATTTCTGAAAGAGGTAGGAAAAGAATTTTATAAGAAGGAGCAAAATTATTAATGGGGATGAGAACAGCCAGCAAACTATTCTTAAACAAGGAGCTAAATTTGAAAGATAAGCAAGTTTTAACTAAATAGAAGACCATAAACACTGTGGGTGAGAATGAATATAAAATCTGGCTTCAATAGAGGCTATATGTGAAGCACTGGTAGGACAAACATAGTTAAGTAGAACAGTCTTCAGTGCAGTTGAGAAAGATATGACTTTACCCTATATGTAATAGAAGAAACACTAGTAATTTTTTAATTGATCGGAATTATAAAAACAGCTTAAGCATTGTTTTAGCGGTTGTATGTAGTATGAATTGGAAAAAAAGGCAAGGAAACTAGTTGCAATATCAATGCAAATTCAAGTAAATGTGATACAGGACTAAAAGCAGCAAATGTAGATATCTGAAACACTTCAAATATAAACAAGTAAAACTCAAGGATAAAAGATTAATGAAATGGCTAGGTAAAGAATGTCAAAATTTCTAAGTTGAGCAACGAAAAGGATAGTTGGTTGTTGTTGCTGGTTTGTTTTTTTTTTTTTTTTTGGTGGAACTGGGTATTGAACTCAGGCCCTTGCGCTTGCCAGGGAAGCGTTTATTCCACTGAGCCATCTCCCTGGCCCCAAGGATAGTTTTTTTTAATAAAAAAAAATCTAGGAAAGTGATTGTGGAGAACAATCATTGTTTAGAAATTCAACACATGCACTAACATTCAGTTGAACCACTTACTGATCACATATAAATGCACTAATCTCCTGACTGCTTACCAAGGCAGCACAGGAACAAGGAAATTGGATGTTATTTTGTACTTGGAAAATTTTAAATCTCATTTGAACAATTTCAAGTTAACCAATCTTTCTACAACTGCAGTTCTACCTTGATAATGACACTATAAAGCATCAATGAAGATACTCAGAAGTTACAAAATTTGTATAAGCTTTTCCAACTCCACACAGAATTACCTTTCCACTAATACTTGCATAAAATTATCAGCAACTTCTAAGTTAGCCATTTCAGATGAAAACGATGTAACTCGTGCCATCTGCTGGAGATCTGGAGCAAGCAAGAGACTGATGCAGAAGAGTGACATGAAAATGTGACTATGAAAGTTGATTTTAAATACAGGACACCTTGTGTGGTGTCTCTCTGCCTTCATTGCTCACCTGCCACAGCCTAGAGGGTATATGAAACACTCTTATCGTCTTGCTTACACTTTGCACTATACCATCTCCTCTCTGTTCCTTTCTGATATGAACAAAATATTTTCCTAAGTTTTCTAGACTTTCAAGAAGAAATAGAAACCTTTAAAAGTATTAGCATGCACTAATAAACAGAAGCCAGCTCATTAACTGTCAAACAAATGGAGAAAATTTTTTAGTTCAAATAATGAGCACAACAGTGTTAGACTGAGGTCCCCAAAAGCGGATGAGTTTAGGCTGGACTGCCTTTCCCAGAATATCAATGCCTTGGCTACTGCAAATTATAATCCAAAGTTATTTAAATCAAAAAGTTTGGTTAGAACAATCTTATAAAACTGTTTAACACACATTACGTTTGCTTTAGAACACATTAATACTCAAATGCTTTAGAACACATTAATACTCAAATAACAGTGGTTATAGTATCTACTATGCATTTACAGAGGTACAAAAACAGCAGTGCAGCCTATGTTGTAGGATAATAATAATAAGCTTCTCTTCTGGAGGGTTAACAACCTAAGTATGCAGACAAAAAATTAGAGAAAAAAAAGGGCTGCAAGGACAGGCAACATTTTGGCCCCAGCCTTTCAAAGTAAGTGAGGACTCAGGACACAGGAGAACCTGTACTGTAACATCCTGTAGCTCAGTTATGTCCCAAATTTTCTGATCAAGGAGATTATGGGGCCACAGAGGAAAGTGATCAATGATGTAGTGTGCGCCTAAGGAGAGTCACATGGAGAGAAAACATTCTCTAAGGCTTTCACAAAGAGCAAACTGGGCAAGCAATGGCCATGACTCATCTACACAGCTGACACTGACAAAGGATCTACAAACTGCGGTACAGGGTTCCAGGATAAATCCTGGGGGGATTTGACTGACCTTTGTCAGACACAAAAGTTACATTTCTTGTTATACAGGTCTTGCTTTATTTTGGTCTCAACCGTCCAGCAGAAAAGTATAAAAATGAAGTATAAACAGTAAAGCCATATTAATATGCTGAGTTGTGAAAGGCTCAATAACTTCTGACATTGCCAGTACTATGGAAAACCAACTACTATTATGGACTACTGGACTATATTGGATTATTTTGCTGAACTCATACACCTACAATATTTAAATGACAATGCAATACCCTTCTGACAAAACTACACAAAAAAAGGGGATACAAATGACCATTTTGTAACCACATATTCAGAAGGATAGATATATAGCTACTTTCTCTTAATTCAATGAACAGAAAGATTTGTTCTAATAGTATTTGTGGACAGGATATCATGTCTGCATCTTGTACTATGAATAACCACTAAGAAAACAATATGCAATGTACTAATTATTATTATTATTATTATTTTTTGGCAGAACCGGGGATTGAACTCAGGCCCTTGCACTTGGCAGGGAAGTGCTTATTTTACTGAGCCATTTCCCCGGCCCCTATGTATTAATTATTGAAACTGTCCTACTAATCAGTTTTGAAACTGTCTCATTGCTATTTGTTTCTCAATAAAATTATTTTAAAAAATAGCAGTGCAAAGTACTTGTGAGAATGCAATAGTGGGTTAACAGAATAAAATTTGAAAGCTGGAGGGAACCTCAGAAAAGTCATTTACTCAATCCTGATGATAGCAGTATTCTTATATACTTCTAATTAACGTCTATTGTGTCATCTCTGCAGCAGCAGGTCTGCCAGATGAATGCAAAGCTTTCTATTAAACCTTTGAAGTTTCCTGACTGAAGACTGGCTTCCTCCTCCTTCCTTCAAGAAGTCAGACCTGCAATCTGGCTGCAGAGGCCCAAACTTTCACTTTTCTTTTCTTTCCTTTCCTGAAAGCAAGCACGTAAGCCCACGATAAAAGTAGTGTTTTACTGCCAGGGACAGATGGGTGCAACAAAAATAACTGACAGAGGTGATAAAAGTTCTAAGAAGCAGTAAGCCATTAAAATGTCCCCAAATTTAACTGGATAGTGTACACATAATGATGTGTGGATGGAATGATTCTCTTCAGTGGGGTAAGTCATAAAAGTCTTTGTTTTACAACATAAAAAAGTAGAATTAAATTATTTCATAATAACTTATTTTTATCAGTGATGAACTGGAAAGAATATTCAACTGGAAACTAGGGACAGGGACATAGCTCAGTGGCACAGGCACCTGTCTGGCAAGTGCAAGGTCCTGAGCTAAAAACTCCAAAAAAGATCAAGTGGGAACAAGAAGATTGGTCTAAATCTAGTTTTACTATCTTAACGAGCAATCCAGAGTCACAAGGTTGTTGGGTAAGATCAGTAACCTAAGTCTACCATTCTTCTTTTGTACCAGACTGAATCTGTGCAACAGAATTCCAAACAAATCCCACTACAAACTTTTTGACTCTTAAATTTCTTAACATGATTCTAAACCAGGTTTCTAGTAAAGCAGTACTTATTCTACATGAAGTTACCATGTTTTCTTAAAAATGTACATCATTGCATTTCTTAAATAACTTTATTTTTTGTTTGCTTTTTGTATTTTTGCAGTTCAGACTGGCCTCGAGCTCACTTGGTAGCCTTGGCTGGTCTCAAACTTGCAATGATCCTTCTGCCTCAGCCTCCCAAGTGCTGGGATTACAGGCGTGTGCCACCACATTGGCTAAAAATTTTATTTTTAAATGTTTTATTAATCTGGATTTATATCACTCATTTGAGAATCTCAATAATTAAAATTTTACAACAGAATGTCAATGAACACATAGTTCATTTTAGCTTTTCAGTGACTGATAATTTAGGTCCAAGAAGGAAGTGTGACAATAGTCCTGTTGCTTCCCAATTTTGACAAGACATCAAAACACCAGGATCTGAGGACATATTATACTAGAAAAACACAAAATAATCAGCTACCTCTTAGAAGCCCAAATCCAAGGTCACTAAAGATACTTAACACAAAATAGTCTCTTAACATAAAACATCAAGCAACAAATGACAGGAAATTCAGTTGATCTTGCACACCAGTGTGCCTTTAAAGTCCTACCATAGAATCTTTTTTGTAACAAACTCTGAAGTATGTCATTACATTTGATCTTTTTACTTCAAGTGGTGCCAATACCTACTTTGATTCTCTGGGAGAAAAAAAGATGAGGAATTTTTCAGGATAGAGTACTTCCACAAATCTGTCACAACTTCACAAAAGTAGTACTCCAAGATTTCCCACAAAAACTTTACACAGCCATGTAGAAAACTTTCAGGATAGGAAAATAATTTTCAGGTTGCAGCATGCAAACACATTTTTTAAAAACAATCAGGCCAGGGGTAGTGGTGCACACCTGTGATTCCAGCATGTGGGTGGCCGAGGCAGGAGAATTGCCTCCAGCTACACTGTGAGTTCAAGGCCAGCTGGGACTGTATAAGGGACCCTGTTTTTAAAAAAACCAAAAATCCCAAAACTCAGATCCCCAAATAAACAATAGAAAGTAATAAGTAACTTAAATCCTAATAGTGTGTTTACAGTGTAAGCTAGCTATTCTTTAGCATATCAATGAATGCTTAACAAAAACCAAAATAACCTTAATCCTCCATTCTTCAGAAGAGAAGAAGGTAAGAGGTTATGTGCCAAGTACCTTTAATAACTTTTAATAAGTAACTGACTCACCTATTGTTTGCATGGAAACTCTAACTATAGGATTTTTAAACTTTTGTTTTTAAGGTAAACATCCCTTATCAGAAATGAAAAAATTAACTTACTCAAAATTTCTCAGCTAATAATTAGTGAAGCTGGGATACAAAAACTGGTATGGTCTGGCTTTTTACCTCTTGTCCACTACAACTGCTGAGTTATACACCCTTTTTGCTTACCGTTCTGTTTAATGTAAGATTGTAACTGAAATATGAACAGCGAATTTTATCATCTTTTTGTAGTAATGAACAGCTGAAACTATAAAACAATGAGTATCAAAGGGCATAAAATTCTCTCGTGTGAACCGCAGTAAGTACAAACATGACAGCTTCAATGCAAATTCTAATAAAATATTGTCTGTCTACATCAAAGTAACACCAAATTCCAAAAGATTAGTAACAGTATGAGAAACTTCTCCTTGACCTTAAGTCCTATTTTTAAGACCTGTGTAAACTTGGAATTGCTTCTCTTTTCTGCAACCTATTCACAATTACTTTACTTCTGTCCAAGTGCAAATTTACAGATCATTGATAGCTTGTCTAAAAAGTATTCAACTAGAAACACCTGTGAGTCAATAAATGGACTTAAAAAAATGGAGATAGAAAAGAAACAGTCGTTCTACGCAGGGATCAGAAAGCCAATGAGTGTAACAATATGTTTCCTGTGTTAACAATTTACTACAAGCTATCAATTTATGAGGGCTTTGATTTCCAAACACATAAAACAGATGAAGCAACTAACAAGCATCCCAAAGAGTCTAAGATGTGTAACATTATCTAATCCTCTTGGCGAAGAACAGGAAGGACAAGAAAATTGCCGGCAAGAAATGCACAGATGACGTGCATGTGGGATGAGGCAGGGATGTTATGTAGGTTATGACGACAACTGGCGTGCGAAATGTTTCTGGGCGCCACCAGCTCGTCGCAGCACGGCCGGGGTTGTTTGTTTACACTGTGTCGACTGGAAGACAGCCAGTAAGCTCCGAGTGAACTATGAAGCTAAAAAATGTGGAGGAAATCGGAGGCCCAACGCGCCCGAGCATCGGCAGGCGGAGGACGCGGCCGGGGCCTCCGGGGGAGCCGAGCCGGCCCAGGTCCTTGTCCTGCGTAGTCTCCGCGCACAAAGACCGGGCTGCTTTCGGGCGGACCTCCGCCCCTTCCATCCCAATTACCGCGACCTTAATTTTGGGGCACCTGAGGCGCGAGCAGGTGCGAGCCAGCGAGCGAGGGGCCCAGGACGTGGCCGCCCTCGCAGCGCAGGCGGGCCGGCAGCCGCGCCCCCGCGCCGGACCCCGAGCG
>NW_004524631.1:6502946-6513790 GCF_000260255.1 Octodon degus
CTCGACGCTGATCCCGTTTCCTCCACTTCCGGGCGCGCTGAAGCCCCCTACCCCAGAGCTCGCCTTTGCTACCTGGATCCGCTTCTTGTGTCGCCTGCGTTCCGCCATGTTGGCCGCTCCGCCCGGTGCCTTCTGACGTGGAGCGAGGAGGGGGCGGCGGAAACCTCGCGAGAGCGCGGCGCGCGGCCCGTTATGTAAACCGGCGGGCGCCGCGGGAGGGGGACCCGCGCCGCGGCCGCTGAGCTGCCCGCGGTTGCTTGTAGTCGGCGGGTAGGAGAGTTGCTGGGACTGGCCGGCTCGGGGATGGATGCGGGGACCGCAGGCCTCAGGGGAGTCTTCGGGTGTCACCCGAAGCGTTTGAGTCACCTGGGAAGCCTCGGCGAGTCCCGGGCCCCGCCCCCCTGGGCAGAGCCAGGCGGTTGGATGGGGCGTTGATTGGAGGGGGAGCTGAAACCTGGACTCCTAGAAATCTTGGATGTGGCGGTCTCTGTGATAGTGACCTTGAGGTCTCTCTCTTCATTTTAGTTTCAAAAAATTCAGGTTAAAGAGAAAAATTCACAGGGCATGGTGGCGTACTCCTGTAGTCCCTGCTCTCGGGAGGCTGAAGCAGGAGGATCGTCAGGTGTTCGAGGCCAGCCGGAAGAACATAGGGAGACATTGTCTCAGAACAAATCAGAACAGGCCAACAGTGTGGGACAGAAGTGCACACTGACTCAAAGCAGAGACAGAAGCCAGCTGTTTTCCCATTCAGTGTATGGGGTACTGTGGCCCCTTAAACTTTGCACTTCTGATTCCATCTTCCGCGTGGCTTTTCAAAAGGCAGCTTTAGGATCCAGAAGTCGGAGAACCCAAGAAATTACCAGTGAGATGGATAAGAGAGTCCTCGGAATAGAGACCTGCCAGCTGCTCCCAGTCTGGAGAATTACTATGATACTTGTGGTTATTTCACAGTCAATTAGGCCAAACAGGAGAGTTTAAATTGCCCCAAAGTATTTAGATACAATCGCTGTGACTTTATGGAGCTCTTAAACCATTTTAGCTATAGAAATTGGGAAAAATGAGTTAAATTCTATCACTCAGAAATCTGTTAATCATTTTAGTAATTTTCTCGTATTTGTACCTATTTTGTGCTTGCACACGTGTTGCCTTTACATTGTGTTTTAGCGTCCCCCCAGACCTGCGATCACATGTGATAGGATAGCCTGTATTTTAATTAATGTAATGTGAGCATTTATTGTTTCAGTAATTTTTGAGTTTTCTATATCATGACTCGAACCCCCATAGCAAGTAATTGCAGCATCTTGATGTCTAATCTTTTTATTTTTTTTATTTTATTTTTTTTTTACGCCGAATGCCTTCAAGGCATGACTGGCTGTATTGTGTTGTGGGGATCGAACCCAAGCAACCTGAGCCTGACTGTTTTGTTGAAGCAGCCACTTAAAGAACTGAGCTACCGGGCAGGCCCCCTGTCTAATCTTTTTATAAAGGAAGATGGCTAAAGCTCTTTTTTGTATTATGGTATTTTGCTCTTGAGGGACCATTTAGTTTCTTTCCCCCTGTGATCTATACTCTGGGTGTGTGGTGTCAGCAAGAAGTTAAGAAAGGAACAATTAACAATAAATAGTTGGACTATACATGGAAATACTACTCAATAGATGCTGAGTGCCCATTAGATATGAAGTACTAGGCCAGGACTACCATGAACAGTGAAAATTCCTATGTAGAATAGCTCCCTCTCAAGCTATTTTACCATCTTTAGAATAGTTTTACTCTACTCTTCTCATGGTCTCACTACCATTTGCTGCTTAGATGACAACAATTTAGTTTCAGATGGATATGGTGGTGCATACCTATGATCCCAGCACTTGGGAAGCTCAGGCAGGAGGATTGCCATGAATTTGAGTCCGGCCTGGGTTACATAGCAAGACTTTGTCTCAAAAAAAAAAGTTGGTTTGTAGCAGAAATTGCTCCCTACCTCACCCCACCAGTATACTGTAGTTTTTGTTAGTTGCCCAGGTAACAGTTTCTGTCACTACTGGTCTCCTAAGGCCTGGTCACTGTGATGCATATTATAAGCACCAATCAATAACCACCAAATACTCTGCCTCTGTACTTCCTGCTTGCTTATCCCACATAAGCCCACAACTATCAAAGATCAGGGCCTAATTGGAAAAGATTCTGATCAGTGTCTGTTGACATAAAGTACCTCTGCCTCCAAATCCTGGGTGATATTTTTGGTGTTTCTATTTGTGTTTGTGTTCTGCTATTAGTGTAATTCATTACAAAGTATTTGACCATGCTGATTATTTACTTCTTGGTTTCCCTCTCCCTCCTTCAGCATGCTTTTAGACCCTCCCTCCTTTTTTCCTAGCAAGGAATGAACCTCCACTCAAAGCCTAATATTTATGAAAAGGGATATCTGTGTATCAGTTATGGTAATCATCAAGTTTATTATTCTATTTTCTCTTTGTCTTTTCTAGACAGGGTCTTGATATGCAGTTCAGGCTATCCTTGAGCTCACTTCATAGCCCAGGCTGTTCTCAAACTTGAAACGATCCTCCTGCCTCAGCCTCCCCCAACATCTGTTGAAACATGTTTCCTCTTATGAAACATCCTTCACTGTTGTGTGGTTTTAGAGTTGTCTCTACTGATTTTAGCCAGATCTTTCCTAAGCAGATGCTGGGGGGAAGGATGAAATATATTGGAGGGAGTGCTGGGATTACAGGCATGTGCCACCATGCCTAACCTTAAATTTCTTATTAAAATTTTTTTAAAGACTCAATTTAGAGGAAAAGGTAAGTGGTAGTACAAACACTGTTGGAGACACTTTCAGGTCCTCGTCTCAGTCCAAGAAGCCAATATTTGTAATCCCAAAGTTACGTTTTTGGAATCCCATCAAGTTGATTCCAATCTACTACTTTCAATGAAATCCATGGCGAAAATAAAGACACTATATTTTCAATCATAGGGGAGTCGAAGGGCTCTAATTTCAGCCATGAAAATGACTTTCAGGAACCCAGAGAGCGACCCAGGGCCTCATCTGGTTTTATTCAGTGGAGGAGTGGCTTGAGGAGGAGTGACTGAGAACTGGGAAATAGGTGACTACTGTGAGCTGAGCTAGGTGGGTGGCCTAAATTTACCTCTGCCATATGCAGAGAGAGTAATCTGCATTATACTCTTATGCCATAGAGATAGCATCTACTGTTTTGGCAAGTCTGGTACTTCAGCTTTGATGTAGTCTTTCAAGCCCCAGGAAGTCATAGCCTCTATCTCGATCCCAGCATTAGCTCTACCGTCCTGTCTTGACCCGGCTCGTTAAAGAGCAGCAGGTATAGGTTATCAGGGAAATATGCACACACGCCACCTTCAAAGACTATCACCAGCACCTCAGCTAGACCAATACACATTGCTTAAGGCCAATTGAAGGATAAACAAGTCCTAGCCAGCTCTGTACATAACAGTGCGAGAAAATTGGGTCAGGCTCAGTCAAAATGGAGACAGTTGCTTTTCTTTCAAGGAGACCGGCTCAGGTGGTCCTCCACAATACACCATGTGGGTAGGACAAACTTTATGGAAGCAAAATGTAGATAAAGAAATTTATGGGGAAGGAATGGGACAGGATAGTAGGCTGACAGGAACCTGCCCACTGATCTATATCTTATGAAACATGATGTTTCCTCTTATGAAACATCCTTCACTGTTGTGTGGTTTTAGAGTTGTCTCTACTGATTTTAGCTAGATCTCTCCTAAGCAGATGTTGGGGGGAAGGAAAGCTGTCAAGGGGTCCTAAACCTCAGTCTTGGGGGAAGGAAAGGTGTCAAGGGGTCCTAAACCTCAGTCTGGATGCTATCCCCACATACCCACCCTGCCCTCAGCAATGCAGGTATGCTAAGTGCTGACGGGAAAATGTAGCTGGAAAATTCCACACCTGACCTCATGTGATGGGGTCAAAATCATTCAGATGCAGATGCACTAAAAATACTGTATAAATTCAGGCTACTTATAAAGGCATTTATGAAATCAATATATTTCATCATGTATATACAAATGTTCAGAAAAAATCCAAAATGTGAAACACTTCTGGTCCCAAACATTTTGGATAAGGGCAACTTGTGCAGCTTTTCCTTCCTGGTTTCTTTTTGGCTTTTCTCCATCTATCTAGCTCTCAAATGTTCCTGGTCACCATAAATTTGAGATAGGAGATTAGGGTGTGGCAAAGCTGGCTGGGGAAGTAGATATGACCTGTTAATTACAGGATCCTGTGCTGGGTAGGTGTGGTGGCATATACCTGTAATCCTGGCAGGTACTCGGAGGCTGAGACAAGAGGGTCACTGTGCGGCTTAGGCTAGCCTGCATTATAAAATGAGTTCAAGCATAGCCTGAACTGCATAGTGAAATCCCATCTTAAAAAAAAAAAAAAAAAAAAAAATTGCAATTGCAGAACACATGCACTGATCAGTTCCCAAAAACCCTGCACGTGAACTTCTCGTGAGAACTCAGGTTTTCAGTAGAATGGCCCAGACTTGCCTTCAGGCAGAGGTCTTATTATAGACTGTAAGATTAGGTGGAAATATAGGAGGCATTCAGATAGGAATGGGCCCTTGAGGGAGTCAGTGCAAAGGATGAGACTGCATCAGCACTATGGCTGGAGCAGCATCTGAAGATTAACATCACTGTGGCTAGTTTTACGTACTTCCCTAAGGGATGAAGATATCAGAATAGGTATCACCCTGTTGAGATCTCCTACTGTCTCATTAGGGATGGGCCATCCCCTCCCACTTCCTAAAACTAGGCCCAGAGGGTTAAAGAAGGGACTAAGACTACAGATTATTGACCAAGGTTAATGATGTCATCATGTACCTTAGCTACTATTAGATCAATATTGCCTAAGCAATTGTACTTGCAACCTTACTGGTTGGTCATAATTTTGACCCACATTGTACCTGCCTCATGATTTTGCTCTATTAAAACTTGCTTCAAGTGGTGGGCTCCTGGCAACCCATTCGGAACCCCTTGTGACTCAGGAGCTGTTCTTATTTCCCATTGCTTTTCTCCAATAAATTTTTGTATTCTTAACCCCTGTTTTTCTTTAGAATTCATTCTTCAACTTTGAGGGACATTGCATATTTGACACCTAGCATTTCATCAGTGTGAGATCCCAGCACCAGCTCTGAAGACCCCTATGTAGACGCTCTCATTTGATCTCCTCTCTGTCTCATTCTCCCTCTCTAGCTCTCTACTGAAGAGGATTGCCTCTTGCCCTTTTGCCAAGGCCAAACTACTACTCAAAGGAGACTCCTTGCTGTAAACAAGGATGTATGGGTTTTTGCAAAAGAGAGGAGAGTTACATTTATCTAGCCATTAACCATATGTTTATTGATGGTTTCTCTGTGCAGGTCCTGGAGATTTGGATGGTATGAGGGACACAGATGCCAAGAAGAGCTTGCTATCATGATTTCTCATGGCAGCCCACACTGTGCTTCCCAGAAGCAACATGTACTTTTTTTTTTGCTTTTATCTTCTGCCCGTTTAGTCTTCAAACTTGTTTCTCCCATACCCTTTCACCCTTCAATTTTCAGATAAACTTTTGGCACTGTTTTTGGCTTGTCTCATCCAATGCTTTATTCTAGACAAGAACCTGGAATCTGTCTCCAGAAGAAGAGGCAAGTGTAGTGGATAGATAACTGGTGGTCAACTTGATACAACCAGTATTTGGGAGCTCTGGTGCTTACCTTGAGCATTGCTTCCTGGCTCTAGTTCAGATCCCTCAGCCTCCTAGCCCAAATCCTTCATCCAGCTGGCATAGACTTCCTAGCTTCCACCACTGATGTCTGGGCCTGTCCAGCACAGATCAGTGAAGCAGGCCTGCATGAGACTTTGCTGTAGGCTCTAGGCCTCCAACTGGACTTGTGGGAGGCATTGTTAGGAGCTCTAAGTTTTCAGCTCAACTCATGAGGATATTAGGATCCAGGCCCTCAGCTGGATTGTTTAGTGTACAGTGTGTAGACAGATTCCTGCACTTCTTGTATATGACTCTTTATAAAGTAATATTATAAAATGTATCCTGTATTATGTTGTTTCCTTGCAAAAACTCCAAACCATGACAGCGAGCACCCCAGAACCTGGTAATGTTAATTGGCGAGCCACTTTTAGAAGCAGCTACCTGATGACATCATTCTCCACTTATTTTCTTCTCTTTGTACTTTCTGGGGAATCTCATGCTTATAGCTTAATTCCAAAATACTGAACACATGTTTATTTTAAGCTTTCTTCTAATGTCTCCACTGGATATCAGAGTAGAAATCGCCATTTACCCCAACACAACCTGATCCTTTTACTCCATTAACTCTGACAACTACATCGTAATTCACTCTGTTACTCATGCCAGAAACTCTGGAAGTATCCCAGCCATGTCTTTCTTCCCATCACGCATCGATCCTGCTGATTCTATACTGAGATGTTTCAAATTCTTCCCTTCTGCATCATTCCTGTTGACATTGCCCTCATCAGGGCTTTATCATTACTTACATAAACAACTATTGTGACAGCCTCCTAATGGTCTTCCTCAATTCTACCCTCTACGTGTCCATAGCAGCATGCATGATGGCTTTCCCTCCTTAGAAGTTAAGTATCAAATTTCTGGGTCCCCTTCTCATTAATACCTATGTAAAAAGAGCTCAAACCCTGCTTCAGCACCCTGACTATGTCTTTGGTGCTAGTGATAGGAAGTTTACAGCAATGCCTCTTGCTTTTTTGCCAAAGCCAAACTACTAAAGGAGACCTTGCTGTAAACAAGAATTGGTGAGTTTTTGCAAAAGAGAGGAGAGTTACATTTATCCAGCTGTTTAAACACATGTTTATTGAAGACTTCCTCTGGGCAGGTCCTTGTTCTAGGTACTGGGAAATCTACTGAGGCAAACATCACTGCCCTCATGAAACTTGTTTCTCAGGGAAAAGAGGGCAATCAGATATAGGAAGCAAGCTACATCATTAAAAGCCAAGGGGGAAAAAGCAGGCAAAGGAACTGCTTGCTGTGGGAGGGAAGATGTAACTTAAATAATCAGAGCAATCCTCTGTGAGGTGGTTTTCTTTGGCAAAAAAGCCAATGGAGGAGGCAGCAGGTGGAGTGGGGATTCCGGGGTCCTGTGCTTTATGCGGAATGAACATCACTTACAAAAGCCCACAGTGGGGAGAGGTGGGTGCCCTTGAGGAACAGTGAGGGAGTGACTATCTGAAGTCGATCCAAAAGAGGGAAGAGGAGCTAGGGAGATGGCTCAGTGGAATAAGTGCTTCCCTGGCAAGCGCAAGGGCCTGAGTTCAATCCCAGGTACTGCCAAAAAAAGAAAATAGAAAAAAGAGGGAGGGGATTAGGGGCTGAATTCAGAAAGGAAATAGAATGTCTCCATAGAGCTTTTGGGGTTGCTGTAATGACTGGTTTTCACTCTGAGTGGAATGGAGGCTGTCAGAGAGGGTGTTTATAAGAAAGGGTGGGGTGGGGGCGACCAGTAGACACCACCAGGTTTGTGCAAAGGTAACATGGCCTGGAATTTACTGTGCCTGGGTGCAGGCAGAGAGCACATAAAGACTGTAAGACCAAGACTGTCTGCTCCAAACAAATGGCCATCTCTTTTATAGAGATGGAGAGAAGACACAGGACGTTAGGTGGAAGAACCCAATAAATATCTGTGATCAAAGTTCTCTTGCAGCTTGGATTTCAGTGGGTAGAATCCTTGAAGTGTCTGGTATCAATTGTTGGGTGTCTCCAGCTGTCCCCAGATGTCCCGGAACCTGCAGAGTTCCTTGTCATATCTCCTTTTCTGTGCTTGCTGATGACAGCCTCAGGTGCTGAGCTGAATTCTCCACAGAGAGTAGTACTACTGCTCATACACAGGCTGGAGGCTGGGAGAGTCAGGTCCAGTTGGAGCCTTATGGTTTTAAATTGGACTAGGAGCAGAGAAGTGACATTATTGACACATGTACTGGGCTCTTGGCCTCTCAATATCCAGGAATAAAGTTGCAAATTCTCAGTTAGGAGCATTTTATTGGAAAAATAAGCAGAATAGCTCCAGGATTTCCAGAAGGTGTCCTGAGTAGGTGGCCACATGACAGCTGGAGCCAGAGTAATTATAGATAAGGTGGCTCTGTGGATTCAAAACGACCAGCTGGAACTCAGGCTTTCTAACCCAGATCTTCAGCATGCAGGGTTTAAAGGAAACTGGGATTTTAAGGAGAAACTGCTTACAGTATTTTACACTTTGATTTTTTTTTTTTTTTTAAACCGGGGATTGAACTCAGACCCTTGTGCTTGCCAGGGAAGCGCTTATTCCACTGAGCCATCTCCCCGGTTCCAGTATTTTACACTTTGAATTCCTCAGCACTCAGGTGTTTAGTAGGGAGTGGGCTATATTCCATGTTGCCAAAGAAAATTCATTTATTTTTAAATTCCTCAAAACTCAAGATCTGAATGAGCATGGCTGTGCATGTCTGTAACCCCAACACTCAGGAAGCTGAGGCAGGAGGAGTATTGCAAGCCAGCCTGGGCTACATAGTGAGTTCAAGTCCAGCCTGAACTGCATAGTGAAGCTCTCTCCCAAAAAGACAGAAAAATAAAAACAGCCATCAAGAGCTTGATAACAAGTGGCTAGATCTACTTTGGTAGGGAAGGGGTGGATTTCATGTTACCTCAGGAAGTTTCTCCTGGGTCCAAAGTCCTACTTCACTGTCTATTCTTATTTCAGTTCTCATCAATATGGCTGATTACCTTCTGTCTCAGACCTTCTCCTAGTTTGCTGCCTGAATCATAAACTAACCACATTTACTATTCTTTACAACATGATATGGCTTTTAGGGGTCAGGAATCTGGCTCATGGCGCAAGGCATGCCTGGCAAGCACAAGGTCCTGAGTGTGATTCCCAGGTTAAAAAAGAAAAAAAAAAAAAAAACTAAACTAAAACAAGGGCCAGCCAAATAGATCAGCGGATTAAAGCACCTGCACGCAGGCACAGGGGCCAGCGGTTTGATTCCTGGGCCTGCTGGTCTGGCCCTGCCTCCAGGGCGCATTGAGATGGCAGTTGAGACTGGTAACCCCAGCTCTTAGGAGGCTGTAAACAGGTGGATCACTACAAGTCCGATTTGTGTAGGGAAACCCTGAACACCCTTTCCTAAAAATACGGAATACAGGTCTACAACCCTGTAGACCCTTTCCTAAAAATACGAAAAAAAAACAAAACCAAAACCAAAACAAAACAAACAAAAAAACTTGCTAAGATACAGCTTTTATTTTAAAAAGATTCTGATTGCTGTGCTGGGAATAAACTGTATGAAGAGTTATGGGAAGAGATTCAGGGACAGGAGGAGGAAGGCTGTTACAGCAAACAAGTTGTCTTATTGCGGAGACAAAATACCCAACACCCAAAGTTAAAGAAGGCGAGGTTTATTTAGCTCTCGGTTTGTAGAGGTTTCAATCTATAATCAGCTGGCACCAAGGCAGGCTGGCACATGGTAGAAAGGCAACAATTCATGGTGGCAGAAAACAGTAAAAACAAGAGCAAAAGGGAGGAGAGAGAAAGAGACGAGCTTTTCCCTCTCTTCTGTTGTGTGCAGGATACCTACCCAAGGGCAGGTGTAGCACTCACACCTGCAACCCAGCACTAGACAATGAACCAATCACAAACTCTAGATTCAGTGCCCTCAAAAAGATGCCCCCACATGAGGCTTTGGGGGACATCTGGACATAAACCACAACACAAGTGACAGAGAGTGGTGCCTTAGACTTGGGTTGCTATCGTGGAAGTGGCAGGAGGTGCTGGAACTCTGGTCACAGTCTGAAGATAGTCAATGGAGCTCTGAGTATGAGGGAAAGAGGAATCAAGGAAGATGCTAAGACTTGACTTGACTAGAATAGAAGTGGGAAAGATTAAGATCGGAAGAGGTTTAGTATTTGATTTTTGATATGTAAATGTTGAAAAGCTAAACAAACACCTAAACAGAGATGTAGCATACATAGCTTGCTATATAAACTAAGGAGCTTGAAAAGAGACTTAGGCTGGAGATAGTAATTTGGGAGTTGAAGAGAATCAGAATATGCCACTCCAAAATGTGCTGTTTTGTCTTCAGGAGTATTGTGCTCTGAAGGCATTGAAGAAAAGTAGATACCAGAAGAGCTCTCTGCTTTTCACGTTGTCTGCCTTTGAAAGAGCAGAGTATACATTTACCTTGTGGATACATCCTCTCTGTTCCAGGAAGAGGAAGAGAAAACCAACCTTTGTCTCCAGTGATGTAGACAGCAGTGAGAAAATTTATTTGGTAATGGGGATCAAACTCAGGACCTTGTGCTTGATAGGCAGGCACTTAAGCCACTGAGCTATCTCAAGAACCTAAGGTATGTCTTTCCTCCTTTTAAGACAGCTTATATCTGTCTGTTTTTTTTTTTTTTATAAGTCTGTAATCCTCTCTTTTTTATTTCCTTTGCTGAATTCTCCTCCTCTATTGCTCTTTCCCACATTGGGGTGTCCACAGTAGGAATTGCTGGCCAATGCTTCCACTTCCTGGTCACCCCTTGAGGTCCTCATGTTTATTCTCACTTTCCCTGACTGCTGTCATTCTTCCCTTCTCTCAAGAACATTTGCGGGGGCCGACCAGATAGCTCAGCGATTAAAGTGCCTATTTAGGCAGACACAGGGACCAGGGTTCAATCCCCAGCACGTTCCCTCCCACCCCCCGCATGCTGAGATGTAGACAGACTGCGCGTCATGGCACATGCCTGTAATCCCATCACTTGGGAGGCTGAAAATGGGAGAATCACTATGGGTCTGATCTGTGTAGTGAGACCCTGTAGACCCTGT
>NW_004524631.1:6513890-6518430 GCF_000260255.1 Octodon degus
TCATGGCACATGCCTGTAATCCCATCACTTGGGAGGCTGAAAATGGGAGAATCACTATGGGTCTGATCTGTGTAGTGAGACCCTGTAGACCCTGTACTAAATACAGAAAAAAAAAATTATAAACTTAAAAGATTTTAAATACTTTTGGCCAACATAAAAAAAAAAGAAAGAAAAGAAAAGGAAGAACATTTGCTACCCTTTTGAATCTCTTATATTTATCTCTGAGTTCTGTCATTTTTCCCTAGGGATACTTCTGGAATTCAGAATTTTCTTTTTTAGAGTAGAGAAATTGAACTCTCTGTACTAGATTCATTTGAACATCATTATGATGTGTTTAGATGCCCTGCCCTACCCCTGAGCCTCATGAGCCATAGGTGAAGCTGTGCAGAGCCTGCTAGGTCTAGGGGACATGAAGATGGGAGCAAGGATGTGATGCTGGATGGATTCCTAGTAGGATGCCGGGATATAGGCTGCCCCACTCTGGGTGCCAGTGACACCTGCCCTAAGAGTGGATAGCCTCGATAAGCTATAAGGGACAGAAAGAGAGTTGCTGCTTGTGGCTTGTGGCTTGTTTTGCTGCCTTCTGTATGCCAGGAGCTGTTTCTCCTCTGTGCTACCTCTTCCTAGCCACTCTGCCAACTGTGAACTAAAACCTCTACAATCTGGCAACTAAATCAGTCTTTCTCCTTTAACTTTGGAGGTTGAGTATTTTGTCTCAGCAATGAGAAAAGTAACTAAGACAAACATACAGTATTTTTGTATGTTAAAGAATTCCTTACCATGCTTTGCCACACAAAGCTTTCTCCAATCTGGATCTTGTCTCTGGAGAAGTGATGAATTCTAGCAAACTTGAAAACTTCAATTTCCCACGATCTTTTCATGATTTCCTTATTTTTACTCTGTATTAGTCAGGATTCAGTGCAAAAAAAAAAACCAAACCAATACAGGATTTTAAATAGTAAAAGATCATAATTGTCGAAATGCTACAGACGCAGGCGCCAGGCTGGGCCTGATTGAGTGCCTGCCAGGGGAACTTCTGTCTCAGGGCATCGGGAGGCTGCCATGGCAACACTGGGCTCAGGGAGAGCTGAGACTCAGCTGCCAGGAAGCCAAGATCAGAAGGTTGTTGCCAGCACTGCTGCAGTTGATTCCTTCCCGGTTCAAGCGTGGATGCTCGAGCAATGCTGTAGGAAAACCCCAGTCGCCCTGCCCTTGCTGCCCGGCAGCAGTGGAGAGATGGCTTTCTTATGACATGTGTCTTCCTGATTCTGAGTAGGGCATTTAATTCAAACCAGAGCTCTAGTTAAGGGGAGTCTGGGAAGTAAAGGCTTTAATGTCCACCTCTTGCTGTGGGCCGGTTGGCCATATCTAGCACCATTATTTCTTCCTCATCCACCCCTACCTTTCCACTCTCCTAAGCAGCCACGCACTGGAGCGCTGAGGCCCCTCTCTTCTTTTCACCCTCCCGTTTCATCACACACCCATGTATTTCCTGTTTTTCCTCATATCTTTCCTACCTGGCCTATCCTTCCAGGGTCAGGTAACTTGTCACCTCCACAGTGAAATATTTCCTGAATTCTTTCTTCAGCAGTTTCAGTTGTCCTTTCTGAAATATTCTGTACAAATCCTCAAGATAGTTTATGTAATATACTATCTAATGTGTTGCATTTCCTCCTAGAAGGCTATTACATGCTTTTGAAATGATTCCAAACCCCTAGTTTTCCTCATGTGTTGTCTCAGATCTCTGCTGTCATGGTCAAGCTAACCTTATTCAAGAAGACAAGCACAAAAGCACATCTCACCTTCGATTAGACTTGACATTCCATAGAGGCTGGCTTCCTTCTTCCTTAGAATTAATTTTGGAGTAATTAGACTTAATTTTGGAGCTTCTTCAGTAAGTGATCAATCTACTTTGTCTATGTAATGTATTCCCTGAAAAGTTTGTTCATGTGATTCTCCCCATTTTACATGAATTTAAGAAAACTTGGCATGATAACAAATGTGTCCTTTGTGAAATCATACTTTGATCAGCTCTTTAGTTCCCTGTACACAATAAAGACTCAACTTTTTCAAAGCAAGAACTATGTCTGAGTCTTCTGTTCTCAATGTCTACCAGTGTCTGGCTCAGAGTAAATGCGTGTTAGCAGAGTGAATAATAAGTGATGAAAATGCTAGGGAGCTTAAAAGTGAAAGAAAGATACTTCCAGAACAAAAAGAGATATGTTGGAGTTCCTTTTTTTTTTTTTTTTATATCTCATGGGTGCTACTGTCTATAGAGTCCTCTGGAATATGCAGAAAATCAATTTAGAAAGGAAGTCCCATGGATTTGGTTAAGGAAGCAATTCCCTGTGCAAGAAGAGAGATTCTAGGGATCATTTACCTGATTCTTTGCAACTGTAAATCTCCCTGAGAATAGGGACAAAGATCCACCCTTCCAACTTACCTCCAAGCCAGCAATTTGAGAGAAAATACAGGGTTTGGCAAAACTAAATCTGCAAAATTAAGACCTGTTACACCAGGAAAGACAGCTGAATCTCATATAGCAGGTTATTACAAACCTTGTTTTCTGTGCGAACCCAGCACTCATCGGAAGAAAGCAGAGGGACAACAAGGGTAGCAGAGGCTTAGTTGACACATCATTCATGGAACTGAAATCATAATGGCGAAATCAAAAGTAAGCAAACAACTTGGGCCTCTGGATCTGGACCTGGATGGAGATGATGTCCTTTTTCCATTCGTCTCAGATATTTTTCTGACAACTCTTGTGCTCTAGTGCTGATGTTTGTCTGATGTCTAATAATGAGATGCCTCTGAATGAATAGAACAATAGGCAACGTACGGGTTAGGTAATTTAGCATTTTAGTAGTTCAGTGGAAGCTGTTGTAAGTGGTAATTATGAGTCTCAAAACATAATTATGTATAAAATTATGGTTACTAGTTATTTTCCCTTGAGGATCTACATAAGAAAGTACTCAAACATGACATTTCATGTTCTACATGACACACTGTTGCAGGAAAATCAAAAGTTGACAGCATGGAGATCCTGAATGGGATAATATTCCCTATTGGGCTTCTTTACAGGCAGAAGTGTATTTCAGGGTGACTGTCCATGAGCATTCAAGGGCTTAAGTCTCTGGATGTGTGGCTGAATTCCTAGTTAAGCTTTCTGTGGCATCAAGTACTGTTTGACACAAGTGAGGGCTGCCGTGGGAGGGAGTTCCACAGAGGCAGTAGTTGATGGCCAGTCTAGAAGGAAAGCTTCAGCCCAAACTCAAGGAAAGAGAGTCTTGAGAATTTCTGAGTTGGTTTCATATGTGTGTGTCCAGCAATTGCCATTTTTATTCTCAGGGGACTGTGATGACAAGCAGGAAATGTGGCTGTGGAGCTAGAAGGGACAGAGAACCCCTGGAGGCCCATAAGTTAGATAGGATTTCTCTCCCCTAAAGTGGGCTTAGGTTCCCTGGCAGGCAGAGGAACTTGTGTGTGATTTGATGACCTCTCAGGCTGCAAGTTTGTGCCTGGCAGAGTTCTAGTTGCCCCAGTGATGGTAACCTTTTCCATGACAGAGGAGCAACAGGTTGGAAAAATAACTACAGAGCATTTTGTTCCACTGTATACTAGGAGAGTCATAGGTTGGCTCCCAATATGGACATGGACTGTGGGTTCCCAGCGGCCCAGGTAAAGAAGAGAGACTGGTCTACCCTAGCCTGAGCCCATCAGACCAATAAAAAAAGAGTTGTCATCTGATTGAGGTTGAGGTTTTTAGTCTGAGTGGGCACTCTTTGTTCAAGTGTCTAGAGCCTTTACATCTTGCACATTGGTCTTTGGCCAGAGGGTATGGTCATCTACCAGACTGGAAGGCATTGGGGTTGTGCATTAGGAGGAATGGCTGAGGGTTAGGGCCCCACCTGGAGAAAGTCGATGGGTTTTGAAGCTGTAGTTGGGGAGGAACTAGTCTGCCAAGAGCCACAGCAAGGAGAGAAGCTTTTTCTTTGGTGGGTACTCAGCTTCACATCACTGTTCCTGCTTCTCTTCATGTTCACATGACGTTACTGGCAATCTGGAGAAGATGGGCTGCATTCACCCCTGCAAAACCATCTACCTTCTGGATTTTCTTGTAGCTACTGTGTGCTGCTCATACTGTGAAGGCTGCATTTACCATCTGTAGATTTTCTGGGGCCTCAGGGTCAAAAGGTGTGTAGATGTTGCAGGCTTCTCAGAATCTCTCAACAAAGTCTGAAGGACTTTCATCAGGATTCTGGAGAGCAATAGTAACTTTTGACGTATTGATAGGTCTTTTTCCCCCCACCCTCTTTGATGCCTTTGAGAAGAGTTTGATGGTAATTCTGAATTGCTTTTTTTATATATTTGTTTATTTGTTACTGAGGTGTTGTAATCCTGGGTGGGGCAACTTTTGGGAAAGGCCACAGTGACTCATCCATAAAGGTTGACAGTCCATTGAGGGACCTCTCCCATCAACCAGTTCTTTTCTTTTCCTTCCTTCCTTCCTTCCTTCCTTCCTTCCTTCCTTCCTTCCTTC
>NW_004524631.1:6518740-6536090 GCF_000260255.1 Octodon degus
TCTCAGTGTTATTCAGGGTTAGGACTGGCTGTAAATCAGAGAGCAGGGGTGGAGTGGGGAGCTCTGTGACTGATTGCAGGCAATGACTGATTGGATTTCCCATCCTGAAGGTGGTGGGGCAGGCTGGGAAATAGGGCTGATGAAGGAGTAGAAGAAGGAGGGCTGACTGGTGGAACTGTAGGTGGCAACAGCAGCTGTAGTGGCCTGGGGATAATTATCAGGGAGGATTGTCAGATACATCTACATGGAGGAAGCCTCAGGAAGGATGGTTTTGTGGGAGGGAGTCTGTTCAGGTGCAGAGCCAGTTTGTTTTTATTTTAACTCCATAATCACCAGAAAAGCCCTTTCAGAAAAATATTCTTTAGGATACATTCCAAATTTATCGCCTTTGACTAATTAGATCCCATTCTGAATTCCTACATGTTTGCAGTACTCCCTTGTTTGGAGACACAAGAAACAGACCAAGGTGGGGTGCCCTCTTTGGTAGAAGACCAGTCAGATGCTTGCCTAGTCATTCCCTTCTTGGAGACAAGGCTCTGTCTTAGCAATAGGCACACCTGTTATCCCAGGCCAGGTCAGTGATCTCCATTACAGAAGTGTGAGTGTTCTTTGAGCTATACGACAAGCCACGGACCCACAGGAGAAGCCCTCCAGAACTCTAAGCCAAAGCTGTGGAGCTGTACAAATGGATACCTGAAGCATCTGGGTTCAACAGTTATGTCATACATTTACTCACACATTTATTCAGAGGTTAAAACATCCCACTCTCCTAGAAAACAGAAACTGACTAGTGATTAAACTCCTCTTCCATCCTTGGGATGGGCTGACTGCCAGAAAAATAGAAAAACTCAGGGTGGCCTTAATGTGATTTAGAAGTCCAAGTGTTTTCATTTCATCCTCTTTCAGAGCTGGTAATGGAAGGGGGGTGTCCGCATCTGTGTCCTGGAGGCTACCAAGTGGACCTTGGAAGTCCATCAGAGGGGTGAGACTCCTGTCTGAATGCTGCTGGGACTCAGAGTGGGAAGATCTGCCTCATACCCATGGCAAGGGTTGTGTAGGGCTGTAGCTAATTTCTCTCAAAGACAACAGTAGCCAGGAGCTCAGGAGAAGAAAGGAAATTTTGTTCACACCAGCAGACCCCAGAGGAGTAATCTCTAAAATCTGAGGAGTTGATTACAGAGAGTTTGTCTTTTTTATAGGGTGGCAAGCAGAAGTTACAAAAACTAGATCATTTTTAGCTGAATATTATGATATAATAGGTATCTTACAACAAGTATAGTTGTACATAACAAAGTTGTTTTTAGCACATTGCGGAGAACCACTCAAACTGCTTTAAAGCTCAGGGGCATCTAAGGACACCTGAGAACTTGACCCTGCTTGGCTGGTACAGGTGCACAGTGGGATACAGTTATGTAACCATGACTTAGCATAAGTAAATACATATGTTCTGGTTATAGCACTATGTAAGAATGTAAATATGAGATAACAACCTGTATAAGAATTTTTTTTTGTACCAGTAATTGAACCAGTAATTGACTTTGTGCATGCCAGGCAGGCACTGTGCCACTGAGCTATATCCTCAGCCCTCATAGACGTTTCAATTTGATGACAAATCACATGATTTATCTGAGTTTACTGCCAGGGAACAGCTTTATTGAATAGAATGTCTATAGTTAGGTCAGGATTTCTGTTTTAATGTGAGATTTCCTCTTCCTTTCACTCCTACAGATATGCATATGCATTTAAGAGATTCAAGGAGGGTGGGCAAGATAGGTCAGCGGACTAAGCGCCTGCTTAGGCAAGTGTAGAGACCATGGTTTGATTCCTGGCACCACATGCCACACTGCTCTGCCCCCTGGCATGCTGAACTGGCCACTGGGACTGGGTATGGTGGTGCACGCCTATAATCCCAATACTGCGGAAGCTGAAAACAAGAGGATCACTGTGAGTCTGAGCTGCGTAGTGAAACCCGGTATCAAATACATTAAAAAAAATCCAGACATGTATGTATGACCAAAAAGTTAGATCCTAAAAATGTCTATTAGCCAGGGGACTGGTTAAGTCAATGATAGTAGGTACATACAATGGGATATCATACAGATTTAAAAAGGAGCAAGTAAGTTCTACAGGTACAACCATGAAATAATACATAAACATTTTCTTATGTAAAAAAAGGAAATGTAGTATGTTCATCATGAAAAGGTGATAAGATTTGGAACTTGAATGTTCCTAGTTTGTGTATAAGTTAATGACTTACTATCCAGGATGGAGGCATTGGGAAGAGTCTTTGAGCCTTAAGAGCTGGGGACTCTGGGAATTCCTTAGGTCTTTGAGGCTACACTCAATGAAAGGGATTGTAGAACTCAGTTGTGTCTCTCTCTGCTCCAGTTTGAGATGTCACCATTCACTGTGACCCATCTTCCCAACATGAGGTGCTGCCACTCCCCTCACTGAAAGCCAGACTAGGGTGGGGGTAGAACTCAGAGGACTAAGCGCCTGCTTCGGCAAGTGCAGGGACCAGGGTTTGATTTCCGGTCCTGCATGCTTTGCCAGCCCTGTCCCTGGGGTGCAGTGACTCAGCGACTGAGTTTGAGCATGGTGGTGCACACCTGTAATCCCAGTGTTGGGGAGGTTGAAAACAGGAGGATCACTACAAGTTGGAACTGTGTAGAGAGATACTGTACCAAATACACAAATGAAAAAAAGAAAAGAAAGAAAGCCATACTAATATCTCCACCCTTGCAGTATATCTTGGACTTTGAGCCTCTGAAATTTAGAGCTAAAGAAAACTTTCTTTACTATATAAGCAGTCTATGCTAGGTATTTTGTTATAACAATGGATGGCTGGTGAATACAAATGGAGGTAAAAAATATGTGTGTATTTTTATTTGTTACAAGAAAGATTTCATGACTCCAGGCCAGTGGTGGAACAGAGGTTCTTTTTCCTTGAATGTAAGCACTCATATTTTAAACTATGCAATTTAAATTGAAAATCAACATGTGAGAAACAGTAGATGAAGAGACTTCTTTAACAGCAGGTGCTGGGGATGTTCACCCACATCCCCCCTGATGGCCACAGCAGTCCGAACTGGGTCATTCACCCTAGCTCCAGCCACAGCACTAAAGACCACCTTCCACAGGCTTGGCACTATGGTGCACTAGCGCAGAGACAGGGTATTCAAAGTTAGACAAATGTCAAAGATCGGGGAAACATGTCACTCTGTCGGAAACACACAAACCTGTCTGGATCAGCCATTTGCAAAAAGCAGACGCTCCAGGATGCTGATTTCTAAAGGAAATCCTGGAGTGGACAGGCTCCCTGCAACACACTCAGCACCTTCTGGCTCCCTCCACCACTCAACCCTGAGAGAAGGAAGGGAACGTCTGACAGAATGACCACAGTGGCCTGAGGCCCTGACTGAGAAGTAATAAAAGCCACACTGCAGAGAGGAATGTTTGTTTGTTTGCTTATGTTGTTTCTTTTTGGGCTTCCTGTTTGCAATTTTTCCAACTTAGCTGCAGAAAGTGTTTGTAGGCAGGAAAAATATGGCTGGCTTTCCAATAAGACTTTTCACTGTTTAGAACATAAGCATCCCATAGCAGGTTTTGTCACACTAGCATCTAAAGGCATAGTTCCTGTCTCCTGTCCAAAACCGTCGGTATATGTGTGTATGCATACACACATGTGCATGTGTTTAGCTAAATAAGAATATATATCACAGAATATTAAATGCTGGAAATTTCATAGGTCAAAGGCAATGCTTTCATTTCACAGATTAGAAAATAGAGGCTTAAGGAAATAAAACAAGAAATAAGAGGGCCCAGGTCGAATTCAAACCTGGATCTTGTAGCTTTCCATTGTTTCCCTGCCAAGAGGCTTGTGGAGTCCTGTGCCTTTTAAAGAGGGGCTTTCCAAAGAACACAGCAAGTGTTGTGTGGTGTTTTCTTGATGGTTTGAGACAAGTCTTCGATGTGCTGACAGGAACATGGGAACACGTTGGCTCAGCAGTCAGTATGTGGGCATTGCATGACTGATATTTTTGTTAAAACCCAGTCTGAGGACTGAGTTAGGTTCTGTGAGAAATGAGAGATTAATGGAATCAGTGGTGTATAAGATACTCAAGAAAGAATACTCAAAGGGGCTCCAAAGAAATACTTACTGTAAGATTCTGGGGGAAAAGAGAGGAGTGAGTGAACTTCGGGTGAATGTATATCAAATTCTTAATGAATGTCAGTCTTAATTGATAGACTTCAGGATTACTCCCATCTCCTGTTTCTCCAAATGTCTACAATTTACATCCTAAACATTCATGGCTTTTGGAAGTTTTAAAAAATTATTTTTAGCTGGGAGTGGTGGAGCATGACTCAAGCAAAACAAAACAAAGTGAAACACCATTGTAGACTAAAAAGATTACAAGTAGAGCTGCTTAAGGAATATCGATCCAATGGGAGATCACAAGGTGAGTATGAGGTGGGACAAAAGCACAGTGAACCCATGAGGGTATAACAAGTGCAGTCACTTGGGCTAGCATGGATTAAATGGGGACCAGATGAGGAAGAAGTCGCGTGGCACACGCACATGAGGTGGACAAGGACTTTCTGGGGGGAGTGGCTTAAGGAGATTTTGGTCCTGCAGCCAAGGTGATGGACGTCTATTCAGAGAATCAGTCAGTATTGTTCATCCTCAGGTGAAGTATGTGGGTATAGTGTTCCTCTTTTCCTTGAAGCCTTGCCATTAGTGAATATGTCTCCTGCCACATTTTTTTTTAAATAGGGGCTCACTATGTAGTGCAGGTTGGGCTCAAACTCAGTGATCCTCCAGCTTCAGCCTCCTGGGTGCTGGGATTACAGGCATGGGTCACCACGCCCTGCTACAACTGCCTTCTATGCAGAGGGCCCAGCCCTTTCTAACTGCTTGTAATATTTATAACTAATTTAGCTGTCTGCAGGAGTATTAAATGCTGGGGTTCTTTGGAGGTGATTAGACCATTAGGAGCTCTGCACTTAAGGGGTATTAATGCTATTAGAAAAGAGTTTTGGGATTGAGAGGCTGAGACAGGAGGACTGCTGTGAATCTGAGACCAGCCTGGACTATATATATAGTGAGTTTAAGATCAGCCTGAATTACAGAGGGAGACCCAGTCTCAAAAAGGAACAACCAAACAACCTCTCCCTGCCAAAAGTCCTCAAAATCCTTTCTTCTTCTTCACCTGCACGTAAACTTAATTATATCATAGTTAAGGCGAATATCTGGTTAATAAAATCCCTTCCAGTTCCAACACCCTTAATGATATCATGAGCAGCTGCACCCACTCAAACTCTGTATTTTTCAGTTACATGATTTAATAAATTTCGTCTGTGACTTAAGCCTGTGTATGAGTCAGGATCTCGGCACTACACACATAGCATGTTCAAATGAGTTGCTTGAGAAGATAGTGAAGAACCAATTACACAGGCATAGGAAGGACGAAGGGAAACAAGCATGAACGAGCAAGGGCAGAGAGCCTTCACTTCATCCCTTGGCCTGACACAACCAGAACAGGAACTGGTTTTCCAGAACCAGGACTTGGGCAGAGTGTAGTGGTCACTACAAGAGTTGCTGGGCAGAAGTGGTGGCCTTAGAGAAGAAAGCAGGAAGGAAGTCAGAGAAACAATGCTCTTTCCCCCTCTTCCTTCCTGCGGCTTGACCTCCTCTTTCTGGCTCCTCCTGGCTGAGGTGAGTGGGAGTCAGAGGGAAGGGAGGCTGACACGGTCATCTAAAGTCAGCTTCTTGGGCACCCAGCAGGTGGACTGGCCTTGGAAGGACTATAAACGTTTGTCACCTTAGGATTCTAATGCACTGCGTCACCAAGGACCTGGGGCACTGGCTAGGAGTTCATACACAAGGGAATCACTGCCATGGTCACCACAACATGTCATGATTTCTTTATTCAGTCATTCAACTTCACTTGTTGGCATTTGTTGTTTTGCAAGCTTTGAAGTAGTGCAAGGAATTTAGAAATTATAGATGCTGCTTTCAAGGTAACAGCAGCCAAAAAAGTGAGATGAGGTATTACAAATGAGAAACAAATTTTGGGGCTGAAAAAGAAGTTTTAAAGAACAATGTCAGCTTGAATGGGACCCATTCATGACAGCTATTTCCCTCCTAGGTGTTTTTGCAAAAGAATTGAAATCATCATACCACAGCGATTTATGACAAATAGCAGGGCAATTTGACATAGCTACATCTTGGAAACAACCCAAATACCCATCAACTGAGGAACAGAAAAAAAAAAGATGTGGCATTTTTACACAATGGAGTATTACTCACCTATAAAAAAAGATAAATTTGAGGCTTTTATAGGTAAATGGATGCAATTAGAGACTTAATTGGTAAGTGAAATAAATCAGGCCCGCAAGTGCAAACATTGTATTGTCTTGCTAGGGTGAGAACCCGAAAGAGTAAATAAAATCTGAAAGGAACAATAGATAGGAAAAGAATTTGTTCAATGGGATGAAAAAACTGGGATGAAGTAAAGGACAAAAAGAAAGAAGGAAAAAAGATATATTTATGTATACATGCAGAATAGTTTGTTGTATTGCTGATTTCTGCTGGTCTATTGAAAGAAGCAGTTAAAGCTTGATTTTTTTCTTTTTAATTCCTTATAACTCTCTTTTTGTTATTTTGTTGTTTGTTTAATCATTTTTTGCAGGTTTACATCTGGTAACCTAAACAACTAATTTGAAATAACATCATGAAATTTTGTATTGTTTCTAATACTTTATACTATTTTATATTCTTTAAAAAACAAAACAAACAAACAACAAAACAATGTTAGGCTGGAGGGATGACCCAATCAGAGTATTAGGCCTTCTTCCTACAGTGCTTGGGCATGAGGTCCAAGAGACCCAGTGAGACAACGGACTCCCAAGACTTTGAACGCATTGGAAGAGACACATGCTCTTTCTGTAGGTCCTGGAAGGGAGCCTGTAAGGACTTTACTGCAATGCAGATTTCATTACCCTATGCATGAGGGCGTGGGTTCCATCCCAGCACTGCAAAAGAAAAAAAAAAAAGGAAACTTCTTTGTAAAGGAAGCAGCCTAACAGGTGCAGGAGGGGGTAGACACCCCCGGCTTCTTGGATGTCATTTCTCCTGAACTTGAAGATGAAGTTGAACCCCGTACAACAAACCACTGCGTCCTTGGTAATAGCTCTTGAACCATTAAATTAAGCCTTGCCTGAAGCCAGACGTCTAGACTTTTTGGCTACCGGATAAACAAGTTTCCTTCTGATTTAAACTAGTTTGAATTGGGCTCTCTGGCACTGTTAGACTTGAGATCATCTTGCCTGACATGCCACCATGAAAAAGAGAATTGAATGAACTTTCACCGGTCCTCTGCTTCCATGGGTTCTGCATCATGGGTTCAACCAATGGTGGATCAAAAGTATCTGGAAAAAACAAAAATTGCATCTGAACAGGTGCAGATTTTTTCCTTGTCATTATTCTCTAAACAACACAGTAGAATAACAATGTATAAGTAATAGATAAATGATTTAAAGTATACAAGAGATTGTGTGTATATAAACATAGCTACATCTTGGAAACAACCCAAATGCCCATCAACTGAGGGGCCATTTATATCAGGGACTTTAGTTTTTGGGTTTTTTTTTTTTTTTTTTTTTTTGAGACAAGGTCTTGCTATGCAATTCATAGCAAGAACTAACTACATAGTCCTTGAACTAACTACATAGTCCAGGCTGTCCTCAAACTTGTGGCAGTCCTCTTGCCTCAGCCTCATAAATGCAGCAATTACAGGCATGTGCCACCATACTTAGTATATCAGGGATTTTAGCATCAGCTGATTTTGGCATGTTGGAGATTCCAGTGGATATTAAAGAAGTCAATTCTCCATAGACACCAAGGGTTGAAGGTAATTTTTTTTTATTACAGGGTCTACAGGGTCTCACTATGTAGATCGAACTCAGTGATTCTCCTGTTTTCAGCCTCCCAAGCAGTGGGATTACAGGTGCATGCCACCATGCCCAATCTCAATTGCTGGCTTAGCATACCCTGGGGGTAGGGCCGACATGGCACCCTGGGATTGAACCCTGGCTGCTATGCTCTGCCTAAGCAGGCACTTCAGTCTGTTGAGTTATCTGACCAGCCCGGTAATGTTTTTAAATTAAAGATTTTTAATATTCATGAAAAATATTTGAATCTTTGTGGAATTAGTGCATTTTATAGCATCTACCCAGGCTCAGCTATCTCTTTTATATACTAATCTATGTGTTGCTTTTATTGTATTTATTTATTTATTTATTTATTTATTTGAGACAGGGTCTCACTGTGTAGCTCAGGTTGGCCTCAAACTCACAGAAATCCTCTTGCTCCTTCCGTGCTGGGATTACAAGCATGTACCACCATATCCGGCTATCTTAATTTAAAAACTAAAACCCTAATTCATGACCTGAGTATTTTAGTACTAATAACTAGTATTCCTAAGAAGTAACCCTATTTGGCTATTGACTTTCAGAAGTTCCCAGGACTGAAAGTGTAGCTCAGTGGCAACAACGCTTGCCTGTCATGCACGAGGGCCTAGGTTTGATTCCTAGTATTGAAAAGGCAAGCAAATACCTAAAAGGAAAACTTGTAAAGGAACATTAGTGCTTAGAATCTTGCTGTAGATATCATTTCCCTCCAGAGCTTGGTGGAAATAGACAAAACCTAATAAATAATGATTTGTTATACTTTTATTATGAAAACAGTCATCAGATTAGAATAAAGATCCCCACCCCACACACACCGCAAACATCCAAGAGGAAAAGTATTGCACTTTGCTTCTGTTCAGAACTGTCCTTTGGAGTTGCTGATATCCTTCTAATATCTATACAACCCGAATGATCAGGTGCGGGCTGATTCACTCTGCTCCCTGAGCAGTTAATTTCCTTGCTCAATAAAAGAGTAGTTTTAGTGGCCACCAGTGGTGTTGCTATAAACCACAACCAGCCAACTTGATGATTTAGGAAAAGCTGAGTACTAAAGGATTCTGACCCAATCGTTACATGATGATGGTAATTTCAATCTCATAACAATTTAACTACCCGATTTTCATTCCATTCAAAAGAAAAAAACACCGTGGAACAAGTTCTTTTTGCTGTTTTGAATGAATCAATTTCTATTTATTTGGTGCTTAGGACCTAAATAAGTATGTGCCTGAAAGGAAAATCTTGCCATAGTAGAAGACTGCAATTAAAGTCTTGAATACATCAGAAAACTGTTCTCAACTAGTACTTATCAAATTGTACCAGTGCTTCCTCTGCACACTTGTAATCTCTTTTGTAGATGAAAGAAAATTGCCACAGGGTTCTATCAGCAAAGCAAAGCACTGCCCAGCTCTGCTTTTGAAATGACTCCAGCAAATGCTGCACCTCCTGTGCAGAACTTGTTGGATTACTTACATAATTCTCACATACAGGCCAATTGATCAGCAAACTCCGAGCCTGACCCATCAGACGGACAGAAATGTCTACACTCGCCACCTTCTGTGGTGTTCAGAGAGCAGCTGCATGACTTCTAGCCTATGTTCCACGGTGGCACAATCTATCTTTAGTTTGGTTAATCATTTAAGACTGAACTTGGCCTGGCAGGTGCTGATATTTACTTTTTTTTCCTGACAGACAGACATGTACACAGAGAGGACTGCAGCTGCTTACAAAGCATGTTGACAGGGCTTTCAAGATAGCTCAGAAGACTAAGCACCTGCTTAGGCAAGCGCAGGGAGCAGGGTTCATTTCCCAGCACCACGTGCTGCCCTGGTGGCTGAGCTGGCGTGGTGGCCCACGCCTGTAATCCCAGCTCTGGGGAGGCTGAAAACAGGAGAATCACTATGAGTCTGAGCTGTGTAGCGAGGCTCTGTACCAAATACATTAAAAGAAAAAAAATTTAAAAGCTCAGGTTGATAAACTAATTTGAAGGTAGGATCTACCTAATTTGCCTTTTACCTCACCCTGAGACATCCCTCCTGTCTCATAGTTTTGTTTTTTGTTTTTTTGTTTTTGGCTCTCATAGGTTCTTAGTAAATGTGTACTGGGTGGATAAATTGTTGAACACCAAGACTGAAGAACTGAAAGTTTCCTAATTATTTCTTCGAATCTGTAGATTACTCAAAAGAGACCCAATATGATGCATACATACACAACTGAAAGATAGGGTGAATATTTATATTTTAAAAAACGTATTATAGCAAAGACACATTGTCAAGGATAGAATAAATGTTTTCAAGGCAAGAGGCAGTATTCTGAGTATTTCAAGGGTGATTAATGGTGACATATCTTTTACTGTAAAACATTTTAAGTGTAAACATTTATTATATTTTAGGATCAATCCTCATTGATCAAACATTCATGGAAATTTCTGTCAAATAAAAAGAGGCTGTCCTTATTCATCAGACCTGGTACCATGAGACTTCTGGCTCTTTCTCAAGGCCAAAATGACCATGAAAGTAAGCATTATGGATCCTTTCAGGGATGCAGGCAACCATGACAGTGCAGCTAAAGAAACAAGAAAGGGCTTCCAGTGCTCATTTTGTATTTATATATACAAAATAGTTAGGATAAATTTACAGCTACTTTCGCTTAACTCAATGAGAAGAAAGTGGTGTACTAACAGTGTTTGGACAGAATATCCTGTCTGCTTCTTGTACTATGGATAACCACTAAGAAGATAACAATGTACAGTGTATTGACTATCAAAACTGTCCTATTAATCAGCTGTGGAACTGTCTCATTCGTATTTCTCAATAAAAAAATAAATTAAAAAGAAAAAGAATGCAGCAAGCAGGAAGAGGGAGCTGTGCTGGATGTGACATGAAGTGTTCTCAAGGGGAGCGACAGCAACGTGGATTTTACTGTGATAAGTTTCAAATGTTAAGAATCAATCATATTTCACAAATCACGCTTCATATGTTAAAAAGGCAAGGATTAGTTAGGAACTGCAGAATGATTAACTTTATAATTATAAAAAACATTGTCATTAATAAGGTTTCTCAAAATGGTTTGACATAAGCAGAATCTTGGAAATTTAAAATGGTTCAAGGCTAGCTAGGTATCTTGGTGGACTAAATGCCTGCTTAGGCAACCTCAGGGACCTGGGTTTGATCCCCAGCATCTGTGCTGGCCCCACCCCCAAGCGCACTGCACTGGCCACCCAGACCGGGTGTGGTGGCTCAAGTCTGTCATCCCAGCGCTAGGGAGGCTAAAAACAGGAGGATCACCACAAGTCTGAGCTGTGTACTGAGACACTGTACCAAATTCATTTAAAAAAAAAGATTTGAAATAACCCCAAACTTACACATTTTAGAGTATCTCCTCATTATCTCACCAGGAACTAAGGGCCATCTCAGCATGCCTTGGGAGTGGCGCTGGCACAGCACGGTGGGGATCCAACCCTGGTCCCCGTGTCTGTCTAAGCAGGTGCTTTAATCCACTGATCTATCTGGCCGGCCCTAAGAGTTTTCTTATAGTAAGATTTTTGAGGCTTTACTTTTGTTTTGTTTGATAAGAATAAATTCCTAATACTAAAAAAAAAATAAGTTCAGACTGGTACAATCACTATGGAAATCAGTGTGGAGATTCCTCAAAAAACTAGGACTGGAGGTTCCATTCAATCCAGTTATTCTCCTCCTAGGTATTTTTCCAAAAGAACTGAAAACAGGAAGCTGGGGCGATAGCTCAGTAATCTAAGTGCCTGACTGGCAAGCGTAAGGACCCAAGTTCAATCCCCAGTACTGCATGCAGTGCCAGCCCTGCTGGGGAGGCTGAGACATGAGACTCTCCATCAAATAAATAAATAGATTAAAGTGCCTGCAAGCAGGCTCAGGGACGGGGGTTCAATCCCCAAGCTTGCTGTGCTGGCCCCGCTCTCAGAACATGCTGAGATGGCAATTGAGAGTGGGCATGGTAGCACGCGCCTGTAATCACAGCTCTTGGGAGGCCATAAATAGGTGGATCATAATGAGTCCGATCTAGTAGTGAGACCTTGCACACCCTGTATGTAGACCCTTCCCTAAAATACAAAAAAAAAAAAAAAAAAGTACAGCCTAAAAGTGTTCAGATTTTTTTTTTCCAGAATGGACCCAATGATTTTCAAGTGAACTATTCCCTTTATTGGGTGGTTTACTTCTCCTAGCTGCAAAATGCTACCCCTTAACTATTGTCAGATACACTGAGGACCTTAAAACTTGCATTACCTTACCTAAAGAGGAATTCATTTTCCAGAAGAGAGACAAGATAAATGTAGTAAGCTGACTACAACTCTCTAGAAAAGAGACCTTTCTTACATCTGTAATGAAATAACAGGATATATATTTACCATAATAAAAAGTTACATCCAGGTGTGGTGGTGCAGGGCTATAATACCAGCACTCAGAAAGCTGAGGCAGGAGGAGCACAGCAAGTTCAAGGTCAGCCTGGGCTACACACGAGTAGTAGGCCAGCCTGAACTACTGAACTATGTAGCAAGACCCTGTATCAAAATACAAAAAAAAAGTTGCTTTTTGTTTTGTTTTGCTCTGTCTTTTTGTGATAGGGTCTCACTATTGAGTTCAAGCTGGCCTTGAGCTCACTTTGTAGTCTCCAATTTACAATGATCCTCCTGCCTTAGCTTCCTGGGTGCTGGGATTACAGGCATATGCCACTGTGCCCGGCCTTAAACATTGCATTTGATTGAAGTTTATTTTTAATATTAGTGAACAGAAGTAAGTATTCCTATGTATTTATTTATTTATTTATTGGTCCTGGGAATCAAACTCAGGACCTTGAGCTTGCCAGGCAGGCACTTTATGCCACTGGGCTAAATCCTTGGCCTACACTGTGTTTAAATAACCAAAAGTGCTTTGAAATATATTGAGTTTTTAAGTATATTTGTATTCCCACATATTTGATATGGTATTTCTTTAGTAAGTAGATTTTATAATGCTTCCATTGTGTAAAATTTTTATTACATACAAAAATGAAAGTACAGCACACCTCCAAATCCAGCTTCAGCAAGTGTCCATTCATGAACAGGCCTATTGCCCTGGGACTCCCGGTGAGTCATCTACAGCCTCCCTTCTCCATGGAGTTTCAGAAGCAAATCCGTGTCACGGTTGGGAACATCATATTCCTTAGGCCTCTTTTGTTCTCCTATCAGGACTAATTTTCAGGACCGGGATGTGGCTGGCAACCTTAAGGAACATGGTAGCTTCTCTTTCCTACCCATCTATACCCACCGTCACTCCAGGACGAACAGCACGCTCCCCGCTTGCTGTAACATTGGTAAGTGCTTTGGATTAGATGTTGTTCCTCAGCAGTGAAGCAAGCCCACTACACGTGCAGACGTCCTCTAAGTCCACCTGTGCTGCCCTGTGGCCTCTGAGAGAGGGGAGCTAACACACAACCATCCAGATGTAAAAGTTGTGCATGTAACAATGGTGAATGCACAGCAGTGTGAGTGTAATTGGTGTTCTTTAACATGTACACTGGTGTACTTCTTCCAGTGAAGACTCTGGAGAGCTGGAGAAAGCCTCCCTTACACGTCTCTGCTGCTTCCTCTTTCTCTTCTTTTTTTAACGTGTGGATCTAAAATTAAGCACGGTGCTTTTTTTGTGTGTGGTAGTACCCAGTGGGAAGGCACAGCAGAACATTTTCCTGAGAGCAACCCAGAGACGCATCTGTTCAAATCAATGAGTTACCAACTCATTGGCAGGGATTAGAAATGTAAATCATCATGTGGATTGTGCCATACAACCTTTGCCATTTGAAGTATTAATTAAGTTTTTTGTTTAATTTCCCACCATAGGATCTATTAACTCACACTGGATATTTCATGAACCATTGAAATGCTGGGAATTAGAGCAGGTTAAAAAAAAGTACACTGAAGATTGGAGGAAGAAATGGAAGAGTTATTTTTCAAGTTATTTTTGAATAACTTGACATTTCCTATACACCAGCTTACCATCATTATATGAAATTAATACAATTTTGAAATCTGGAGGGATTATTTTTCTCTTCTGCCTATCTCTCAGCAAGGAAACTAAGAGAATAAATTCACAAGTGTATTTTGTTGGTATAATATACGTGTGTGTCTCTGTGTGTGTGTGTTTTAGTACAGGGTCTACAAGGTCTACAGGGTCTCACTACGTAGATCGGATTTGTAGTGATCTGCCCGTGGTTAGCGTCCCAAGTGCTGGGATTACAGGCAGGCGCCACCACGCCACGTCTCAATCACCATCTCAACACGCCCTGGGGGCGGGGCCAGCACTGCTTGCAGGGCATGAACCGAGTCTGCAACGTCTGCCAAAGCAGGCGCTTTAATCCGCTGAGCTATTTGGCTGGTCCTGGTATAATATACTTTCATGTTAGGGGAAAAACAAAAACAAAAAAAGAACACCGCCCTGTGATCTTCACAATAAAAATGAAAGCACAGCTCAAGTAAATTAACACGGTTTATGGGGCAGTGACCTCAGCGGCCTGTCTTCCAAATCAAAACAACAGGTAGGAAGTACGCTATTTGTGTTGGTTACATAACATTTCTTTTAGCTTTTAGCTGCTGTGAGACAGATTTCTCCAAAACCTAGTGGCTAAAAACACCGTGCACTTATCCTTGCAGTTTCTGTGAGCTGAGCATTCAAGAGCGAGAGGTTGTGAGCCTCGGGCTGGGGCTCTCTCCTGAGCGGCCTTCAAGCTGGGGGGTCAGAGCTGCACGCCTTCCCTACCGGAAGGGCGCGTGGCTGCTGGCAGGTTCAGAAGGTTCCCTGCCAAGTTTGTCACCTGGGCCACTCCCCGGGGCCGCCTGGGCACACAGGAACTGGCTTCACAGAACGAGCAACCCAAGGTTAGTGTCAGGGGGCCAAGCCCGAAACCACAGAAGGGGCCTCCCCTTGTCTTCCACGTTTCATTTAGTAGAGAAGACAAAATAAGCCCAGCCTACCTTCAGGGGGAGGGGATCACATCTGGATGAGAATCCCAGGAGGAGGGATTGCTGGGGCCATGGGCGAGGCTGTCTGCTATGGTTTGTTCACTTTAAATGAAACAATTCTAAATACTATATACATTCTTGTGGTTAAAAATTCAAAATGTCCAAGGAGTGGATAGTAAAGAGTCTTTCCTGCACCGTGTCAGCCCTCCTTGAGCAAACTGTTCTTGTGTTAGCCTTTCAGAACCACTCTGAGAAATATTAAGTTGGAGCACTGGACTCCACAGATGGAAGGAGGCTGTAATCTCCCTCTTGCCGCTTCGGTCTTGCTTTGGATGCCTCCTTGCCCAGCCCTTGGAGGAAATCCGAGGTGGACACTGTGACTATCCCTTCCCTCCTATACTAAGTCCTGCAGTCATAGCATAGCTTCATTTCAGAAGTAGGATACCTACTCCTGAGTAACAATACATCCCCATGCTTGGAAGTTTTTAGTATTTTATTTTAAAAATTGAATTTATTTGTATATTTTAGGCATACATAATGATCACATTCGCATAGGAAATTGGAACCTGTACATGATACAATTTGATTCTCTGTTTTCCCACTCCCCTACTTCTCTTCAATCCCACTTCCCTTCCTTGTTTACAAAAGCTTTGTTTCCATTTTTTCTTTCTTTTCTCATCATTTTTTTCTTTTCCTTCTTTTCTCCTTCACCCATCCCTATCCTCTTCCTATTTGAATTTTTTTTTTTCCTATTTCACAATATTTTTTATACATTCTGGTCCTTATTTATACTTTGGGTTTCTCACACCAGAGAAACAACATGGTATTTAAGTATGTGTCTGATTTATTTCACTTAAGAGTATATCCTCAAGGTGCATCCATTTAGCAAGCAATCTCAAACTTAACCTTCCTTATGGCAGAGTAGTAGTCCATTGAAGAAAAAAAGCCACATTTTCTTTTGCTATCCATCAATCGGTGGGCATTTGGGATGTTTGCAAGATTTAGCTATGCCAAACTGTGCCACCATAAAAAGGTGTATGCTTTTATCACTGTAGTATGATGCTTTTAATTCTTTTGGAAAGATACCAAGAAAAGGAATGGCTGGGTCAAACGGAACCTATAGTCCTAGTTTTTTGAGCAATTTTCACACTGATTTCAATAGTGGTTGCCCCAGTCTGGATTCCCACTATCAGAGGAGAAGAGTTTCTTTTTCCCCACAACCCAGTAAGCATTTGTTATTGGTTGACTTCTTGATGGTAGCCATTCTTGCTGGGGTGAGGTGAAATTTCAGAGTTGTCTTAATTTGCACTTCGAATGACTTATGCTGAACATGGTTTTATATACTTATCTGTGAAGGTCTATCCATTTCAGATGCCTATTTTTGGATTGAGTCTTTAAATTTGGAGGGTTTATTTATTTATTTTTTTTTGAGTTTTTTTAATGTAATCTAGGTATTTGTCCTTTGTCTGAAGAACAGCTAGCAAAAAAATTTCCCCACTGTTGGCTGTCTCTTCACTCAGTCACTGGTTTCTCTTGCTGTACAAAATGTTCTTTAAGATGAGATCCCAGTTGTTGATCCCTTGCAATAACTCCGATGTGATTGGGGTTTTGTTCATAAAATCTTTGCTTATACCAAAGTCTTTAAGAGTTCTACCTATTCTATATTCCAGCAGATTCTGTTTTAAGATTTAGATCTCAGATCCATTTTGATTTTAGTTTAGTGCATAGTGAAAATTATGGGTCTAGTTTCAATCTAAGATATGGGTCTAGTTTTAATCTTCAGCACATGGAAGGCTAGTTTTTCCAGTACTGTTTATTAAAAATATTATCCTTTTTCCAGTGAAGGTGTTTGGTACCTTTCTCAAAGATAAGGTGGCTAAGTATGCCTGGAGTTGTTTCTGCATCTCCTAATCTGTTTCATTGATCCTTGGGTCTGTTTTTTGCCATGACATGCTGTTTTTATTATAGTCCAAGCTTGGAACTTTAAGGCTAAGGCCTCCCCGATTTCCTAGCTGTGCCAGCTTCAAGCTGGATGCTCCTAAGAGGAAAAACAGTGAAGGCCTAGCGTCAGTTTTTCCATTTTCTGTTGTGTCCTTCTCTGTCCTCTTCTTCTTCCTTCAGACCCCAGTCTTTGTTACTGTCAGAGCTGGGGGATGGGAAACAAGTGAAATGAAAAGCTTGCCCCCTTTAGCTCTTCTATCTTCTTCAGAGACTTCCTCATGGAAACATCTAACTGCAGTTTTCCTGATATTTAACAATTCTCACTCCCAGTATTTTCTTCCAAGGACAATTTGTCTAGCCTCTTGGTGCAGCCCTGGCAAGAAGTTGTGTTTTTTGGGCCTCTTCCACTGCAGCCCTCAGAGGACCATCTAGCTCTCTCTCTCTCTCTCTCTCTCTCTCTCTCTCTCTCTC
>NW_004524631.1:6536197-6549500 GCF_000260255.1 Octodon degus
TTTTTTTTTTTTTTTTTTTTTTTTTGAGAACTGATGAAGACCATTCTTGGTTCTTGAAAGTCTTCAATTTTTTATACAATTTGGCTCAATTTGTTTAAGAATTACTAATCCTGGGAACAGGGAATGCTCAATGTATCACTCCAGGAATTAAAATCCAAAAGAGGGGATATATCTGCTGGTTGATCCAATGCTTGTCTTGTATGGGTAGAAAATGAAAGAGTTTTCTTGTAGAAGATACTTCCCATGTGCTGAGATACCTTTGAAGACAAAATAAACACAGTAATTAAGTCCGTGAATTCTTTCAATAACCCAGTTCAGTCTCAGTTTATAGGAATGCTGGGGTAATTGCCAGCCTGGAACAGAGAGTTGTAGTGGTCATGATTCTGATATGTGGTGGGCTTTTCTTTCTCTCAGAATCAGGTGGTATTTAGAGATTTTAATCCAGGTATCAGGGTGGCTCTGGCTTCTGATCCCCTTCCTGGGTTTGTTGTGGCTCATCTGGACTGCAATTTCATTTTGCCTGACCCTCTTGCAGTCCTACAAGAGATCCCACAGACATCCCCCCACATCTCCACCATCACCCAATCACTCCTTCCCCTGACTGAGGCTAGAATTCTTTGGCACCCATTGGGTCACCAGGAGACATAAACCAGATGGTTTTGGGATCCTACACAGGGCTTTGGTTGTCTCTGCTACAACCTGACCCTAGATGGAACCCAAGCCTCGCTGTCACAGCTCAAATTGCAGGTTGTTTCCATTCTGATAATACATATGAATTCCCAAATCACAATAGATTTTTTCCTTTCCCACCCTTTTTCTTATATACCCTGTTCTAATCCACTTTCAGAGTTTCCGTTCTAGGAATGGGCTTCCTTCATGGAACTGCTTGGTACCATAGAAGTTTCCCTTCAGTCTCTGTTTTAGAGGTTGAGACATTGTCATCTTAACCAGCAATGAACTCTTGACTGTTCCAGTCCTGGAATTCAGAAATGCTACTCAGAAGCTTCCAGTTCTGCTGCTTCAATTCCCAATCCCAAGGACCCTGTGACAACCCTGTTTCATTGGTATCTGCCATTAATTGGGCTTTCTCCCAGCTTCTGTAGGAGGCTTGTTCCGTCATGCTGGGAGCTGGTGCTTGGGGTACAGTAGCTCAGCAGGGCTTTGGGGTGGTCTGTGTTATCAGATGGTAGTCCAAAAATGAGTAGTAAACCAAAGCCAAAGAAAACTTGATTTGAGAAGAAATCCCATGAAATGTCATTGTAAGTATGCCAAGATATATAGTATCCTCACTAATGAAAAATGAATAACTTAAGAAACATTTTACCACTGTTGGGGCATATCAGGGCCACCAGCTACCTACCTTAGATGAAGCCTTTGAAAAACTAAGAAATGAAGACTCAGGCAGACAGAAGGTGGCTATGATAGAGTTGGTGGAAAGTTTACAGTTCAAGAGCTCAGACTCTAAAGGGACCTGGGGCCAAATGAAGGTGTTTATACAGTGGGAAGGTAAGCAAGTTCATAAGTGAGTGTTGATAAGGAACAAAAGACCCTTCATCTGGTGGACATCCAGGAAGCAATGGCCACAACTCATGTGACAGAGATATTGGCAGGCACCCAATTCCACACAACAGGCTGGTGACTCAGGTGGCCCAGGCCAAGGAACAACATCACACCTCTCGTGAATCAGCGGGGCTGGGCAGAGGTAATAGAAACGCCCACTGTCATCAGTAGCAGGATAAATAGGAAGCGCCTAATTGCTGTATTTGTTAGTGCTGGAAATGCTGTGTGACTCCTGATCACAAACGAGTTGCAACCTTAGGTGCAGTTGTAAGTGTTTCAACTGCTGTGTGACCTAGCAGGGAAGCACAGTGTTGGCCACGAGGCTTGCACTCGGCAGCCGAACCTGACAAAGGCCGTATCTGATTGAAAGGAGCGTAGTCAGGGGGGCAGATGCTCATCACAGAGAAAGCAGAATCAGAGAAGAGGGTTTGTGACACAGCCTGTGTTGTGAGATGAACGTATAAATAAAGTCACTGGTGAGAGGAGAACTGAGATGAAGGAGAACAAGTCAGGAGGTGGAACACAAAGCAGGCCAGAATGAAAGAATTTTGAGCTTACTCTGTAAATAGTGAAAGGCTGCTTCTGGCTGGGTGTTACGTGGACTGAACTGTGTAAACTGGAGGTGTAACTGCTGGGTTAGGAGAGGCATGGGGAGCCGGGTGATGGAGGCCATGCCTATAGTCCCAGCTACTCAGGAGGCTGAAGGGGGAGGATCCCTGAGTCCGAGTTCAAGACCACTCCAGCAAGATCCTGTCTCAACACAAAATGAGGGTGTCAGGTATGCTGGGACATTGTAAAGATAAAGACAAAAACCAGCGTGCGTGAAAGGTGCAAGGTAGATTTGAATCACTGTGAAAATGTGAGTTTTAATAAATTGCACAATGGTAGAGGGGCTCGTTTTGTGGCTTAATAAACAAAAAGTTCAAGCAGAGTTAACTCAGCAGAAGAATGGCATGTCTGAAATCCCCCTCAAATTAGACTCTTGCATTTATTCTGTGTACTCATTAGGTTGTTCTTTCAAAGAGAAAGAGCTGATTTTTTGAAACAAAAAAAAAAGATTTTTACCAACGTTAATTTCTTAATTTTAAAAACATTTATTTATTTATTTGGTGCAATGCCTCTCTATGCAGCTCAGACTGTAGTGATCCTCCTGTCTCAGCCTCCCTAGCACTGGAATTACAGGTGTGTAGCACCAGGCCTGGTTTGGGTGGCTGGCATGGCACATGGCACCGGGGATTGAACTTTAGTCTTATAGTTGCCTGATAGGCGCTTAGGCCACTGAGCTATCTCCTCAGCCCTAGTTTCTTAATTTTGAGGGATGTGCCATGTTATATGGAATGGTCACTTTGTGAAAGTTGGATGAACTCTCTGGATTATTGGATTATCTTTGAAACTTTACTGTCACTACAACTATTCCAAAATAAAAAGTAAAAAAAAAAAAAAAAAAAAAAAAAAAAGGAAATGTTAAAGCATTTATACTAGAAAGGGAATTTGTGAAATTTTTAGACAAATAAAAAATGGTTTTTGAAGTAAAATCTGAAATGTCAGTTCCTGGCATAAACATTTACTGTAACTAAGTACAGTTCCATATAAATTCTGGAACAAAGTACTTTCTGTTTTTTTGATTTTACTTTTAAGAAGGTTGTTTTTTCCAAAAATATTTATTGTCCGTTATGGCTCTTCCAAGTTTGAAGGATCCATCATCCTACAAAACATAAAAATCCCTTCCCTCAAAAAGCTTACATTCTAATGCCATAACGGGAAATCAACAGCAAGCGATGAGCCCAGCATATAAGCAGACCGCATTTGTGGCTGAAGATGCTAAGTGGTCTCGGGCGACGGAGAGCAGGAAGGGAGATATCAGGAGGACGGAGGGGCTCGGCAGCATGCAATTTTAAGTAGACTGCTCCGAGTAAACCTCGGTTGGGAAGTACAGTGGAGCGAAGATGAGGATGAGGTGCGAAGAAGGAGGCTGTGGGAGGAACATCCCGGAAAGGGCCCGCCATCGGGAAGGGCTTCACGTGGAGCACGCCCCCAGCACACCGCGCACCAGGGGCCAAAGAGCAAGAGCAGAGACTGGAAGGACACGGAGTGGACAGTGAGGCCCGGTGTGTTGAGGTGGTCACGCATGGGAAGGACAGCAGATGAAACAGGACGTGGGCTTTCACTCTGAAAGAAACGGAGAACTGCGGCGTTTTGAGCACAAGAGTGACCCAATTTGTCGTGTGTATTAAAAGACCACTATTTACTCTTTTGTGAATAGACATACTTGCCCAGACATTGACCGTAAGTGCATAATTATGCGAAATCACCATACCTGCGACTGAATTTTTAATGCTGGCCCCAGCTTCAATCCCATGGTGCCACGAAGGTGCTCCTCTGTGAGTAACGGCAGAGTTTCTCCATCAATTGCATGATCTTTAAATACCTTGTAAAAAAAACCAAAAGATGTTGGCTTTGCCCAACTGTCCCTTTAAAAAAGTTCTTGTTTTATTTACAGACATTTTAGTTTATGTAGAAATGTTCAGACATGGAGGATGACACTGAAAAACTTCCTTTTTTTGTGGTGATAGGAAATGAACGCAAGGTCTGCTGAATGCTAGGTAAATTCTCTACCATTGAGCTAAACCCTCAGCCCAAAGCTTAGTCTTAGTTACACTCTTTTCTGTACTCAAGTGGTATATTATACGTGCTCCTTAATAACACTTAGAGTAGATTGTTCTCTGCTTATATAACTCTGTTCTAACCTGGAATAGGTATTATTTTACGGCAGGGTCCATGTCTTATTTCCCAATGTATCCCTATGCAGTGTCATGTATTTATAATAAGAAGATGTGCAATAACCATTGTTGGATTGATTTATCATTGAGAGAATACTCTGAGTAAAGAAAGGTGGATAAAAGCTTTATGCTGTACTTGATGGGAGATGCTGGTCAGAGAACAGAAGAACAGAAGCCTGGTAGAAATGCTGTTGGCAAAGGCCTGGCTCAGAATGTTCTTCCTGGGAAGAAGGACCACACTGGCTGTTGGACTCCAGACAGTATGTGTTGTACTTTGGCAGAAAGTTTGTCTGAATTTTGCTCATATCTGAGACTGAGATTAAGAGCAGCAAACCAATTAATCTTGCAGAAGAAATTTCAAAGCAGTCTAATGTTGAGGCTGCAGAATGGCTACTGATGTGACTTTTTTAAAAAATCCAGATCTATTTTGAGAATCAAGAACAAAAAGCCCAGCAAAATGATTTAAAACCTTTTGAGTTTGGCCAGAAAGAAGAGGCTCCAGTAAAGCTGTGTCCTGCGAAGATAGAACAGGGGCAAAATTGGTAGCTGAAAAGATTCAAGAAAAAGCCAAGGGTTTCAGAAGAGGATGACAATACAAAGATGACCTGAGGACATCCCAAGAACCGGCAGGACTCCAGCCTTTGCAGCCTCAGAATTACTAACGTGAAAGACTTTGCTTTGAGAAGAGAGCCCCAGAGCACCACGTTCCAGAATGGTGGCAGCCTAGGAAAGTTGTTCTTCAGGACTTGGTTCTTGGGCACTCGACCTCTACAGCCAGGAGAGAAGGAAGCCTGGCTTGTGCACATGCTGGCAGCAGACCTTGGTATCATCCATGAAGCTCTGATTTTAGGTGCATGCATAATGTAAGAGTTGGGACATCAGGGAAGCTCCAACCAGATTTCAGCAGAAGGCATGGTAGGCTAGGCACCAAGCCCCTGAGAGGGCAGTATGTGAATTTCTGTGTGTGAAGCCAAAGGTACAGTGGCGACTAACAGAACTTTGAAGAATACAGGAATGTAGATTGTCTGAGGAAAACTGCCAGGAGGGAGCAGAGGGAGGGAGAGAGAGAGAGAGAGAGAGAGAGAGAGAGAGAGAGAGAGAGAGAGCGCTACAACCACTGGCAGTGCCACAAGGGCAGAGCCACTGGAGCCCTTTGGAGTTCACAACTTGGCACAGATATTGGAGGATGTTTTAACACTTGTTCTGGATTTTGGTCTTTGTTTTTTCCCATTCTTTGCTAACCCCCTGTTTGTAACTTTTGGAATGGAAATGGCTATCTTGTGCCATTGAATGTTGGAAGTATTTCACTTTCTTTTCACTTTTAAAGGGGCTTGCAGCTAACAGTGTGCCCTAAAACTCAGAGGAGACTTTGGATTTGGACTTTTCAGCAATGTTGAAACTATGAGGACTTTGACAGTTCTTAGCAATAACTAAATATCTTTTGCATAAAAGGATGGATAAGAGTCTTTGGGGACGTCAGGGTGGAATCTTATGGTTTCTATCAAGATATGTCCCAAAAGCCTCGTGCCATCATACATAGGGGATTTTTTGGAGGTAGCTGGCTCTAGGGTGTGTGATGCTGGGATCAAAGATGTCATGCTGGAATTGATTCATGGTGCAATGCTAGGATTAAGGGTGTGAGTGCTACTGGCTTATAGCCTAGATAAAATATAAGGAACAGAAACAGGGCTGCTACTGTTGCTTGCTACTTGCCTTTTGCTGCCTCCTGCCTGTTCTACCATCCCCCTCTGCCATGCCACCCTGCATTAGAACCAGCTAAATATGGACTGAACCCTCTACAAATTGTGAGCCAAAGTAAACCTTTCTTTTTTTAACTTTACGTATTGGATATTTTGTCTCAACAACCCAAAAAGTAATGAAGACACCAGTGCTATCTCTTGACTTTGTAGATGCGGTCAATGTCTTCTGTGCATTGACTAGAGAGATATGTATATGGTAAGGGGAGGAGAGGCAAGTGAGAGTGGTACCCTGGACATTTCCAGCAGTCTGTTCTGATTCATTATGGATGTTTCCTTGCCTTCCTTTCTTCCAAAGCCTGGGAAGTCTGCTGGTGGACAAAAGTTCCAGGGAGGGTAAAGAGACTGATATGAAAGAACTGGACAGATTGGTAAGAGCAGAATGTCCTGATAGCCATCGTCAAGTTGCCTGGCAGTCTCTGTAGGTTGCCTCACACACTCCTGTGTTTAAGCCTTCTCCACCCTCCAGGGTGCTTCCTCCTTTTCAGTGGACCACATAGCTTCATAAGTTAAAAAGAAAAGAAAGAAACTAGTAGATAAGAACTCCTAAATATGAACAGTAAACTTAAAAACTATCACCTTTTCCCCCACTATCCTGATTAATGAAAGAGGGGTCCCTCTGGGATTCAAAGACAATCTCTCTTTCCCTGTTTACATAGGTCTTGACCCTCCGGTGAGTTGACCCAATGCAACACATTTTGGAGCCTCACTCAATAGAAAAAAATCTCCTCTTTTGTTTCCTGTCTACTCTCTTCTGCTGGCCTTTCCCTGTCAGCATGTGACTAATTTTCCATTATTAAATGAATAACACCACCACCAACAACACATTCCATCTCTAGATTCTGCTTGCTTATGTCTGTAATCCTCCCCATGACCACATTTTTGGGTTTTTTTTATTTTAAAGAGAATAGAAAAACAATAGATAAAACAGAAACAATGCATAATTTAAAAATATAAGATGATAGGTATTCAACAGTGGTTGTTATATTGCACATGGCTGTCAATCACATTTTTTAAAAAAAATTCTTATGTACTTATTTATTTATTTGGTACAGGGTCTCACACCATAGCTCGGACTCATAGTGACCTTCCTGTCTCAGCCTTCCCAGTGCTGGGATTAGAGGCTGCCGAGCTAACTCCCCAGACCACTGTCAATCATATTTTAAAAAAGGCGCTAGATGCTGTCCTGCTTATGTTCTTACTTCCTGGTCATTGTTCAACTTCAGGACTCTGATGTGTGACCGCTTGGCTCCTTCGGTTAATGAAGGCCTCCCTGGTACCTCAGCTGCACTGTCCTAAACACTGGACATTTCCCACTTGTCAAATTCTTGGCTGTGTTTCATGCTGTTGACAGCTCCTTCCTGAATATGACAACCTCTACAGGCTGAAGGCTGCCTAATACGCATATCTTCCCCTTAGAAATGAAATCACGCCAATTCTGGTCCTCAGGCAGCGTGCTTATCTGCCTGCTCCACCGCTCTTATCTCGGCTGAAGTCCTGGTGTGGTTCATCTCAGGACTTGCCCTCTGGTCTTGTTTCATTTGGTTCACTTTCACAAAAGCAACCTGAGAGATATTTCTAAAGTCAAAAGCAAATCAAGCACCCTTAAAACCTTCACTGCTTCTAGAATAAACCCATGATCCTATCCTGGGTCTTCAAGGCTCCTTGTGATCTGGCCCTTTCTATCTCTAGCCATGCTAAGTGCTCTGTGGCTTCTAGCCCTAACTTCAGAGTCCCTCCGTAACACCTATCCTGCTTCTGCATCCTGCCTTCCCTTCCATCTCATTTTGGAGGCCCCGTCGCGAGAGACCATGACTTCATCCTGTGTGTTGCCACTACACCATGAATCCCTCACCTAGGGCACACTCCCAGTGATGTGGCCTCACAAGCAGGCTCCCCCTTCTGGGCTCCAGGCTCCAGGAGAAGAGCCACATGTATCACATGTGTACTACATGGCCCCTGCCCAGCAGGGATGTACCTCAGAACCAGCCAAAAAATAGATTTTTTTGAAATCTCCTGTACTAGCACTTGTGTTCTAGTAGAGTTGAGTCATTCACAAATTGTATTTATTAGGTAATTGTTTCTTTTCCTATTTTAGTAAGCTAATCATAGACTGGCTAATGCAATTTAATTGAGGCAAGAGTAAAAAAAAAAATAGCTGGCTATGGGTATAGCCTCGTCTTGGTGAAATGTATGATTTCTCTTAGAAGTGTCTCTTTAGAGTATTGAAAACAACTCAAAGGTCTCTTTTGGGAGCTCCTAGGGCTCAGATATCTTTGGCTGCAAACCACACGGCTCTATACCCTCAGTGCGGAGTGGTTGTGGTGGAGTGACAGATCTGTGGCTCTACTTATGTGTTCTGAACACTATTTTTTAGGCAGTATGTGGCTCAGTTCACTCAGTTACAAATAGGGTCAATAACCTTTTTTTGCAGAATTCTGGTACAAATTACATTTCAATAATAATCTAAATGGTAAGGACAAACCAAACAGTACTGTGTTTTTAAATTAAGGAATTTATTACAATAACAGATTTATTGGCATTAATTCCCCTTAAGTAGTGCCTCTCACTGCGAACACACTTATCCCATCATTCTTGTTGCTTTTGAAGCAGTTCTGGAAATCCTTTATCATGTCTTTGCAAGGTGTGATAAAAAATATGATGGATACTGCTACGGCACACCGCCCAAAGGCAAGGCAGGCTCACGGAAACAGTACAGTGTGTTCTCGTTCACTTTATTCATCAGATCTGGCACCACGCAATTTATGGCCCTTCATCAAATCAAAATGTCACGCAAGGTAAACATTTGAATCAATTCAAGATACCAAGGCAGCTGTAACAGTGTGATTCAAGACATTGTTGAAGCAGTGTCTTCCAGAATGGCTTCTTCAGGAAGTGGCAAGAATGATGGGTGTGTTCAGAGTGAGGGGGAGTAGTTGGAGGGGGCTTAAAGATAATCCGGCTTGTACTGTAATACATTAATGTTCACCAATTTTTTCAACCATACCTTCAGTGTCTGTCACATAGTCCATGCCCCACCAGGGTGTTGATCATATTAGCTTTTATAAGTGAGCGACCCCATGGGGAAACTGTTGAGTTACCCAAGACACACAGTAAGACAACTTATAAAATGAGCTATTTTTCATGATTCTGATCCAATTACTGTGCAGAAAAAGAAGTGCTGATGCAAGTGGCTGGTGTATTGGGGATGGAAATCTTGGCTTGTGTATCTTTTCTTTGCAGAGAATCCAGTGAGCAATGAAGGGACGTGTGTAAGAATCCCAAGAGGGAGAAACTTGTGGGTAAATTTCCAGGAGGTGGGCATTCAAGGCTGACTGTGTGCAGGCCTGAACCCCAACTGTGGTGAGTGGATGATGTGGTGAGTGGATGATGTAAATTTCCAGGAGGTGGGCATCCAGGACTGACTGTGTGCAGGCCTGAACCCCTTCTGTGGTGAGTGGATGGGATGGGGGTAGGGGGCTGGGCAAGAGCACAGAGCACATTCTGGTCACTGAGATGCACCTGCTTCATCTTCCTCAGATCACTTTGGGACACATGCTTGATATAAATGTGCACATATTTTGGTAAGTTCAGTTATTTTTGGAGATAGAACATTTTATGTGCTAAATTCTCTGAACTAAACAGGAGTAAAGGAAGGCATTTCAGGGCCTCCTGTATGTCCCTAAATAGCTGAGCCACCAGCCTTCTCGCTATGTCTCTAAGAGAGTTCACTTGTGGTGTGGGAGCTTGGGGTTAGCTGTGGTCTTTCTTGAAAACTTTTTTTCTTTGAATTTCTTGTTTTACCTGCAAGAAGATCGTGCCTGCAACTCACTGAGCAGCACCTAAGGCAGTAGGGAAGGCAGAGGACAGAAGCAAGGGCAGTGTCATTCCCACAAGTCCCAGGGGCGTGGCCCAACTTTGTAAAGACGGTGGTTGTGTGCAGGAGCTGATGGGACATTTTTGGCCAGGGTCTCATGAGAGTTGTGTGCCTACAGCGCAGCTTGAGGGCTCTTGCACCCAGGTGCAGCCACCCTGAGAAGCATGGAGCACAGCAGCTGAGCCTCCCAGCAGCTTGGAGAGAGAAGACTTTAAAATGTGTTCCTCCTTTAACACATGTTCAAGAGACACGTAGTAATAACTGTTGTCAATTCTACAGGGTACTGACATCTTGAGGGTGAGAGACAGCGAGTCAGCAAAGTTCGGGGGTCGCGTGTTTATGAGACTTCTGTATGTCATTTACAAAAGGACATTTGGGATTCTGTGCTGTTAATCCTCATTGTCCAGTTGACTGGATTAAGAAACTCCTGGAGAGGTGATTAGATTCCGAGGGCACTGATCCCAACATAACTGAACGGGCTATGAGTAGGTGAGGCCTTAGAGAGGAAGTGGGTCCTCAGGGCGTGGCTTTGGGGCTGTCTCTGGTCCCTGGCCCCTTGCTGTGGCTCTTTCCGACACACTCTGCTTCCTGCCACCGAGAACTGCACAGCTTTCTTTTGCTGTGCCCCTCTGCCATGTCTCTACCTGCAGCCACTGGTCCACTGAATCCTCTGGAAAGGAGAGCCAAGTCACACTTCTTGTCCTTTAAGCTGCAGGGTCAGGTATTTTGTCCCAGCCGTGGGAAAGCTGACTAATAAAGATTCTAAAATGTAGAATAGACCTAACATGATTACAAGAGTGTTTGTTGTAAACTGTACTTTCACCACGATGGGTCACTGATTAATAATAATCAATGTAGCAATCAATTTAGCCCATCAAAGCCATAAGTCACGTGCTTATGACACAAAGGGTTGCTTGTTTTTAGAATTTAATAACTATCATACCTGTGGTTGACGTAACACTTGGAAAGTGGTACAGGTGCATTTAAAAGACCTATGCCTGACTAAATCAATAGTAAAATAACAAGGCTACACCCATGAGCAGGAGGGCATAAGCAAAACAGTTTTTATCAGGTTATGCAAATGAGATCAATATTTAGTACTTAGAAGGTACAGAGTTCTCTCCACATTTTTTAAAAAAAAATTCCTAACCCTAACCCTAACCCTAACCCTAACCCTAACCCTAACCTTAACCCTCTCTTCATATTTTTAAGACAACATTTCACTATGCAGTTCAGGTTAGCCTTGAACTTACTATGCGGCCCAGGCTGGCCTCAAACTTATGGTGTTGACCGGCCTGCCTCCTAAGTGCTGGGATTACAGATGTGCACCACTACCCCAGAAACCAGGCTGCCTTTAATGATAATAGCCCTTTAAAACATACTATTATTATTATCCTCATTTTGCAGTTGAGGCACAGCAAAAAGAGAAGCAACTTCTTTCAGGTCACATATCTGGAAAATGCAAAACCCATGAACTGAATTTGTATTTTCTGGCATCAGAAGGCAAGCTCTTAGTCATTACTTTGTATGGCTTTTGTACTTTCTTTCTGCCTTTCTTTCTTTCTTCTTTCTTTCTTAGTGTCTATTGCTTTTTTGTATGTCCCATAAACAAAATTCAAAAAAAAGAGAGGACAGAAAACAAAAAGAAAAAAAATGATGGTGCTGTATTATGTTGTAGGAAAACATTTCACAAAACCGAGATCTAGAAAATATCAACTCTAGTACCAGCTAATATTAATACAGTTAAAGTCATCACAGTGGTGCACAACTGACTTGCAGCATTTGGGACGCTAAGCCAGGAGGGTCCCAGGGAGTCCAGGGCCAACCCGGAATACAGACCCTGCCACAAAACACAAGGAAAATACAACTAAGTAATAAGGTCTTTTCTTGTTCTGTTTTCCTTTAAAACAGAACACTTTTGTTGCTTAAAATTGTTATTAAATCACTCAGAAAACAACCTATGTAAAAATGTAGCAGTGACAAGAACTTCAAAAACTAGAACCTATATTTTTGTCACTAACTTTTCCAGACAACTCAGATTGATTTGCTTTCCATCTGTCTTAACAGGTTTCTTAAAAATAATTTTCAGATATATTTATATACCAGATTGAATGATGTGTATGTGCCTTTTGATATATTATTCTAGCTCAAATATAGAATTTAAAACTAGTTAAGGAGCCGGGGATGTCACTCAGTGGTAGAGCACTTGCCTCGCATGTGTAAGGCCCTGGGTTCAGTCTCTAGCACAGCAAAAAATAAAGTAAAATGATATGAAATAAAGTAATAATAAATAATTTCCTACTTTTCAATCCCCCCATCTTCTTTAGAAGGAAGTATAATATTTCTGTTACTTAGGGTGAATACCCTAAAGCTTTTGGTACCAAAGTATGTGTGCTGGATATGTTTGTTACGTGTATGATTAGGTAATCAAGCATTTTGCATCCATTTATCTTTATGACATCTGAACCTCTAATTTGGGGCAATTCCCATTTTTTCAGGAGTCTTGATGGGGCAGAAACCAAAGCTTGACAGTGACTTTCTCTGGCTCCCTTGGTGTCAGGCAGGTGGCTCACGCCCACCAACCAGAGGCTCCTGTCTCAAGGGAGATAATGACGTGAAAGGGGGGATTAGTAGGAATCCCCTCTGGAATAAAGTACAAGTCTGAAGAAACTCATTATGCAGGAAATATATTTTGAACTTTTCTAATTCGATGAAAATATTTAAATTGAGCTCACCTGTGCATAGTCAGAGCAGCCTGGAAGGCTTCTGATGAAGTCATGCACGTCATCCACGGTCCACTTCTGAAGATCTTCGTCCAAAGGAAGACTTTCCCCAGGTGGAGCCAGGGCATGTGTTCCTTTAAAACATAAAGGCAATTATGCCAGGGCATAAAATTTCCAGAGAAAAGGAGTACTTAGAGCCCAGGTTTACGTACGGTTATGTAAGGTTCCTGGAGTTCTGCCATCACAGAATTCTTGCATGCGTGAGAATTTATAACATTCTGGGAAGATACTTGGAGTCATTGGGAGAACTTTTCTAAAAGTTTTGCTGTACATGGTGGTGCATGCCTGTGATCCCATCACCCAGGAGGCTGAGACAGGAGGACCACTGAGTTTGAGGCCAGTGTAGGCTACATAGTGAATTCAAGGCTTGGCTGAGCTGCAGAGCAAGATCTTGTCTCAAACAAAACAAAATTTATCCACTGCTTTTCTTTCTTTCTAAAATCTTTTATTTATTTGGTACAGGGTCTCGCTACACAGCTAGGACTCACAGTGATCCTCCTGTCTTAGCTTCCCCAGCACTGGCTTGGTTTCAGTAGCCAGCACAGT
>NW_004524631.1:6554025-6562273 GCF_000260255.1 Octodon degus
TTTAATGATTTTTTTCTTTACAAGAAGTTTTGGACAATTTCATATTTGTGCATCTTGGTATGATTTTATTTAAATGTCTTTGCAAAAGGTTCATTTTTCTTAGAAATGTGGTATTATAAGTTGAACTAAATTCAGAAATTTTAAATCTTTAAAAAAATGCTTGAAACTATTGTTTGAAGTAAGGTACAATTCCCCTATGATGAATGCTATCACTATGTGTATATGAAATGTACCAATAAAAAAATTCAAGGAAAAAAAATAAAATGGTCAAAAATTTAAAAAAAAAATTTAGCAGAAATGTGGGCAATGCAGTGTAAGGATTAATCTTCAAAGAAACTAAAGGACTAAGAAGTTTTAAAGACCTTCAAAAACAATCCTAGCAGAACTCAAGAAACAATTAGTGCCAGTCTCCTCAATGGCTGTAAGTCAATGTAAGTGGCTGAGAAGGTGGGAAAGGGGAGACTTGCTTGTGTTTTTGCTTCTTTCTCTTTGCTGAGTGGTCATCACTGGATGCGTCAGGGTCCAAGGATGAGACAAGGAGTCTATTCCTCCTCTCGCCCTGGGGCCACATCCCTGTCACTCCTGCTGGGCCTTTATTTCTTCTGGCTGTCTCTTAGACCAATATCAGGTTGTTTGGGATCTCACAATGTAGTGTAAAGTGGGGCTGGAAAACTTGGCTCCTATCTCTAGGTAGAAATGAAGTGTTACATTTAATTCATGCCAACATGAATTTCAGGAAATCATAGCTGGACATTTTAATTATGGAACATTGGTGAACTACTACGATCTGTAGACTAGTGCCACCATCAGCTTTGTTGTGACTTTTAATCTTGCTTTTATCATTAGCCAACCTGTGTGTTTGTGTATTTTTTTTTTTTTTGCATCTGAAATGTGTTCTTCAAGTAATCATGGTGTGTATGATCATGTGTACATATTATACTCACTATGGACATTTATTCTGTGGTTAAATAGAAAAATAAAATAAGATTGTTACCTGGCAGTATGGTGTCTTTGAATCATTTCATTCCTCCTGGTCACTGCCTTTATGGATTCAGATGGTAAAATGCCCCAACCTTAAAATAAAAGCCACCATTTCACTCTACACATAAATTAAAAGAAGGATGTATTAGAAAACAAACACATTTTCCAGAATGATTTCATGGAGTTGGGAAACATTTATGTGATTTTTTTCATGTCAGTCTTCTAAAATATCTTGAAATAACAGCAGCATTACAGATTTCAAAGCCCTCTTTTTCCTAGTAATTTCACGGTGTATTGATTTCCTTTCCCTACACTCCTAATGTACTTACAGTCTATTCTGGTGCTTTCAAACTATCCACAGTGATCAGCCAGTACTGAATTCACTCATTGTTTTCTCCTTTTTGGTGACGGGGTCTTGTAATATAGTCCATGCTGGCCTTGAACGCACAATGTAGCCTGAGCTGTCCTCAAACTCATGTAATCCTCCTGTCTCAATTTCTTGAGTGCTGGGATTATAGGAATGCACCACCACACTTGGCTTAATTTGTTTTTCTTTTTGCATTTCCAGCCTATCATGGACCAATACTTCATAAAAATGCAACAAATTAATTACCAGGAAATTAACATAAAAACAGGAAGTAATGCAAGAAAAACCCCAAACAATTTAAAAACCATTAGACGAAAACTTAAAATTACCCTGTTAAATTGCTGTAAAATTTCCTCAGTCCATGCGCCCTTATTTGTCCACATACCTCCTAGAGCAGTACAGATCTGCAGACCATGAGAGTGGTATATGCACAAAGTATACTTACCAGTTTGTTCAGTGACAGTTTTACATGTGCAAATTTGTTGTTCCTAATAAGAAGGTAAAATCATGGGGGAAAAGCCTATTTCTTTTTTTTTTTTCCCAAGCCAAACTGTATCCAGCTTTATTAAAGATACTTTCATAAACAATCATGATATTTCAGGCAGAACATGGGCACGCAATTGTTAACAGTACACAACTTTCAAACTCACTTCTTGGATGGGCTACCAAAAATCAGAAAGCCACTATAAATCCAATGAAGTCTTCATTTGAGACTCTGAAGTGGGGAAAGTTTAGAGTGAGGGTTGACATTTCACATTTAGCATGCTGTTTAACAATTTTCACAAACCGACCCTGACTTTCAAGAAATGAAAATCGGGGGCCTGCCCCTTAGCTCAGTTCTTTAAGTGGCTGCTTCAACAAAGCAGTCAGGCTCAGGTTGCTGTGGTTCGATTCCTACAACTCAAGCCAGCCAAACTGCCCTGAAGGCATTCGGAGCAAAAAAAAAAAAAAAAAAAAGAAAGAAAAAGAAATGAAAATGGCAGAATTATCAATCTGAAGATCCACAATCTCGAAAAAGAAATCAATTGTCCTTGTGGGACACCATCTCAAGGTCACTGGCAAGTCCAGATCTCCTGACACATTGGTAACATCATTTTTGGGAATCAGATTTCAATAGTTCTTTGGGTTTAAGGGAGTTAAGCCTATGCTGATGGCAGAGGGAAGGAGGACATAAAATGAACTGGGAGCTGTCCCATACCATAAGGCATTTATGCCAAGGTGGCTACATGTGTCAACATCAGGGAATCCCTCCTCCTAGGAGCCAAAAGGAAGTCTCTCAAAGTCAGCAGGGAGAGGTGCCTTCCCCACATCAATCCTGCTTTAGAGACATTGTACTACTGACTATGCTTCTTCCCCCCAAAAACAACAACAATGAAGTGTTGAGTGTATGAACAACATAGCTTAAAAAAAAAATAAAACAAAATTCTGCATTTTTATAAAACTTGATAAAAAATAATATTTCAAACTGTATAGTCACCAGAAGTACACAGTTATCAAAGATGCACACACTTCACTTGGCAGCTCCAGCACTTTCAGCTTTTTGTGCCTGGTCTGTTGTGGCATCTCCATTTTCTGCAGGGTTGGTCCCATCCTTGCTGGCATCAGCTTTCCCCTTTCTCCCTTTGGGTACCTTCTCTTCCTCCTTTGCAGGGACCTTCTTAGGCTTGGGCTCTGGCTTTGGAGGATCTGGTGTAGCAGACAACCTTGCAGATCTTCTGTGTGGTTCACCCTTCGTCTCAGCTTTATCACTTTATCGTCCCCTTCAGCCTTTCTCTTGGGCATGGTGGCAATGGCGGAGGGTCACAGGCGCTAGACATGAGATGCAGCAGTGCCCAACTTTGGGCCCTGGGCCATCCTCGCTTCTTCTTCATACTGCTCAAAGAAACCTATTTCTTATGCCCACTTCAGACTGACCTAGTTGAGTTTATTAAAATCCTACCAAAAACCTACCTTGCAATGAGCATTATGAGATCTTTTTAGAAATGAATTTCTCTGTAATTTATCAAGTGAGGTGACCTCTAGAAATCTTCTAACCCTAAAGCTGTAGGCTTTTATAGCTCATTGGCATCACAATATTCTCTTTTAGAGAGCTGGAATGCATAAAGCTCCTAAGCCATGGCACACTGCCCACGAATGCGGAAAAGGCCCATGTGGGAAATCCAGATGAGGGCTTAATGCCCATTGCCTCAATTTTAGGACCCTCTGGAAAGTGGGTCCACTTTCAAATTTTCTGTTCAACTTTTTTCTATCCAAAATAGGCAAGATCAATTTTACTGCTAGTTAAAATGTTTCCCTACTGCATTAGGTGGTGATCTAGTTTCAAATATGGCCCTGGCTTGGCTATCCACTCTACTTTTTATAAAGTTTAATTTAATTATTTTTTTCATTTTATGTATTTGGTACAGGGTCTCACTATGCAGCTTGGACTCATAGTGATCCTCCTGTTTTCAGCCTCCCCAGCACTGGAATTACAGGTGTGGGCTACCACACCTGGACTGAGTGGCTGGCTCAGCGCACTCCTGGGGTGGGGCTGGCATGGCATGTAGGACTGGGGATCAAACCTTCGTCCCTGCGCTTGCCAAGGCAGGCGCTTAGTCTGCTGAGCTATCTTGTCAACCCTTGGATCTCCACTCTAAATGCAGTTAAATTAGATGCTACCGAAGGCAACACATTCAAATCCAGGCAGATCAGTCTCTTCATTGGCTTAGACACAAGTCATGCTTCTTCTCTCTTTTTAAAATGTATTTGGTGGGGCTGGTGAGATGGCTCAGTGGTCTAAAAGCACCTATTTAGAACAAGCGTAGCAAAGCACAGGGACTGTGGTTCAATCCCCCAGCACCACATGCCAGCCAGCCCCGCCCTCTGGTGGGCTGAGGTGTCCACCCACATAAATAAATAAAATTGTAAAAAAAATATTTTAAAAAATGTATTTGGTGCAGGATCTCACTATGCAGCTCAGACTCATAGTGGTCCTCTTTTTTTCAGCTTCCCAAGTGCTGGAATTACAGATGTGCACCACCACGCCCAGTCTCAGTCGCCCTCTTGGTGCACCCTGAGGGCAGGCCTGGTACAGCAGGCCAGAGGATCAATCTCCCAGCCCCAGCATCTGCCTATGTAGGCGCTTTAATCCCATTGAGCTATTTGGCCGGCCCTCAGAACAGGGACAAACAGAAACTCAGATTATAGTTTTAGGGTGATCAGATTCTGCAATTTCATGTCCAGTGTTATGAAGACATTCTTATATTCTTGTTTGTCTTAAGCCTCACTAGTCGTGTTTTCATCAACGCTATTCTACTGAATTGCTCTTTGCAAGATAACTGTTGAGATTTTTGGTGCACTGCTTGCTTAGCATGTAAGAGGGAAAAGATCCCTGATGATGCATAATTCTAATGATATGTTCTCAGTCCTCATCTCACTTGCTCTGTGAGCTACTCACTCTGACCTGAAATCAATTTCTTCCTTTGGCTTCCAGGCCTGGTATACTCTCCTGGCTTTCTTCCTTCAGCTCTGACTACTCTGTCTCTTTCTCCCCTGCTTGTTCCTCTTCATCATCTGGACTGTTTGTATGTCCCGGGATCATTCTCTGTTTTTTGTCTACATTCACTGCACTGATGGTCTCATTCAGTCTGAGATCTGATGAGAGCTTCCAATAACGTAACTCAAGATTTTTCCACAAGTACTCTCAACTCCAACTGTCTTCGTTCCATCTCTCCTAGGGTGTCCATGGGCCTTTCAAATGTAGTAGAAGCAAGTGGAGACTCCCTCCCCAAGAACTCCATTCCTCTCACATCCTTTGCTCCCTGAATAGCAATTTCACTCTGACAGCCAGAATTTTATGTCATTTTTTTTGGTGTTTTTTTTTTTTTTTTTTTTTTTTTTTTTTTTTTTTTTTACTACGTTTGTGCAAGCTAGCCTTGAATTTGTTCATGTAGCCCAGGCTGGCCTCAAACTCACAGTGATCCTCCTGCCTCAGCCACCCAAGTACTGGGACTATAGGCGTGTACCTGATGTTCTTTCTTTATTTATTTACCTGATGTTCTTGCTAGCCATCTTTTACCTCCTACATCCAAACTGTGAAAAAATCCTGTTGTTTCTACAATCAAAATAATTACAAAATCCAGCCATTTCTTAATATTTCCTATCCAAATCCTCACAGTTATAATCTTCTGGCTATTCCAACGGTCCACCAACTCCCTGAATTTTGACCCTATTTGGTTTACTCCCACCCAAGCAGTCAGGATAATCCTGGTAAATTTTGTCAGACCATGTCACTCCTTTGCTCAAACTTCTCAGAACTTCCCCTTTCACTCAGAATAAGAGCCAAGTTCTCACGGTGCCATATGCTTTTGTTTCCTGCAGTGCTGAGGCTCAAGCCCATGGCCTCATGTGTGCTAGGTGAATGAATGTTCTACCTCTCAGCCTCACCCCAGCCCAGGCCATGTTCACCACCCTGAGCCTCACTAACTCTCAGATTTCCTTTCCTCATCACTTCACCTGTTCTTCATGTGTAGAATAAGACAGACAGTAAATTCTTCATTTTTGCATAAGCAAATTGATGCTTAGCAGAGTTAGGTTGCACTATAACTTGAATGTAGGTAGCATCTATCGAAACCACAAGCATAATCACCACACAACTGCCCCTCCAAAATTCTGCCATCTATCATGGCCAGTTTAGGGCAGCTGTGGCTCTGCAGACAACAGGCAGTCGTGTACCGGTCATACCTGAGTAGCCGTGACTAGGCAGCATGCTTGGCATATTTGTATTTGGTAGAACAGATGATCCAAATTGGGAAGGAACACAAAACTGTCTTGGGTCAGTCGGTACCACAGAAGGCAACGCATCTCTGGAGGGCAGGGGGAGAGGTAAAAAGTAAAATAAGAATACACTTTGACCAAATTTTCATTGTTTAGGTAGTTTTTTGTTTTTCCTAGTTACCATGTGGAATTCTATCATCTCTTTCCAAACTGAAGTACAAAAGTGCAGCAGGCTCTACGGTAAAGTAGAAATATGGTCAGAAAGGCTAGGAGGAAGGACTCCACCAAGGAAAGGCCACTCCAGCAGACAACGAAACAAAGAAAATGAAAGAAAAGTGCTAGGGATGTCTGGAGGAAAGGATCCAAGCAAATCTTTCTGATTTATCACACCAGCAATCTGTTTGAGCACAGATTTTTTTAATAGACATACTTAGGGTTGAATCTACCTTCTGAGTTCAATGCTTGGCTATCTAGGGGGACAGTTTATCATTTTGGTGTCTTTGGAAGCCCACATTTACTTACATTTCACACTGTATGAACAAGAATAAATAATATGTTCCATTTTTTTCTCAAAATGTTACAGATATTCTAAAAGAAAAGGAAGGGAGACTATTCTAAAATGTGCAACCAAAACACTTTTAATTTTGCTTTTATTGAAAAGAAGGAATTATGCTATCACAGGAGATCAAGGGTACCCAATTGTTATGGATTTGTCTCCCCCTAAATTAACACTTTGAAATCTTAGCCCCCCATGTGACCCTATTGGAGATAAGGCTTTCCAGGAGGCAATTAAGGTTAAATAAGGTCATAAGGTGGGGCCCCAATCTCATGGGAGTGATGTCTTTTAAAGAGCTCTTTGAGTCTGCACCCAGAGAAAAGAAGGTAGAGGACACAGTGAGGCAATATGTGTCTACAAGTCAGAAGAAAGGCCTTACCAGAAACCAATGAGAGTGTACTGTGATCTTAGACCTCCATCCTCTGAAACTGGAGAAATAAATTTCTGCTGTTTAAGCCTTCTAGCCTGTGGCATTTTGTTGTGGCAACCTTAGAAGTATGATTCACCTACATTTGCACCTGTACAATGTCTGTCATATTGTAAGAACCTGCTAGTTACTTGCTGAAGGAGTAGGTCAAACAGCCCCAAAGTGGGAGGTGGTGGCAGAAGTGACCAAGGTAAGTCCAGCAGAGTGGCCTCACTTGAACTACCACACCATGTTTCACTGAGATCACATTAGAATGACAATAGGGTTAAATGATGATCCATTTTCTCCTTTGAGTGGATTATTATGTGGGCGAGAAATACCTGTCCACAATTGGAGGTCCAAATGGTGAGGAAACCAGTGGGATCCTCTGCTGCCCTGGTGCTGTCAGTAACGGGTTCATAGCCATCGCTGGATTTGTCATCGATATCCCTTGCATCTGATGGAGTTCTAAAAAGAACCAGATAAGTACACTGAGAAATCACCTGACTTTTGGTGTATCATTTGAAGTCTTCTTGAACTCAGTGAAGATCCTTTGTATTTTCCTAATACTTGGGAAGAGCAGCAACATCAAGATTTGAATTATACAAAAACCTTCTAAAGCTGGATGTGATGGCACATGCTTATAATCCCAGCACTCAGAAGACTGAGGCAGAAGAATCGTGAGTTCAAGGCCAGACTGGGCTACAAAGTGAGTTGAAGGCCAGCTCGAACTGCATAGCGAGACCCTGTTTCAAAAAGACAAAACAAACAAAAAACTTCCTATAGGAAGCACTTGGATACAACTTTAGAATTTAGCATTTTGTAAAGGTTCCCTTCATATGGTTGTAGCCTGCAGGTCATACCATTCCACACTATATGCAATAGTAACGAGAAACCAGCCTTGCAAGATGCCAGGAGTGCTGGCTTCCTTCCTTATGCCTTATTTTCATTCTTATATCCAGAAGTGCTAATACATAACTTCTCCCATATATTCAGTCTTCACAAAAATATTCCTCTACAATTGATAACATTAAGACAGGAAATAAGTTCCTCTACAAGGGCTGTCAACAACTTGAAGAAATTAATGCTAACTGAGCTCCTGACTCTGTTTCTGTCAGTGGTTCAAATTTCTGTGCCAATACTTTACAAAATTTCTGCAGCCAGACCATGATCCTTTTAGGGC
>NW_004524631.1:6562373-6564690 GCF_000260255.1 Octodon degus
GCTACATCTTTGTCAGAAAGGCAAGTTATAGGGAAGCAGTTGGTATGGTGGCAAGAGTAAACACACCCTAACTAGTTTCAATTTTTTTTTCTTTTTTTTTTTTTTTTAGACAGGGTCTTGCCATGTAGTTCAAGCTGATCTGAACCGACTGTGTATCCAGGCTGACCTTGAACTCATGGTGTTCCTTCTGCCTCATTTTCTCGAGTGCGGGCTTACAGGGTGCACCACCACACTGAGGGACCAGCTCAGCCTTTAAGGAGTCCTAGGAGAGTATTCAGTTTGTGTTGTTCAGCAGTAACTGAGACAATTCTTTTAGATTAGATGATGTCACAATAATAATTGACACTAAAAGGTAAAGCTTTTGTTTCATTGGCTATTTTTTTTCCCCTATACTCATGAAGGAAGACAGAATTCATACCTTTAAGCAAAAGCTCCTTTGTTTTGTGTTGAAAAATTAGCAATAAATTAAATTAAGAATTTTTTTAAAAAAGGTATTTGGTTGTTACAGGGTCTTACTACACAGCTTGGACTCACAGTGATCTTCCTGTTTCAGCCTCCCCAGCACTGGGATTATAGGTATATGCCATGACTGGACTCTGTGGCTGGCTCAGTGTGCCCAGGGGTGGGACTGGTGTGGATGTGGTGCCAGGGATTGAATGGGGGTCCCTTCGCTTTTGCCTAAGCAGGTAGGTGCTTTAGTCCACTGAGCTATCTTACCAGCCCTAAATTAAGAATTTAGTTTAAAATTCTGATAGATCTTTCTCATACTTGCCCACACTTACCTTCTCAGCCTTTGCCAGAAGTTCTCTATTTAGAAAAAATACAGAGACTAGTGTCACTAGCATAGCTCGTTAGAACTGATGTAGTAAAGTGACTTCAAGCAGAACTCATTCTAAATAATAAAGCAGGCTTGATACCCACAGCCTTCTATGTAGTAGGGCAAGGGGGGGATAACCCGCCATTAGTGGGGATCAGTGGGGTTCTGCCCTTGGCCCCGACACCCACCTGGCACACACAGTGGAGGGGTTGAGGAGGAAAGCCCGTTCTTCTCACCATGCTCTCCAGGCGCCTGCTCTTCAGCTTCTTCCTTCCCACAGTCCCAGGCCTTTCCCAGGGGTGTGGTGGGAACAGCCCAGGGTTTCCTATGGGTGGACAGGAGTGCTCCACAGGGGTTGGTGAGAGGTGGTGTTGGCTTTTCACTGGTTTCGCTTGACCTCTGCGTATGGCATATCTCAATCTCTGGGTCTTTTGCATACTCTTCCTTTTCATAGGGAGCTGCCGGCATCTGGCCTAGGATTTTTTCTTCTGCTTGACTTTTGGAACTTTCAGTATCACCGTCTAGAGGTTTCTGGTACCCTGTGCCTCTCCTGGGTCGGTATTTCTGCCCCCAGCTCTCTAGAACATGTGGCCTAAGAACAGGGTTTTCCTGAAAGTGCCTGAGGACACTTCTGTGAAAATGCAGGTCACTGGCAGGGAGCACACTCCTGCCGTGGTAAGGGGCTGGGCCAGCTGGGATGCTGGAGTAGGGAAAGGGTACCCCTAAGCCAGCTAGTCCCTTGGGGTTCACCTTTTCCATCCTCCTTTGCTGGTAAATAGTGTACATTTCCAGTTCTGACCTAAAAATAAAATAATATGTAACCAAGAGAGAGAAAGATAAAAGCCATTACCATTTCATTGCCTTCCCTGGGATAGCGCCTCTGCTTTCCCTGTGCTCAGTGTACGAGATTTGTTTCATAGAAATGGGAATTCCCACCAAGGCCAGTAGGGAGGAGACTTCGGAGGAAATCTGAAGCTGAAGGGTTTGCCTAGTCTCATGATGGGAAGCCAAGTCTTTAGAAAGTTACCTATAATAAATATATGGTGCAAATTTAGCAGAAGTGGAGTGAGTGAGACTGCCCAGGCCCGCAGGATCCTGAATAGACCCAGAGCCCAGCCCGGCGAGTGAGTGAGACCACCCAGGGCCCGCGGATCTTCATTCGACCCAGAGTGCAGGCCCAGCAAGGAACCCTTCAGCAGAACTCCCTGTAAAGAGACTAGAGGAAAACCCACCCAGCTGATTCAGGAGCAGAACATCTTGCCAGAGAGACACAAAGGGTTCAACTCTAATGCGTGCAGCAGAAAGAAGTGGAGCACAGCAGCCAGATCCAAACAACACCCACCTGGAGGAATCCAAACTTCATAGATCCGGATCTGGGGCTAAGGTAATAACTCTATCTAAGCTCTACACCAGAGGTCAGAAGACAGTGGTATACAAAATGACAAAGAGAAGGAACAAAATGCAGTCTCAGGCCCCGAGTCCACCCAGTACAAATGCACA
>NW_004524631.1:6575370-6582645 GCF_000260255.1 Octodon degus
AAATGTTTAGACTGTAAAGTTTGGGGAGAGTTTTTCCTTACAGCACAATGTGTGTGTCTGTATATGTACACATAGCTTTTATGTTTATTGTTTTTTTAACGTCCTTCCTGCTATTTTGCACTGGTATTAAAAAAAAAAAAAAAAAAAAAAATGAGGAGGGTGAATCTCCTTAATGGCTAGAAATATATTTAATTAGGGTGGTTGCTGACTGCATGAGACTATTTAATTGGAACAAGGGCCCAAATTATAACCAAATTTCCAGAACACGTGTGTGTGTGTGATTCATCTTGAGAGCCTGGAGAGCAGAAGAAAGGACTATCCTTAAAGGCATAGTATTTGCCTTATAATTATCTTGTCAATTACTAACATTTTTGAATAATTTTAATTATTAAAGAGTCCTAGTTAAATGGGTCTTTTTAGCTTCTCTTGCATCTTCACTGGTTACTAGAAGAACATGTCTCAGATATCTACAACTGTTACAAAAAGAAAAAAAGGAAATTAGTAAGTAAATATTCTACTTTTCATTATAGTTTCGTTTTCTCTTTTTTTTACATGTCTAATTTTTTAAAATACTGAATTCATTAAAATATAATAACATGTAATTCCTTCTCTAGTTTTTTTCTTTTCTTTTTTTTTTTTTTTTTTTTTTCTTCCTTTTAGATCTAAACCTGGAACCATGCAGGATCCAACTGGAAATTCAAGTCCATGAGCCACCTAACATTGGTTTTGGCCATTGATTTATTCTTTCAAAGATCTTTTAGTTTATTTATTTTATTTTGTGAGATGGGTATCATTTCCTCTCTGATAGGGACCTCGGAGAGCTTGGGCACAGCACAGAGTTAGAGCAAAAATTCCTGCCTATTGCCTGCAGGCCGTGGTGAAGGGCCAAAAGAAGGCAGGCCTTGCCTGAGGACTTGCGACACTGGCCAGGGAACTGCCTTAGGCCCGTAATCCAAAGTGTTCTAAAAGAGATCCCATGGACAATTACCTTCTTTGTCTCAGGCCACTGCACAACGATAGAATGTGCAGCACACTTTAGTATTTCATCTTGAAAAACTGTTGATCACTGAGTTTTTTCCATCATGAATCAATGGTCTCTAGCAGAAACTTGAACCTACCTATGCATGAGACAGAATTTTTAAGTTATAACACGGATGATGTAGGTACAATGTTGAATAACAAATACCTAGAATTGGGCCAGCCAGATAGCTCAGTGGACTAAGAGCCTGCTTAGGCAAACGCAGGGGCTGGGGTTTGATCCCTGACACCACATGCTATGCCAGCTCCTCCCCTGGATGCACTGAGCTGGCCAAGAGACCCGGTGTGATGGTGTACACCTGTAATCCCAGTGCTGGGGAGACTGAAAACAGGAGGATCACTATGAATCTGAGCTGCGTAGTGAGACTGTGTACCAAATACATTAAAAAGAAAAAGATACCTAGAATCTATTCATGAATCTAACTGAAGCTTTATAAACATCTGAACAGCTCTCTAGTTTTCTCAAGGCTTACCTGCTCTTCCCTTCAAAATTTGTTAAGAGGGTCGATCTCATGTTAAGTGTTCTTAGCACACAGATTCATGCAAAGAGACAAAGGCAGAACACATGGAAACTTTAGGAAGGATTGGATATGTCTATTACCTTGATATGGCAATACTTTCATGAGTATATGCATGTCAAAACATCAAATTTATTTATTTTTTATTTTTAGGGAAGGGTCTACAGGGTGTTCAGGGTCTCACTACTAGATTGGATTCGTAGTGATCTGCTTCTTTACAGCCTACCAAGAGCTGGGATTACAGGTGCACGCCACCACACCCAATCTCAATTGCTGTCTCAGTGCACCCTGGGGGTGGGGCCGGCACGGCAGGCCTGGGGATCAAACCCCTGGCCCCTGCGCCTGCTTGCAGGCGCTTTAACCTGCTGGGCTATTTGGCCAGCCCTTCGTCAAATTGTATGCATTAAATATACGTAGTTCTTTTGTATCAATTACTTAATAAGTTGTTTAAAAATACAATGTCCAGTTTGTATTTGTTGTGGTATCTGAGACAAATCAGAGGGAAGGAGGAAGAAAAAGAAAGAAGGAGGAAGAGTAAGAATTGGGAAACACCATGGATAAGAGTCATCAAAAGCAGAGGAAGGTGTCTGACTTTGGGATCCCCAAAGCAGGCCTTGACACAGTGACTTAAGTGCAGGTAGTATATTTGGGAGGAAGCCCACATGAGTGTGGATGTAGCACCAAGCCAAAAAGGCCAACAAGTGGTGGAGTTCAGCCTTGTGGGGCCCCTCTGAGAAGCACTGTGATTCACACCTCAGGATTGTTCCAGGTAAGAACAAAACATGGCCATGTATCCATTGATTTCTTACAGCCCTTGGTCAAGAGCATGATTCCAGGTTATGCCTGAGCTTTACCTAACATTATCCTGTGGGTTGGAAAAATGTTGGGAGCAGCTGAAGTTGGAAATTGGTCATATGTAGGAGTTCAGGCCAAGGCCCCAGTGTCTAAAGCAGTCAAGCAATCTCAGTCTTGAGAAAAGCATCCTGCCTAAACAATTTCAGTCATTGTTTGTTAGGCAACCTTGTGTCTCAGGATACTAACTTTGCAAAAGTATAAATAAGCACCCTGGCTGTTGTTGTTCGTGTCCTTTGTCCACCAGCAGAAGCCTCCACCTGACCTTACCTATTGTATCTTCTTTATATTCTAAATTCTCCCCCCCACCATTTTCTCCCAGGGATCATGGAGAGACCAATGAGTCCCTACAAGAAAAGCATCTGCAGAGTGAGCTACAGACAGATGCAGGGCCTGAGATGGCACACAACCTTCATGGTTGCCCTTAAACTCAGAAGAAGACCTGGGCAAGGCATAGCTGAGCAGCAGTAGTGTCGTGTGTGAAAGCAATATGGTCCTCTTTGGTTTTTTTCACTGGATAACCCAAATGCTTTTCCTCTGAAGTAGCAGGACTGTCAGAGTAGGCATATTTCTGCAAAGCTCTGTGAGGTTCATTGGTTTCAACAGAACTTTTTCACTACTAATCACAAGTTCAATGAAGCAAATGAAGAATTTAACACTATCAAGCCAATGGGAAAGGAAACATCAGAGATGAACTGTATTTCCCATACTGTTAAAACTGTCCTTAATACCATACATGGCTTTATTGTTGCTTTGGTTTTCTTGCTGGCCATCAAACCCAGGGCTCCTTGCACATCAGGCAAACTTTATATCATGGAGAACAGCCCTGCTCTCCATGTGTGTTCTTGCCTCCATGCCTCCCAGTTCTGTCTTCCCTTCTTTTGGCAATGCCAGAAGGGTTGACTTTAATCTAGGAATTCTGTTATCTTCCCAACATGGCAATTTATTGTCTCTTAATCAGTCCACTAAAATTTTACCTAAATGACAAACTATTCTCAATGTCTTCAGAAATGTGCCTACACCACAGACATCCCTGGGGAGGGAAAGGAGGCACTGGCACCAGCAATCCCTGCGTGTTACAGTTCTGAGCTCTGCTCAGCTTCCCCAGGTTCCTTTGATCTTCAGACTTGTGAACAAACACTTATTTATTTATGATTATTATAGCTATTGGTGCCTAACTTTTCTTTTTTTAAAAAAGTATTTCCTTCTTTCATGTTATTCCTATTATCATTTGCTTGTGTCATATATATATATATATATATATATATATATATATTTTTTTCTGTGGGAGAAACTATATCCACACAAAAAAATACAACAGACAGTGCAGTGTTCTCATGTATTTCTCGCTTTGCATACACATGCACAGCCTCACTCCCACACTCTCAAGATCTTGTACCACAGCATATACTTGTTATGATCCACGAACGCGCAGTGACACACCATTATCACTCAATGTGCTAGTCTATCCTAGGGCTCAGTCTGCCGCACAGTATGTAGTTCTTGACGAAAATAAGATAACCTTATCCACCACTGTTGTATTGCACAGAGTAGTTTTACTACTCCAAACTAAGTTGTATTTTAAAGCAGATGCAGCCAGCACACTCTGAAGGCAATGTTCTGAGGTCAGGCAGCTCTTTCCTCTTACCAACTAGAGAGATGCTTCAAGCTCCAAATCTATGTTGCTCCCCAAACCATCATTTCGGGGATGCAAAATCATAGGACCAAGCAGAAGTGTCTTTAAATGTTAACTTTCACGTTTTCAGGATGTTATCTTCCATTTTTGACACACACAGACAGACTCTGAAGTGAGGCCACTTGCCTGTAGCAGATGAAATGCTCTTGAACTAGAGGGCAGAGTGGATGGGCGCTTTAAGGGCAGAGCGTGTCTGGTAATCCTGAAGCAGGGAATACAGTGGTGCTTAGGGCTGCACTCAGGTGGATTTCTCTGACCCAGGGCTCTAATCCTGGATGCTCAGCACATTAGGAGGATGAGGACTCCTTAATCTCTGCCTTCAGACTCTTACCCTCAGCAAACTCCTCTCGGCAGCACATAGACGACTTAGCTAGTGCTAATTCTGTCTCAACTGGTTAGGGCAGTAAGACGTGAACCTCATGAACTAAAGCCCTTGCCGAATCAGCAGATATTTACTGCACAGCTGTCTGGAGCGCAGGAGCCAGGTGCCGGCCGGATGATATTTGTTCCCATACTGTGTTCACACATTAGAACCAGTGCAGTTGGGGTCAAAAATCTTGAATTTGAGCCATTCTATATATATAAAAATATTTGATGTAAGTAGCATGTGTAAGTTTCATATTTAAGAAATAGGTAATTCAATGAGAGGAAAGAGGTGTACTAACAGTGTTTGGACAGAATATCCTGTCTGCTTCTTGTACTATGGATAACCACTAAGAAGATAACAATGTACAGTGCACTGATTATCAAAACTGTCCTATTAATCAGCGGTGAAACTGTCTCATTCATATTTATTTCTCATTAAAATTAAATTAAAAAAAGAGCACAGGAGGACACCAGCCTCCCACAGATGGCAAAAAAACAAAGAAATAGATGATAGAATTAACTATTTCTTCAACCGAATTACATTAACAAAAATAAATGTAAGCTGAAAACAATTACATTTACAAAAATAAATATAAATTCTTAGAATTAAAGGTAGGTACATTGCAGGTTCTTTATTTAAAACATGAAATAATCCTCAGAATCTTCACATATTCATTATCCTAGCTGTCCTGTGAGTTCTAACAAGTGTATTCATGCTAAATGTAATCCACACTAGGTTAAGTATTTTTTCATTTAAAAAATAATAAATGGGAAATTATTTTAAGGCTAGGAAAACCAAGAGAACTGCTCAAATGCATTATATTATCAAACATTTCTAAGAGAAAAATTAAGTTAGGAGAATAGAGATCATGCTAATTTCTCATAGCTATAGTTAAAAGTGTGGAAAAAAATCAGCTGAGCACTGTGGTTCATGCCTGTAATGTGAGCACTCTGGCAGGGTGAGGTAGGAGAGTCACAGGTTCAAGCCTAGTTGGGGCAAGTTAGTCATTTATGGAGGTCCTTTCTTAAAATTAAAATTTAAAAAGGGCTGGGAATGTAGTTCAGTGAAAAGTCCTGAGTTCAATCCACAGTAACACACACACACACACACACACACACACACAGAGTAACACACACACACACCACACACCACACACCACATACATGGCAAAACAAAAAATGGGGCCAGGGATATAGCTCAGCTGCTTAAGCTCCTGCCTGGCAAGTACAAGGTCCTGAGTTCCATTTCCAGTACCAAAAAGCAAAGGTGAGTTATATATATATATGGAAAGTTTTTTAAATGTATACAATAAAATCAATTATTAATATTCAAAATCCATTTGTTTGTTAATTGAAATAGAGCTTATGGCAAGATTACATGAAGAAATTGGCATATAATACCTGACTTTCTAATTAGAGATGCACATGTTTCCTGACAAGACTATAAGAGAATCCTAAAATTAGTCCACACTTGTTTCAAAAAGAGAGAATTATACACTCATGGTATCTTCACAGCCCAAATGGTGTCAGTCATAGTAGGAGAAATTGCATTGCTTTGTAAGCCTGAGTAACTGAGGTCACCTCCAACCCCATCTAAGACCTGAAGGCTTTTGCCAGTTCTGGGGGGCTTTGTCTTCAAGCACACTGCTGCTCTGGGCTGTTACACTAGGAAGGACTTCTGTCTGCCCCATGGCTGCCTTCCCTCAGTTGTTCCCTTCTCTACCTCTATATAGCTTCAGAATGCAGCCTGCTTTTGTCAATAGTCACATCAAACCACACATAGACAACGTAAGTGTGTGCAACCCATTTTGTTAGGGTCTGAGCTGATAGTAGGGGTGGGTATGGTGGCATCAAAACTTAACTGCTGAACCTTAGGCTTCATTGTTAAGTATTCTGTTGAGCCACTTTAGTAATTCAGGATCTCTTGGCCTTCTCTTAGATAGTATTCTAACAACTCTCAAACAATTTCCCCTACTTTGTTTTTCGCAGGCCTTTGTAACCTCCCTGACTATTCTGAGCATTGCCTAGTTGGGCTTTTGGCTCTAGATCTGTCAGTATGTTCCTTCCCTGCCCATATATGCCAAGGATCAACAGCTTCAGAGATTTCTGTTCTGCTGATTTGAATTATACCAAGAATTGTGCACCTCCACCACTTTTTCTGCCTCTTCCTCCTTCTCCCTCTTCCTCTTCTTGTTAATAATGTTTGCAGCACATAATGACTGCATTCATCACAGCCAGTGGGTACAGGTACATAATACATCTTAACTCTTCTCCTTTACTCCCTCTCCCTTTAACAGTGCACATTAGAAAGCAGAGAAAATAGATATTTTTCTATTATTCTAGCACAGTATAAACTAACATGAATGATCGCTCTAATGTTGGGTAGTACTGTCAATACAGACAGTTAATATTGAAGCCATTGGAAACAGTCCTGAAGTCTATTTCACTTTTACTAGGGGCATGTATATGCTTTAGCATTTGTCTGAATGAGTGTCGCCTCAGCACACCTGTGGCAAGTGTCTGCACACAGGTGCTTCTGTGCTGGGCTGCCCTCTCCTCGTGCTTCCTTTCCCCTGGAAAGCTCATTGTCACTAGGCACACCTATGCCTTTTTGAAATGTCTAGTTTTTGACCCATTCACAATTACTGTGCCAGAGCACACTTCAGCAGCACATGTACTAAAGTTACAATAGCATAGAGAAGATTAACATGGCCTCTGGGCAAGGATGACACACACATTCGTGAAGTGTTCATATATTTTTCAGACCTTGTGACATCTATAAGACATCCAATAAAGAAAGAGGAA
>NW_004524631.1:6582946-6584547 GCF_000260255.1 Octodon degus
TTCAAATTACCATTCACCATGAAAGTTTTTTGGAATGTACTTATCGGCAGTAATGAGAGGTCTTTAAAATAATATGTAATAAGAGTATAGCAGTAACAAACAGAAGTAGATACTTAATGTATTAAACATATACAATTTATAGTTAACTATCTTAATTAAAGTTTCTTTTACTTGACTTAAAAACAAAAGCCAAAACCTAAGGCCCAGCATTATTTCTTTTGGCAGGAGTGGTATGTCATCTTTACTTTTCATTAATTTATCATATTGCCAGTAAGGAACCCAATAAATTTACAGATAAACGTAAGCATTTTCCTGTAAAATAAAAATGTTTCTTTGTTTCAAATGTGCAGAATTGTACTATGAGTAGCTAGCCTTCATTTTGGACTAGTCAATGTATAGACTTGAAAATTTACATACTTACGTTCTCTGTAAAGATTGTCTTGGCACTGCCAATGAGAGAACCTTCCAGATTTTCTGTCTCTACCTGCAGAAGCTTCTCAGAGGCAGGTTAAAAGCACAGGTGACAACTGCTTCTGAAAGTGTCTTAATGATAGCCAACCTTGCCTTAAATACAAATTCAACTAAGTTGATTAGTTCTATTTCATGACAGAACCTTGGCCCTCTGATATCCTTTACAGATAGACTAAAAGATGTTAAGTCCAAGGAAAGTGCACTGTAAGGTCCATAAACCTGTCTCAGAGTTTAGCTCTGAGCATAATCCTCCCTTAGCCTTTAAGATGCTTTGTGGGCATTCCCTTAATGCTACTCTTCAATTTGACATAAAAGCAAAATACTGTGCAAGGAAATAAAACAATTTTCTTAGCTGGAACTATAAGCTACCTCAAATCTCCAACAAGCTTCAAGTGGAAATGTTCCTCTTGCAAGTAGGGGGGAGTTGCTATTTTTCCAAAGAGCTGCAAAATTTAACAAAAAACAGGAGTCTATTTAAGGAAGAATCTTCTACACTTGATAACTACTTCAAATTTCAAAGAGTGAGAAAACTCTTCATAGTCTATGTGAGAGTTGTGATCTACAGAAAAAAGAAAACATGAGATTTTGGAAATGCGACCTGTGTTACTCACTAGTGACACATTTGTAGCCTTGGAAAAGAACATCAGTATTTTTGTCTTAGTAATGTATTAGTGATAAATGCAAAGTAAGAATATTAAAAGAACAAAGTTGCATTACAAGTAATATTTTAGTCTTCTGATTTAAAGATACCATGATCTTTTGTTAATGCACTTTTATTATTATTATTATTCTTTTTTGAGACAGAATCTTACTAGCCCAGGTCAGCCGCTAACTCATATCAATGCTCTTGCCTCTGCCTCCCAAGTGCTGGGGTTACAGGTGTGCACCACCATGCCAGTATTTGTTACACATTTTCATCATCTGTTGAGCTCATCATAATATGCTCTGGAACTTATAGTGTTCACATCAGTTATTTTGAGATGTGTAGGCAACAATGTAGACAGAGAATGTGGAGAATTCCTTCTAAATGTTAGTATTCTGTTAAGTAGCTAAACACTACCACACTGCCAATTGAAGACCAATGCAAAGACTTTGCAGCGGGGGCTGGGGAGATGGCTCAGTGGAATAAG
>NW_004524631.1:6599361-6601040 GCF_000260255.1 Octodon degus
GTCCGGCCCACGCTGCGCCTGGGCTGGGACTGGTCCCGCCGGCGCAGGGTAGCAGGAAACTCTCCGCACACTCACCGGACCTGGGCTAGGACTGGGTCTCTGGGCTTTTTCTTGAGAAATAAATACAAAATAAAATCTCAGGAATCATGTGACTCTTGCCTTACTTTCTTCACATTGGCTAGTTAGAAGCTCAAGGCCAAATTTCTACTTTTCTTTTTTTTTTTTTTTTAAGACAGGGTCTCGCTGTAGTTCAGGCTGGCCTGGCCTTAAACTCACTATCTGCTACATATCACAAACTAATCTTGAACTCACACTGATCTTTTTGCCTCAGCCTCCTGAGTGCTGGGATTATAGATAGGCATCACCATGATTAGTTACTATACATCTATTTTATTTTTATTTCCATAATTTTATTGAGAAACAAATAGCAATGCGACAGCTTCAAACCAAATTGGTAGGACAGTTTCAACAATTAACACATTGTACACATTCTTCCCAGTGATTAATTGCTGTACAAGATGTGGACATGATATCCTATTTACAGACACCATTAGAACAAATCCCTCTATTCATTAAGAGAATGTAACTATACTTCCATCCCAACCACTTTGAACACACAGATACAAAATGGACATTCATCTGTATCCCCTTATTTTGTTAAGCTCCGTCATTTGAATATTATAGGTGTGTAAACTCAACAAAACATTCTAAAAGAGTCCAGTAGCCCATAATAGTATTGGGTCTTCTGTTTGACTGGCAATGTCAGAAATTGTTGACCTGAGTCCCCCCCAGCTCAACATAACAGCATGGCTTTACCTCTTACACTTCGATTTTATACTTTTCTGCTGGATGGTCAAGACCAAGGCAAAGCAGGACCTATGCAACAAGAGCTGCAGCCCTCGGGTCCAACAAGGTCAGTGAAATCCCCTCAGGATCTGTCCTGAGATCTTGCACCCCAGACTGTAGAACCCCCGTCAGTGTCAGCCATGTGGATGAGTCACGGCCATCGCTTGGCCAATGTGCTTTCTGTGAAAGCCTGAGAGAATGTTTTCTTTCCATGTGACTCTCCTTAGGCACACTCTACACCATCGATCACTTTCCTCTTTGGCCCCATAATCACCTTGATCAGAAAATTTGGGACACTACCGAGTTACATGATATTACAGTACAAGTTCTCATATGTCCTGAGTCTTAATTGACATTGGAAGGCTCGGGCCAAAATGTTGGCTTTCCTTGCTGCCCTCCTATACATCTATTTTAAAACTATAAATAATATATGATTTTATCTTATTCCCAAGACCCCCCTTCTAGGCAGCCCTCCCTCTTGTAGGTGTTCTTTTCTTTACTCTCCAAATCAGCTTCTGGTATGTGGGCGTGACCAAGACTATGCTAAAGAACTGTGGGTAGGAGAAATGGTAACTTCCAGAGGTCTGGTCCAGAGTGGAAATGTGAGAGTGTTGCAGGCAGCTGAATTAGATAGAAATATTATAGGCAGTCAGACAGGACCAGGCCCTCAAGGAGACAATATGGAAGACAAGGTGACTGCAGTTTTAAAAAATTTTTTAATTTTCTTTTTTTTTCCCATAATTTTATTGAGAAACAAATAGCTATGAGACAGTTTCAAACCACATTGGTAGGACAGTTTCAATAGTTAACACATTGCATACATTCTTCCTAGT
>NW_004524631.1:6602395-6628107 GCF_000260255.1 Octodon degus
GCAGCCCATATTCAGAAGACCAGAATGACAGGCACTCCAAGCATGAAACTACTATTACAGATTACCATCTTCAGTGTGGTTGCTTAGTTCACAGGTATCAGTATATATAGTTAGTCAGGGTGAGAATCTTTCCAACTAACTGCTAGATTCAAAAATCCTCTGGAGATTCTCAGGATCATTGCCTTGCCCGTCTTCTACGCATAACTGTATGGCTTGTCACTGTCATGTTTCCTAGCTCTTCTCTTTTCCCTCTCTTAATTAGTTAGTCCTTGAGTTCCTGCTCTCCTTTTACTTGTATTATACCTTTCTATTTGTATTTCTTCTTTTGAGTTCTTATACTAGGGAAACTATACAGTGTTTACACATGTGTGTCTGGTTTATTTCACTTATGAGTATATCTTCAAGTGGTATCCACTTCAATGTAAAGGCTTCAAGTTTATCATTCTTTATAGCTGAGTAATACTCCATTGTGTAAAAATACCACATCTTTTTCAACCATTCCTCAGGTGATGGGCATCTTGGTTGTTTCCAAGACTTGGCTATCATAAATTGTGCTGCTATAAACATAGGCACACATATATCGCTATGATATAATGTTTTCAGATCCTCTGGGAAAATTCCCAGTAGAGGAAACATTGCAGTTTTGGAAGAGACAGATACTTCTGCTTAGGGCCACATCTCAAGACAGAAGTAAACGAATGCAGCCACATACTTCCCTAGAATATCAGTGATATTCTAAGTAGGTATCAATCAACCTGAAAGAGTCCAAAGGAGCCATTAACCCAATCCCCAATAGGAAGGGACCCTGTCCCATATTCATGCCCAATTGCTATGTGACTTGCTTCCTCATTTGATCCTGGATTTGATTAATTTTACCTGAGCAAAGGTGCTTGTAACGGGTGACCATAGTATTGTCCCACCTCATGCCCACCTAAGCAAGTTCCCATGTTCTTCACTACCTTAGACCTGCCTCACTGCATGGTTTTACTCTATAGAAGTTCCTGGAACAGCTTCCCAGGGAAAACCCTCTTGGGGTCTCCCTTCTGTCCCTCTCTTGAACAGGAGCTTTCTTTACCCCAATAAATATATTCTGCTCTCAATCTCCATTTGTTCCTAAAATTCATTCTTCAATTTTAGAGAACATGAACTCATCCTAGGTACCTTTCAGGCAGGGAGTTTCATTTTCCCTATATCAACAGAAAGAGGGGCATGGGAGAAGGGAATGGAATTTGTTAATCATTCAGAAGTGTTGCAAGTTTGCACCCTAAAGAAAGGGGTCTCTTTCTTACAACTGGCCCTGTTTACCTCAAAAGTCTTACTCTCTGTTATAAAGGAGGTATGAAAACTTCAGTTGGTCTGTTCTGTCAAACCCAACCTACCCATTAACGTAGAGACCATGTTCCTCAGTAACTTACTTTCTTCCAAATTTAGTTATTTCCTTTGAACCTTTCTTCCTCTGTATTTCTTCCCTGAGCAGGTGTATGAGTTGGGGAAGAACTTGAAGTATCTTGTGGTGGGCAAGTGGAAAAGGGGGAGGGGGTGTGTAGAGGACTGGGGTCTGCACTTTGGCAAGCTTTTTACCACTGAGCCACACTACCAGCCCTTGTGATATCCTCTTTCTTTTCCAGGCACCTGGTGGCATTCTGGCCTTGATCCTGTTCCTTCCCTGGTGTATATGATCCTCTCTGGGGTCCTCTGCCAAGGTTTATTCTTGCCATGCCTGGCAAGATTCCCAGACAGAGCCTTCCACTGCTTTTCTTTCATGCCAGGGAACACAGGCACTTCTGGGGTCCTGGCACTCTTAGTGGCCCATCAGGTAGAGTCATTCAGCAAAGTGAGCCCAGACTGGCTCTCTGCCTGGCCTGGGCCACCATAGGCTGTTCCAGGGCACATAACTGAGAGGTTTTCTTCCAGGAAACCACACAAGATGTGGGGCAAGAGCCACCCTGGGCTAAGCTTTCCCCTCAGCTCCCCAACACAGCCCTCTCTCCTGGACTTCAGAGTGCCCTTGGCTGCCCTGGATTCAGAAGGCTGGTATTTCCTCCTGACAGTCCTCAGCACGTACTGGCTCCTGACCCACTAACCAATGAGGCTGATCTGGATCAAGCTCCTCATCTTCCCTTCACAAAGTCTACTTTGAAGGATAATAATTAGTCATTGAAAACTCCACCCCCTCCTCTTTGATGACAGGAGTTCTCATCTTCTTTCTCCTGGGACAATAAGCCCACAGCTCTGTTTCCAAGCCATTTGGTTTTCAGTACTGGGAATAGAACCCAGGGATGCTCTATAATGTAATTGATCTACGTCTCTCAACTAGGCTCAAACTTGCCATTCTCCTGCCTCAGTCTAAATTCACAGGTGTGCACCACTATGCCTGGCTCCAAGGACACTTTTTTGTATGTGCTATGGCTTGTGTCTAGTTGTCCCCTCAAAGTCTCATGCAGTCATGGGGCAGCTTCTGGAGTTTGCAATTGATTCTTGACCCAATGTTGGGATTGCAAGTATGAGTGTGACCCCCTTGGCCCTGAGGTGGGTAATCTGCAGTACAGTATAAGGAGGGGAGAGAGGCTTTCTAGAAGCTGCAACTGCTTCCCCTCTCTTTGCTCTTTGTTGTTTTCCACCACCATGAATGACTTCCCTCTGCCATGTGCCACTCTGCCTTGGAGCCAGCTGAGTATGGACTGAAACCTCCACTACCTGTGAGCTAAATAAAACCCTTTCCTTCCTCAATTTTGGGTGCTGGGCATTTTGTCCCAGTAAGGAGAGAGGAATAACTGAGAGAGTATGTAAACAAAAAGAAAGAATAAAAAACATTCTTTCTTTGTCAGTACTTCTCTTTCTCTGTCCAGATGTAGATGGTGATTATTTCATGATAGAAGGAAACTGAGACAAACTGAAATCTCTGGTTCAGTGAAATTGTAATTCATTTTTTAAAAATATGGTAACAGCCAGGTGTGGTAGTGCATGCCTCTAATCCCAGCACTTGGGAGACTGAGGTAGGAGGATCATTGAGAGTTCCAAGCCAGCCTGGGCTACACACTGAGTTCCTAAAATAAGGGATAATCCTTAAGATTTAGAAATCAATTGACTTGTAATAAAAATAATACTCAAAAATTATTTCTTGTATAGAAGAGTGTTTTAAATATTATTTGAAATTAAATAATATTATTAAATGCTGCACATTTAATATTAAATGCTACATGCTATGAGAACTGAAGATGTGATTCTCAATTCTAGTTTAGAAGCTATACTTTTTTTTGGCAAGGGCAAAGGATCTTTGCTTCTGTTCTATGATTGCTCTGATATTTACTACCGAAATAATGTAATAAGTCTAGACAAAGCATAGAAGAGAAAGTTGATTAAGATATTAGAGAAATAGCATTCTATTCACAAAAAGAAATTAATTTAGAAATATCATGAAAAGAATCGTACACTGTCTGTTAATATTATCTTTGACATCAAGATCATGGTATTAAAAAACCCTCTAGGGAAGTTGAATGGAAGCTTGGGGAATTGAATTGGAATTGAATACATTTTTCTTATTCCCCGTAATAGAATTTGTTTCTAAAACATAATTTGCATTTTTCTAAATAATAAAATATTTCCAACAAAGGGTGATTATGGAAAATGGGAATTGCAGTTGCCATGATTTTATGGCTCTATAATATGCTAAGCTTGTTTACAAGTGCCATTTTTGATTTATGAGCTACATATTTTACTGCCATTAGCACACTTGCAAAACTAAGCTAGAATCACCTCAGTTGACTGCTATTAGCCACAGCCCCAGCATTCAGGGCCAAAAATAAGCCTTTTACTGCTAGACGTCAACAGTTGTACAGAGCAGGCTTTTCAAATTGGTTCCTGGAAGCCAAATATTACTTGGTGTTACAACAGTCCTATCATTAATAGACATCTAGCTCAGACAGATTTTCTTTTAACAATGTGACAATGTAATAGAGGTAGAATAATGACACTAATGGCATTTATTTCCCCTACAGTTTTCTTTTCTGGTAAAGATCCTCAGCAGTTTTATAAATATTGCCCACTGGTACTTCAAATGCCTAGTGTTTTCAGAAGATGGTAAGAGCAGGTGATCGAATCGTGAAAAGGAGCGATCATTTTATTTCCTTCATGGCGGGCTGTGGAAGCAGCCTGAAGTGGCCCAAGGATCCTTCACGTCTCCATCAAGGTGCTCTGGCTCTTGGCCTGAGCCATAGCCTGTTCCTAAGCAATCTCAGATGCCAGTGTTGCTATCACTAAATAATGAGTCACTTTGGTGAGTGCCACATGACATAAATGCTTTTTAATTGTAGCAAGATATTGTAAAATTTTCTGTCTTAGACATTTTAAGTAGACAGTTTAGTACTAAGTAATTCACATTCTTGTATGGCGAATATGTGGAGTATTTCTTTTTTAATCTTGCAAAAGTGAAATTCTATGCCCCTTAAATGACTCTGCATTTGACCTCCCTGTTGGCCCTGGCAACCACTGTTCCACTTTGCCTCCACGAATCTGTTTCCTCCATGGCATGCATATAAGTAGAATTATACAGTGTTATTCACTTCGTAGCAATTTTATTTCACTTAACAAATGTGTCCAAGGTTCATCTATGTTGGAATGCATATGAAAATTTTTCTTCTTTTTCAAGACTAAATTCCATGTGTGTTTATATCATGTTTGTTTAGCCATCTATTCATTTATAGGTGGACATTTGTGTTGCTTATACCGTTAACTATGGTGAGTAAGATGCTGTGAATAGTATCGTGCTATGAACAAGGACACGACGAGCTCTTTTCAAAACCTGCCTTTGATTAATTTGCATATATACTCAAAAATGGAAGTTCTGGACTGCGTGGTAATTCTGTTTTTAAGGTTTTTGAGGAACTGCTGCACTGTCTTCCACAGCAGCCATACCCTTGTACGTTCTAACCAGTAATGCACAAAGGCACTAGTTTTTCTATATTCTATCAATTCTTGTGATCTTGTGTGTGTGTGTGTGTGTGTGTGTGTGTGTGTGTGTGTATTTGTATATCTTAGCAATTCTACTGTGAGGTGGTATTCATTGTCTTGGCAATTTCAGGCATCTTAGCTCTTTGCGAGGTGGCATTTCACTGTGGTTTTTTCTACACTTTCCTAATGATTAGTGGTGTTGTGTACCTTTTCATGTACTTATTGACCATTTGTACATCTTCTTGAGGAAAACATCTTTCAAGTTCTTTGACTGTTTTAAAAATTCAAGTTGTTTGATTCTCTGGAATGGTAGGAGTCTTTTATATATGTTAGATATTCAGTCAATCCCTGTTATAAGTTATTTGCAAGTATTTTCTCCCATTCCAGAAGGTATCTTTCATTTTGCTGTTGTCTTGTAATGCACTGAAGTATTAAATCTCTATTTTTACTTTTTTGCCTATGCTTTTGAAGTCAAAAACATAAGAAATCATAGCCATTTCCAATGTTCTGTACCTTTCTCCTTACGCTTTCACCTAATAGTTGTGTAATTTTAGCTGTTACATTTTTATCTATGATCTTTTTTGAATTAACGTTTTCATGTGATCAAAAGTAACAGTCCAGTTACATTTTTATATGTGGATATTCATTTTTCCCAGTGTAATTTGTTGAAAATACTTGAAATATCTTTTTAAATTTATCATGTGCACCTGTAATCCCAAACTCGAGAGGTTGAGGCAGGAGGGTTGACACAAGTTGGAGGCCAGCCTAGATTACATAGTGAGTTCAAGGCCAGCCTGAATTAATTAACTAATTAATTAATTACATAGCAAGAGACTGTCTTCCAAAACAAGCACACAAACAAACAAAAACCAAAAATTTGACTTTTCCTTTTTAAATGAGGCTAGTGCTTAGGAACTTCAAATCTAAGGACATCTTCTCAGCGCATGAACATGAAGACAGCATCTAGAATCTCTAGTCATCTTCTTTGCTGGTTCTAAGCTCTTAGGAGCCCCAGTAGAAAGCTTTGCAAGACATGAAGGTAGAATAAGCTCTCTATGCTCTCACAAATCATATTTGCATAGAAAAGGTCCATGAAGACTTCTCCTGCGCCCTCTAGGGCATGACTCTATCCAGGTCTACAGGGTGGATATCAAGGAAATAGCAGTAGCGCAGTCCCACAGGTGACACCTGACCACCAGTAAGCATCATAGACACTATCCACACTCACCACATACTGGAACTTTGTGGGATATCTTATCCCCAGACTGTTAGAAGTGCTGGTCATATATTTGCCATTCCAGTATTTATCTTATGTTTTATTCTTAGTAATTCTTCACTATCATGAAAATTTTTTCTTAGTTCAATTGTTTTATACTTAATTTTTAATTAATCAATATTTAATTTTCTGAATATTGTTTCATCTTAATTTTTGTTTTAAGATTTATACTGTGTCTTTGATTTACAATCTACTTAAAAGACATGGTATGGTATTTTCTTCTAGTATTAGAAACTTTAAAAAGTGTATTTCCATTTCCCATTGAGTTTATATTACTTCTTCCTTGTCTTTCACACATACACATACACACACACACACACACACACACACACACACACACACAAAATGTATGTAACCTGACATAAGATTGATAGTATGTTGTAAAAATCTCCAATGACCTTTTAAATGGGTTCATCTAATATATTTTACATAGTCCCGCATAACTATCATTTTAAGAGCTCTTTATTCTTTATCCAGGACCATACAGTAACTTCTCTTGCCTTTTGGATTATGTTCTTTATTATTTCCTATATGCTATGCCTGGAGATATTAGAATATTTTGAGTTTGTATAACTAGAAAATATTTTACTTTTAGTTTTCAAAGGTATGTTTGCTAAGTATAAAATTCAATGAGGAGAGACTTTATTTTTTCTTTCAGTCCTTTGAATTAATTAGTCTAGTTTCTTACACACTTGGTCTTTTTTTTCTTTCTAATGTGGAATAAGATGCTATTTAGTTTTGTTCTTCCATAGCTAATTTTTTTATTTATATGCTTTAATGATTTTTTCTTTATAATATGTTTTGAATAATTTCATTTTTGTGTATCTTGGTATAATTTTATTATTGTGCAAAATTTTTTGTGCAAAAGGTTCATTTTTCTTGGAAATGTGGTACTATAATTTCAACTAAATTCAGAAATTTTAAATCTTTAAATATTTACTGCCTACCCCTTTCTACTTTGAGAATTCTAATTATATGAATATAAGTTTCTTGATTTTGGCACAGAGTGAACTATTATATGACTGATTTGTAAATTCTTTCTTCTTCATTTTTATTTTGGACAATTGTTACTGTTATATTCAGTTAAGTTTGTAAATAATTTATTTACAATGTGCAATCTATTATTAATCTCGTTATGTATTCATCTCAGAAATATTTCTCTAAAGTTCACTGTGTCTACATCTTATATCTTTCACATTTCAATATTTGCCTACAATTTTAATATGCTATATAATTATGATTTTCAATGAAATTAATCAGAAAAAAAAAGAAAAAGAAAAGGTCCATGAAGAAATCCGTGCTGTTAGCAGTGAAATATTAGTGGTCCTAAATCTGCCTGCTCACCACATGACAAGTCAATTAAGAGACAAGGTGTTGGGGCAAGAAAGATGATTTCATTAAAAAAAAAAATGACTCACAAGGACATGGACTACTCTTGTCCAAAGTCCACCTTGCTGAGAAGCTGGTTTACAAGTGTTTTATGTAGATAGTTGATAGTTGATGGTACCTAGACTTCTGGGTACCTTCTTACAGCAGGACATGGGTAACCGTGGGTTAGTGGAAGGCTTCTTGCAGCAGATGGGCCATCACGGGCATACGGGCAATGCCAGCTGTTCCTTGAGAGATGCTTCTCTGCCTGGGAAACAGACGTAAAGTTGCAGAAGGTTGGATACAAAGGAATCTGTCTATGAACTGAGGAGACGCATGATCAGCTATCACCAGGCTACTTGCACTAGAAAAATCGCAGCCCCATATTTAGTTGGATGGCAGAATTCTAGTTTTAAGCGTTTGTCCAGAATATGGCAGGCTGGTTGTGAAAATGCTGGAGGAATTTCTGTTCAAAATAACATATTCTGAATGAGGAGAGCTAATCTGAACAAGTCAGTTAATGGTTAGCACTGACTCAGAACTGATGGAAAGGCTTGTGTTCTGCTAACTCACAATATTCACAATATTCACCAATGTATGTGGACTAACTTACTATATTTGGAAATGCAAAAAAGATTCTTCATTATACATGGTGTGTCTGTATATCCAAATTCTTCATATTGGATGGATATCACTGACCTGTATGGGTGGATTTTGGATAGATATTAATTAGGACTTTATCTGAATTTGAGGTAAGACCACTTTGTACGATGATACTATCTGTGGAGGACCACCTGAGCAGCTCTCCTTGAAAGAAGAGCAATTGTCTCCATTTTGACTGAGCCTGACCCTATTTCCTTGTATTGTTATGTACAGAGCTGGCCAGGACTTCTGTTTATCCTTCAACTGGCCTTAAGCAATGTATATTGGTCTAGCTGAGGTGCTGGTGATAGTTTTTGAAGGTGGCATGCGTGTTTCCCTGGTAACCTATACCTGCTGCTCTTTAATGTGAGCCGGGTTGACACAGGATGGTAGAGCTAATGCTCCATGGTGCCAGCTGGGATGAGCCTTGAGACAGAGGCTATGACTTCTTGGGGCTTGAAAGCCTATGCCAAAGCTGAAGCACCAGACATACCAAAACATTAGATTCTATATAATGCAGATTATTCTCTCTGCATATCCTCTCTGCATATCGCAGAGGTAAATTTAGGCCACCCACCTAGCTCAGCTCATAGTAGTCTCTTTCCCACAATTCTCAGTCAATCCTCAAGCCACTCCCCACTGAATAAAACTGGGTGAGGCCCTGGGTCACTCTCTTGGTTCCAGAAAGCCATCTTCGTGGCTGGACTTAGAGCTCCTTGACTCCCCGAAGATTGAAGATATAATTTAGTGTCTTTATTTTCACCGTGGGTTGCATTGTAAGTGGTAGATTGGAATCAGTTTGATGGGATTCCAATAACGTAACTTTGGGATTACAAATATTGGCTTCTTGGACCGAGACGAGGACCTGGAAGTGTCTCCTACAACTACCAACAGGTAAAAGTGTTTGAAAATTTGTACAATAGTTGGATTGCTATCAGGCTATGCTCCTGGACTGGAGCTGACATTCCCAAACAAAGAGTTGCCATTTAGAATCTGTTGATGAATTAAAAGTCTCCACTCACATTTGCTGGGACTTGATACTATCTGTACTTCAATATGACAACATACATCTGCATTCAGTTACATTAAATGACAATATTGTAGGCAGTCAGACAGGGCTGGGTCCTAAATACTTTGTACTTAGGAAATGCAGAAGATGCAAATGCCTCAAGACTGGCTGGAGGCACATTCAAAGAAGATTAAAATAGCAATGGCAGATTTATATACTTCCCCAAGGGATTTTTTTTTTTCTACCTGCAGAACTGGGGATTGAACTCAGGCCCTTGCGCTTGCCAGGGAAGCACTTATTCTACTGAGCTATCTCCCTGGTCCTGGAAGTGTGAGATTATTGGTATCACCCCATTGAGATTTCCCATTATCACATTAGGGGTGGGTAATCCTCTCCCACCCAGTAAGACAAAGACTGAAGATTAAGATGAGACCACTAAGACAAGTGTATAGGTTATCAACCAAGTTTAATAATGTCATCCATATGCCCTTGCTACCAGTGGATCAATATTACCTAAGTAGCTATACTTATAATTTTATGTGTTGATCATAAATTTGACCTATGTTGTACCAAACTCATGATTTTGCTCTATAAAATCTCCTTTGAGAAGTGAGCTCATTGGCAACCCTTTCAGCACCCCTCTTATCTCTCAGGAGCTATTCTTATTCCCCATTCCTGGTCCCCATTCCTTTTCTCTAAAAAATTTTCCTACTCCTCAAAAATATATCTGCATTATTAATAGTTGTCATGGAAGACTGATTATCACATGAACTCACTAGCTGTATGTGGTATTTTAAATATGTCCCCTGAAGTTCATATGTTGGGACCTTAATTCCTCATTGTGGTAGTGTTGGGAGGTGAGACCTAGAGGAAGATGTTTGGATCATGTGGATGGAGCCCTCAGTAGTGGATTTATGTCTTTTTCTTCTCATGGAACTGGATTAGCTACCATGAGAGTGGTGGGTTGTTAGACAGCAAGATGCCTCTTATGTTTTGTTTCTTTTGCATGACCCTGATTTTCCTTCCTTTTTTCTGTTATGAGTTGAAGCAGCAGAAGACCCTCAGTAGAAGCTAACTAGAAACCAGTACCATCATCTTGGACTTCTCAGAATCTAGATCTATGAGCTAAAATAAGCTTTATAAATTGATCAGTCTTGGGTATTCTGTTATAGCAACAGAAAATAAACATGGACATGGTTTTTGACCAGGAATTTAACTCTTATAGTTATAGGCAGATGCTGAACAATAATGCTAATTTATCTGTGATATATCTTCTGTATTACTTGTATATGAGGCTTCAGTAGGCATATAAGTCATTGGTTCTATTAGTCAGCTTTCTGTCACTATACTAAAATACCTAACACAGGCTACTTATGAAGGAAAGACCTATTTATTTTGGCTAATAGTTCTGGAAATTCAAGTCCAAAATTGGGCAATCTCATTGGTTTAGGCCTTTGCATCATGGCAAGAGTGTATGTGAGAGCTGAATGGTCATATTTTGAACTAGGACTGGAAGGGAATGGGGAAATTCCCACAATTCCTTTTGAGGGCCTCTGACCTTCAGGAGGTCATACTCCTAAAGTTTCTAACATCTTCCAGGTCTACCATCCTGGAGACCAAATTTAAATGTGAGCCTATGGGGAACACTCATACAAACCATAGCAAAGCAGTGTCAGGCATGAATAGTGGGAATATCTGAAACCTGAGTAAAGTATGCTGTGAGGAATGATACATTGAGCTTGTAAAAATATTTGAATTTATACTGAAATTGACATGCACCTCTTTTGACAATGTTTATTCAGTGATGTTGCCTTCTTTCAAGAGTATCAAAACTTGAGATTAAAAAAAAAGATTCAAGTTCATCTTTGTGAAACTAAAAGCTACTTGAAAGTAGCAGATTGGGGGCTGGCCAAATAGCTTAGCGGATTAAAGCACCTGCAAGCGGGCACAGGGGTCAGGTATTCTATCTCTAGGCCTGTCATGCCTGAGACGGCAATTAAGACTGGGTGTGGTGGTGCACGCCTGTAATCCTAGCTCTTGGGAGGCTGTAAACAGGTGAATCACTATGAATCCAATGTAGTAGTGAGACCCTGAACACCGTGTAGATCCTTCCCTAAAATACAGAAATAAAAAAATAAAATAAAAATAAAGAAAGTTATTGGGATTTTCCCCGGCTTGTTGCTTACACCCTGTGATGAAGCAGGAGCAGCATTATTTTTTTTTAAATTTTATTTATTTATTTGTGTGGGGGGCGGCAGCTCAGCCCACCAGGGGGCAGGGCTGGCTGGCATGTGGTGCTGGGGGATTGAACCGCGGTCCCTGTGCTTTGCTAAGCTTGTTCTAAGTAGGTGCTTTAGACCACTGAGCCATCTCACCAGCCCCAGGAACAGCATTATTAAAGTTGGAAAAACTTTATTTGAATTAGCTGCAAATATTCTGATTTATCATCAATAGTTTAATGTTTGAATCAAACGTCTCATAAGATCTGAGAGACATGAGCCATCATCTTTACTTATGAAAACATTTCCAGTGGCCTTCATACCTTTGGTATCATTTCCTTTTGCTTCAAAGAATTGCTTTAATATGTTTTGTAATGTAGGAGTTGGTGGTGAATTCTTCCACCTTTTGGGTCTATCTGAAAACAATTCTATTTTGCTGTAATTATTGAAAGACTCTCAACTATAGAAATGTAAATTGACAGTTTTCTTGTTGTTTTCACACTTTAAAGATACCATTCTGTTGTTTCTTGTTTGCATTGTTTCCAGTGAGAAGTCTGCTGCCATTCTCTGTTTCTCTGCATACAATGTGGAACTTTTTTTTATTCTTCTGGCCAAATTAAGATTTTTCTGTTTGCCATTAGTGTGAATCACTAATTGATTATAAGATGTCTTGGTTTAGTTTTCTGTATGCTTGTGTTTGGAGCTCATTCAACTTCAATCTGTGAGTTTATAGTTTTCCTCAGTTTTCCAAAACTTTTAGTCATTTTTTTCTTCAAATCTCCTTTATTCTTCCCTTTTCTTTCAGGAACTTAATTGTAGGTACATTAGGTTAGTTGAAGTCTCACAGCTAGATGATGTTTTGGGGTTTTCTTTTTTCTCCCTTATATTGTCTTATATATTTTTAAGAAAAATCATTTCTATCTTAGACGTGTTATCAAATGTGCAAAACAGAACATCACCTTTATCAGCTTTGATGATATGAAGAAATTATTCAAGCTTAGCATAAGGCATCAGTATATAAGGTAGAAAAGAAAAATGGTATAGTTAAAGGTATGAGTTCTGGGGGCCAGGGTGATAGCTCAGTGGAATAACGCTTGCCTGCCAAGTTCTGGGACCAGACTGTGGGACTCACATCCTGGGTTCTCATTAGCCTTCTGATCTTAAACTCTTTCTGCTTAGCTATTCATTTCTAACATAGAAATGGCATTAATAACTGTGTATTAGAATTTCACAGATGGAAATGTAAGCTGAAGAATCAATATTCTAGAAGAAGCAGAGATATGCTTTCAATCCAGGGCTATTTGAAATGAAATTTCATACTAGGAGACCTCACTGATAAAGCTTCCTCAGATATTTTATGTGTTTGGTACAGGTTCTCACTATGAAGCTGAGACTCATAGTGATCCTCCCAATTGCAGCCTCTCCAGATACAGAAAACAGAGAGATAAAGAGAGAGACAGAGGCAGGCTCATGAGAATATAATTTGGAAAAGATAATGATGACAAAGGAAATCATGTTTTAGGCTTAGCCCTAGGAGGTGAGCTTGAGGCTCCAGGGAAATCAAGCTAAATCTTAGTACTTCCTGTCCTGCCTACCTATGGCAGAGTTATTTTCAGAATGGAGGCTTTAAAACTCGTCTTCTGTGCTTGCTTGGGCAGCACATACACTAAAACTCACTTCCTAAAGGAAAGCTCTACATGCATTGTGGTTTTGAGGCAAAGTTTAGGAAACAGTGCGAGGCAAAATAGTTGGAGGATCTCTGGAAGTGCTGAAGGAAAAACAGCCCAGCAGCTATTACTTGGTGAATGCAGCCCACTGTGTCCTGTCCCTCCAACACAAAGACTTCCACACATTTGTCAGCTTTTGGCACAAATATTTATTCTGTTTTCTTTTCTTTGCAGTGACTGCTTTTAGGTCTGTGTTAAAAAAAAAAAAAATGTGCAGCTGAGCTTCACAAAAAATAATGTGTCTCCAGCTTCTAACTAAACAAAATCTCCCATGACGTAACAGGAACAAATCCTGATCAAAGTTATGTGCTTCGTGCCACACCCATCGGCCACCAACCCAAGTTCCCTCAGTTGGAAAAAGAAACATGCTTCCCAGGGAAAAACAAGTCGCAGCTGGTCACCTAGATGATTAACCGCACCGTGACTTCCTGCAGGTTGCCCACAGAAGGAGAGTGGAGGAGACGCCAGGGTAGGGAGGCCACAGCCCCCTGAGACAAACCAGTCTGACAAGAAGAGAACTCAGTGGAAAACACAAGCAACTCCCCGAGTGTCAGTTCAATTTCTAGGGTGGATTAGGATTTTTTTAGGTGTTACAGGAATGATTTTTTTCTTCTGTTTTCAGGGTTAGTACATTGATTTTTTGTATCACTACTAGCTTTTTCCTATCTTCTGTTCACCTGATGCTGCCCCCTGGAAGAATGCAGGAAGGGAAAACAAAAGAAAAGTCTTTGGTTTTCCCTGCAAAATGGCATTCTTGCCTCTACTACTGCTTTTGAAACCATGGCAACAAGCTTTCCACAGGGCAGCTGGCAGCAGCTAGAGTTTCACCCTTGGTATTCAGTGCTACCCTGGTAGAGGCCCTTCTACCAGGGAGATCACCTTTGGATCCTTCTTCCCACCACCCTTCCTGAGACACGATTCTAATATGCGGCTGTTTTGTTTTATTGGGTGAAATTGATGAACTAGCCAGAGCATATTCAACTATGGGAAGTGTGACTAGAGGGTGATTATGAGATGCAGGGATTGGAAAATGCATCCCTACCTTAGAAAATACCAAAGGAATTCAGAGATCTGTTTCGGCTGTTGGGAGAAAGGTGTCAGCAGGATTTTTACAGAACAATGTGAGTTTAAGACACTAATCAGAGCTTAGAGAGTATAGAGCAAGGAAATACTCTTTGTCTACATATGCTCATGGTGAAGCCCAAAGGAGTTATCTTTGTTCTTCTGAAGGAACAGAGGAGGGCATGATGGATTTCATATTAACAATAGCTGTAGTGATTGCTAATGTTTCTTGGGGCTTACTCTGTATTAAGCCCTATGCCATGTACTTCCTGTACAGCAACTCAGGCGTTCATTATAGTAGACCTAGTACTTTAATTTTTCACATGAGGGTACTGAAGCAAAGACACTGCCTTGCAGAGCTGGTATGAGATTGAACTGGGATTCGAATTCACATCTGGCTTCACAAGCTTCTCACCACTCAGTAGAAGGGGACAGAACTCACTCTACCTAACTTCTATTCCCACTCCTCCAGGTCTGTGCCTTTGGAATTTGGGAATATTTTCTTGGTTCTTCTGTCTCTGGTCCCTTTGCCCCAAGTTACTCACATTTTTGCTTTATTTCTCTTTGCAATTGAGATTATGAATATAATTATTACTATTGTCTGGTGATGTGGCACACACTTGTCTAGTCTTATGAAACACAAGATGAGGGAATATTTTTTCTAAGTCTGATGCAGAGATTTCTTGGCACTCTTTAGCTAAGGGAATGTCAGTCTGTAGTTGGAATACTGAAAACAAGATTAAGAATGAGCCACACTAGGGAAGCCTGCTTTACCTATCTGGAAGCATAAGGCTTTTTGTTTGCATGCTTGCTCTCATAACAGACTCCAAACTGTGGGGATGAGGCTTGCATGAAGATAACTCTTGGATACTGAGACCCCATGGACACCTGGTTTGCACAGCAGCCATCGAAAATCTTGAGGATTGTGGCCAGTTACTAGGACTCTTATTTGTATAAGAACCCCTTGGAAAAACAAGGTACTACATTTGGGGAAATAAAAACTCTTCAAGTATCAGGATGAAGAATCTCAGATAAAAATGAGATGCAGTCTACCCCTAGTTAAGGGGACTGAGTTACTCGGGAAATAGAGTTATAAGATATCTTGATGTGGTGGTTTTGTTTATTTGTTTGTTGACACAGGGCCTTGCTATGTAGTTTAGGCTAGACTCAAAGTCATGGCGATGCAAGTGTATCAGCCCCTGGGTTATGGGATTACAGGCATGAACCACCAACACCCAGCTAATATGTCTTGAAAGAGAAAAAACAAATTGCTCTCATGTTAGTTGAAGATTTTAGGGGCAGTAGGGGAGAAATAAGAGGGATAATCAAAATACATGATGTATGTTTAAATAAAAAATTATTACAGTAAAAGACACATTGCCATTAATTCCCTTCAAATTACTTCCCCTTGCTTAGAGCACACTTAGCCCACTGCTATTGCCACTTTCTGAAGCAATGGTGTCTTTGAGGCTTGATAAACAAAAAAAAGTACAGTTAATCTGCTACCAACTTAGAAATTCCTCCTTTTGGCTTATGGTTTGTAGAGGTTTCTGTCCATATTCTCAGCCGCTCCAAGGCAGGCTGGTATGACAGAAGGGCAAACAGAGATACACTTGATAGTATGGCAGCTCAGGCATGATAGCAAGAAGCACAGAGAGAGAGAGAGAGAGAGAGAGAGAGAGAGAGAGAGAGAGATCAGGGAGGAAGCAGATAAACCCTGCAGCCCAGCCTGGCCTCCCAACATCAAATGCACCCAGTGCTCACCTTGGCAGTACATACGTACATGAGATCATCAGTGGGCTACTGATGTATACCATGCGCCCGAGATCCAATCTCTTCCCCAAAGCCCTATCTACAACTACAGGGGACTGGGTGGGTGTAGGGATCCATTTGTCTCACTGTGATCAGTTCTATCTGGAGAGAAATGGTGGCAGGAATGAGAAAGATAGACAAGAAGGCAAAAGCTGGGCTAGGTGGTCACTGGTCTGCCTGATGGGCAAGACTAACACAACCACACAATGAAAGGATCCTTTATTTATACTTTTGCAAAGTTTGTGACACATGACACAAGGTTGCCTAGCGACTAATAGCTGACCTTAACTAGAGAAGATGTTTATCTCAGAACTGAAATAGCTTGTTTGCTTTAGACACTGAGGCCCAGTTCCACCTATACACATTTGATCAATTTCCTAGCTTCCTGCTGCTCCCAATAGGTGGGGACGTCTAGATATGCACATGACGCTTCCTCATACATATGATGTCCTGACATACAGCACCCCAGAATATGATCTACCATGTAAATAGAGTATCTGTAGAGGTAATCAAGTTAAGATGAGTTTATTAGATTGGGCTCTAATCTGCTGGTGCCCTTATAGAAAGAGGACACTTGGAGGCAGAAATGCATTCATGGAGGGCTCTATGTAAACATGAAAAGGAGATCTTGGCAGTACATCTACAAGCCAAGGAACAGACCAGAGGGGCAGGAACACATTTTCCATCACCAACCCTGACACAACCTTGATTTTGTACTTTGAGCTTTCAGAACTGAGAGACAATAAGTTTCTGTTGTTTAAGCCACCCAGTTTATGGTACTTTGATATGGCAGGCCTAGAAAATTAACACATCCAGTAAAATTCTTCAGAGTTGGAGGTATCATTGTAGTTGTCATATGAGAGAACCAAAGGGATGGGACAGCCATTTCTACAATCACAACCTCCCAAGCACTGGGATTATAGGTGCACCCTACCACACCTAGTTTCTTTTTCTTTTTTTATTTTATTTTACTTTTAGTATCATGAGATTTAAAAACCATAACAAGTAACATTGGGTGAAAGTCCAAGGGTCTCCTTTTAAAGGCAGGACCTGCTGAAGCCCGCCTCTGGCTCTACTGTGTTGGCCATCCAGTCCTTTCATCAGGTGCCCAGAGACTGGGCACACAGCACCATTGCATTTCTTTTGTCACCCTTTATGGACCCTGTGTAGAATATTTAATTGAAAACTCGAGTGCTATGGGCTGTCCCTTTGTGGAATAGAAATCAGAGCAGAGGCCATGAGCAAGATCACAGCACCTCCTTCCCTTGTTTCTTGGCTTTTCCTCAGAGATGAGACTGCAGCAGAGGTCATGGGTCCATTTAACGCAGTTTTGCTGCTGGGCTTGCCCAGAGCTACCAAATTCATATTTCTGAGGAACATATTCTCTGGAATGTGGTTTAGGAGACAGCAGCTCAGTGAATGTTTTTATAGAAATGTTTATTATGGGTAAGTTCAAACACATATTGAAGGACACAAAGTACAACAATGAACCTGAATGTACAACTTATAGCTACTACAGCAACCACAAACTCATGCCCACTCTTCTAATTCTTCCCCCACATTGGATTATATAGAAGCATCTGGCAGCTAAGATGTTATTTCACCCACAAATATTTCAGTAGTTATCTCTAAAGACAACACTTTAAAAACTCCATGTTACCCTGGAACTACAACCACACTTAGAACCTTAACAACGTTTAGTACCATTATTGTCTAGTTAGCGTTCGAGATCTGCTCGTTTAATACTTTCTTTGAAAAGTTGCTTTAAGCAGTGCTACTCGGGGTCTGGCAGGAAACTACCTAGGAAAGCCAGGGATGGTTCCGATTGGTGGCAGTAGATTAGGTGTCAAGTGCAGGCCCCTTTTGAAAAAGTATAAGCCAAAGTATAGGTTGTTTGTGATGACATTGTAATTCCTTCTTTCCCTCCCTTCCATTATAAACTCAAAATATTTTTTCTGCAAATTTCCATCACCCCTAAATAATTGCAGTAATAATATCAACTTGAATATTTGCTATGCCTATCAATTATTTTATTCAAACAAATGATTTTATTTTATTGTTAATGACTACAAGTCTCAAATTTTAGTACCTAGCATGTAGAAAACATTTAGAAAATGTTGGTGAAAGAAAAAAGGTAAATTCTGAATAAATTCGCAATGTTGAGAAAAAAAAAGAAAGCAAAGTTGCTTTAAAAATTCCAAAAGCTCCATTTAAATCAAAAGCTTTGATTTAAATGTTTTGAAGTTGTTTTAAGTTACAGATTTTCATCTCTTTTCTTTTTCCTTGAAATATGTTTAAGAGGATAGTCCAGTCTTGCTTATTGTATTTTCACAGTAGGATATTGTTAACATGCTCCATTGGCCTTTATTTCCCAAACCCTGGTTACTGGATTGAGATATTTTGATCTGACTCAGGTCTGAGTTTTGGCCAGCAGCGTCATAGGTGGTGCTGGATATTCCATGAGGGAGGCTGTGATCTTAGTCATATCTCTTCTTGTGCTCTTAGTGGTCAGTGGTCATAGCCTAGTTCTTGTTACGATTGAGGCCTGCCAAATAGTACTACTTCATGAATATGCCTATTTGTATACAAGTGGAGAGAGAGAAAAAAGAATTTTCACTCATTAAGCATTGGTATATGTCTGTTGTGGTTAGGGTCTGCAAGGAGAGTAGCTGAGCAAATGCTTTCATAAAAAATAGCTTTGGGTCTGGCAAGATAGCTTAGCAGTCTAAAGTGCCTGCTTAGGCAAGCTTAGACAAGCGCACAGGGATTGCGGTTCAATCCCCATCACCACATGCTGTGCCAGCCCAGTCCCCAGGGTGGGCTGAGCTGCCCCTCCCAATAAATAAATAAAAAATAAATAAATAATGGCTTTATTGTGGATAATTTCAAATATGCACTAAAGGAGACAAAGTACAACAATGAACCTGAATGTACAAATTTTATGCCACTACAAAAGATTTAATGCAGGACACATAATTTCTAGGATTGTTTTAGTGCAGATGTTATTAATTCAGGGATTTCTTTTTTCATTTCCAATGAGGTCTTCTATATCTTTCTGCAGCTGTTTTCAGAAGCAGTTGATTCATTGCTTTCAGCTGTGTGATTTCCAATTTGTTCTGTGTTAGTGTCCTCTGCACTTGTTACGGGTGGGCTTGGGTTCTGAGGTTGCATTTTGTTCCTTCTCGTCATTTTGTGTAGCACTGTCTTCTGCCCTTTGTTGTAGATCTTTGCTGTAGTTATAACCTTCACACGTACTGAAGTTCAGGTGGAGCTCTACAGATTTTGGAGTTATCCAGCTGCGTCTGGCTTAGGTATGGCTGCGTGCTCAGCTCCTTCCCGCTGCAGACCTGGGCTAGGATTGGGTCTGGGGGTTCCTGGAACTTGCAGAAATTCCTACTCGGCGGGAGGGGTGGGGCAGGTAAGGTGGAGTGCTGGGGGGCGGCCCGAGGGGGTGGGAGAGGGTCCTGCCTATGCTGCGCCTGGGCTGGGACTGGTCCCGCCGGCGCAGGGTAGCAGGAAGCTCTCCACACACTCACCGGACCTGGGCTAGGACTGGGTCTGGGGGTTCCCGGAAGTCGGCAGAAATTCCTCTCTAGGATTGTTTTATAATATTCACCTAAAGAGTCTAATGCAGAAGAGTGCAGGAGATCTGTCCACACACTAGAGACCCAAGAATCCAGCTGAGGGTCTGGATCCCACGGAAATACCCTGCATGAGCCCAGCTGAAGACCTAGAACCTATGGCAATGTCCTCCACGAGTGTAGCTGGAGACCTAGAGCCCTCGATAATGTCTCATGCAGATCTGTATTTGAGGATCTGCTCTGTGAAGGCCCAAAGGTCGGCAGTGGAAGCTAGCAAGTCTGTACCAGCAAGATGAGGGGTCTGCGCCTGCAGGCTGAGGGATCTGCACTGGAGCCAGGAAGTGACACTCAAAGTAAGGACCACAGCTCCCTGGAAAAGAAACTGCAGCCATCCTCAGTGAGAGCGAGGTCCCAAGGTCCTCCAAGGAGGACAGCTGACTTCATACTAAGAAAGCCAGCATGACGAGCTTCTCCAGGAGAAGCAACAGCACACCCTCTCCTACTCTGGTTCTCTTTTTATGGCAACAATCTCACGTGACCTTCCATACCCAGCACCACGCTGATTCAATTCAGGTGAACCGTACCCAGTAACGTTAGTTAATCCACCACTGTTTTCTGCTGCTAGGCCAACACCATAAGCTAGCTATTTATAAATAAAATCAATGCATGACTTACTGTTCTAGGGACTGGGAAGTCCAAAGTTACTAATCTGGCACCTGGTGTTGGGCTTCTTTCTGTCATTTCACGGCAGAGGACATTATGTGGTGAGGGCCACGGGTGTGTGTGCTCAGGTCTCCCTTCCTCCTAAGCCACACAAACCTAGGATGGGCTCAGCTTATCCCAGCTAACTCCCAGGGGCCCCACCCCAATCACCATCAGCAGCTGACTTTGGGGATTCAGTTTCCAACACCTGGACTTCAGGGAGACTTCAAGTCACAGCTGTGCTTTAAAGCACAACTCAAATAGAAGAGTCAGGTTCAGTGCTTGATTCTTCCCAGAATAACTAACTGGTGTGCTAACATCCTTTGAATACAACCTATGATTTTACTTTTAAATTTCATGATAAATTTATGGTTTTCAAAATGTATTTAATGTTTTAATCCATTGTTCGTATTTTTAGGAAAGAGCATAGAGATCCTTCTTAAAACTCAACTCAAAGTATTATACAAATTTTTCTGATTGAGAATACATCAGATCATATTTTCAAATATACCTTTTTTCATGTTTATGTATTTTTTAGTTATATACATGTTCTACACTGTAATGAAACATTTTCAAAGAGGAATTTTAAATGATAAGATCACTTTGAAATAAACAATGTTTCTAAAATGCTAGGCCCTTCACAGGTCACAAGTCAGAGCACAACATGACCGAACAGAGGGGAGAATATCAGCCATGGCTGAGGCCCCACCTTTGTCTGGTGAGAAGCCAAGCATCATAAAAGAGCCCAGGCTGCTGGCCTCCAGCACTAGGGTTTCCTGCCAAGAGTTGGGCAGGAGCACAGCCGAGATTCCTAAAGCATCTTGGCCTCCAACCAGGTCCTTAAAACTTCCAGCCATCTGGTGAGCGTCCTGAAGCCAGGTTCAGGAGAGAAGACACACTTCATAGATGTGCAAATGTCAGAATCCCATTCGCCTTCTCTCTGAGAAGGAAACATTTGGACTTAGAAAAGGCCCAACTTCCTTGAAGAAGGGGATTGACTTTAATTAAAAATAATTGACAAATCAAGCTACCAAGAGAAAGTTACTTCTTGTTTGCCTTCCTCTGCTGGTAAACAAAGTTGAAGGATATGCAAGTGTTTGTGACTCTGGCTGGTATGCAAAGGATTTGTTTTGTTTTTTATTTTTTAATTTTTTGTGGCACCAGGGATTGAACTCAGGATCTTGTGCTTACCAGGCAAGCACTTATTCTACTGAGCTATCTCCCTGGTCCCAAAGGACTTGCTTAAACGATCTGGTTGAGATAAACTCAGAGATTCAAGGAAAGATTTCTTTCCATCACAAGTGGCAGATTTCCTCTGCTGGGTTTTTATGATATTCAGTTTAGAATAGAGGGACATTATCAAATGCTCTATTAGCCATCTGAACTGCAAGCATTCATGCTTGTCAATAGCTCTGAAACATGTATATCAAATGATAAAACATCAGAAAGTAAGGCTGGTGTGGGGAGGAAAGGTTTTTGCATAGCACCTGCTGTCATCTTTTCAGTGTACCAGACATGAAATTGGCTCAAAGGTCCCCAAACAGTAAGTCTTTTGTTTCCCAAAACAATCGAAACTTCGAACTGCATTTGGCTTTTGAAGTTCTGGTCACAACTCCCTGCATTTCTTTTGTTGTAAAAGTTTAAAAGCAAGTTAGAGCACAATTAAATGTTTTCAATTTCTAAAGTTTATTATTTCAATTAAATAATAAACTTTACTCATTTCTGTTTGAGATTATAGCAAAATCAAGGGCTGGAGGAACCTCAGAGGGTAAGATAATGGTTAGAGGAAATAGAAAATTCTAAATGGTTCATCATCTGAAATTTTGCCTGGATGAAGTCATTTCTTTGAACTAAGAATTGCTGACCTTAAAGAATGAAGGTCAAAGGCTGGGGGTATAGCTCAGGGATAGTGTTTGCCTAGCATGCACAAAGCCCTAAGTTCAATCTCCACTACTATTAAAAAAAAAAAAAAAAAAAGAATGAAGGTAAATACAGTACTTGTGAAGCAGAATATCCTGTTGCCAAGTTTTGTTTGAACCATCAATGTTTTCCTACCAGTTGAAAGAACTCAAGCAAGGATACTCTGCAATTTTTGGAGGACAATGTGTTCAAATTATGCAAAATCATTTTGCCCACTGATTTTTTTTTAAAGCAGTTCACTGGAAAATAAAACTTGAGCACCTTTAGAGTTTATGCTACAGATTTACTCTGACAGTTTACTTTGCAAAATTAGAAACAAAATGATCCAAACTGAAACCTGAAAAGCCTTTATTTAGAGACTGAGAGTACAGCTCAGAGACAATGCTAACCTACAATGCATAGGGCCTGGCTGCAATCACTAGCTCCACAAATTAGTTAATTAACTACTAATTCATTCATTCATTTAAAAAAAAATAAAAATTTGGATTTGATCATAGGAAACTTTACCTGAAAAAGGGCTGGGTGAATCTTCAATTCTATGAGGTGGAACCAATACCTTTTAGTGCTTCATTTATGAATTACCTTGAATAATTTTTCTGTGAATGCTTAGTACCACTGATTTATCTACAAATGGAGACAAATGGACAACACCATCAAGGTAAATCTGCCATTCATTAGATTCCCAAAGCGTAATTTCTGAGTCCTCAGCATTGCAAGGATGACATAATCTTTCTGTTATGTAACCAAATAAAATCATTTCCAAACTACAAAACATGTATAGGGAATCCAGCCTCTATATTTACCATGACATAACTATTTCAATTGTTTTTTACAAACATAAAATATCAACATTTTTTTCAAAGTTTTCTTTTTTGTGTGTTTCTGCATTGCTGATCAACATGTCTTTGTCTTTTCTTGCTGGTCCAGTCAAACTGCTTATTTGTTTTTTAATGCATTTGGTACAGGGTCTCACTATGCAACTTGGACTTGTAGCGATCCTCCTGTCTCAGCTTCCCCAGCATTGGGATTACAGGTGTGCACCACCATACCTGGTCTTGGTATCTGGCTCAGTGAGCCCAGGACAGGACCAGCCCGGCATGCAGTAGCAGAAATTTAATCCAAGTCCTTGTGCTTGCCTAGGCAGGTGCTTAGACTGCTGAGCTCTCTCAGCAGCCCCCAGTTGAACTATTTTTTATCACAGGATACAACTTGCTACAGAAAGATGGCTTGCGACATTATTTCAATCCCTTGGGGTTTACAAGTTAAGAAACTAATTTTTGGGGCTGGTGAGATGGCTCAGTGGTCTAAAGCACCTACTTAGAACAAGCTTAGCAAAGCACAGGGACCACGGTTCAATCCCCCAGCACCACATGCCAGCCAGCCCCGCCCCCTGGTGGGCTGAGCTGGCCACACACACACACACACACACACACACACATAAATAAAAAATAAGTAAAATTAAAAAACCAATTTTTATTGATTGTTTGCTTATTGCTAGTACCATGTGAAGTACTGAAAGATGCTGTAAGACCTGCAAGCACGCAGTGGCCATTCTGTAGGTTGTTAGCCGATCTGCCTCTGGAGAAAATTATTGTTTTCCTGGTCCTCCTCACTTCAAACAAAGAATTAAATGAGAAAGCCAAAAACAATGCCAAAGACCTATTTGAAAAGTAAGGGTGAAGGAGAAACTGGCTTTCCAGAGAGAACTTGGACCAAATAAAAGAGGAAAAGAAAAAAACGAAAATCCACTCTAGTCTTCAAAACTCAGGGTGGGCTACCGTGAAGAGACATGTCTATGTGTCCTTGTGTCATCCAGATCTCGTGAGAACTCACAAAAGGTTCAGGTCCAGGGCCTTGGGAATTATTTGGCACTGTCCTGGGACCTTAGAATTAACAGGGCCTGCTCCTCCCAGCCAGCGTGGTCATGCTCTACCTTCTTGCCTCACAGTAATTGTCCTTTCTCTCTGCCCTTCAATTCCAAACTCCCTCCTCAAAAGCAGTGTCATTACTGTTTTGTATATTTTCAGAAATGTTCAGAAAGGTCACTGTCTTCTGACCTTTGGTGTAGAGCTTAAAGTTATTACCTTAGCACCAGGTCTGGATCTACGAAGTTCAGATTCTTCCAGGTGGGTGTTGTTTGGATCTGGCTGCTGTGCTCCACTTGTTTCTGCTGTAGGCCCTTCAATTCCAAACTCCCTCCTCAAAAGCAGTGTCATTACTGTTTTGTATATTTTCAGAAATGTTTGTGCATCTATAAATAAATGTGAATGCATAGGAACCTTTCCTGAGGGTCACAGGTGGTAGCTGTCCTGTGTCTTGGGACACAAGAGATGGTGTAGAAAGGACAAGCAACCTCCCTGCTGTGTCTTTTATTATTATTATTTATTTATTTAGTATTTAGGACAGGTTCTACAGGATGTACAGGGTATCACTGTGTAGATTGTACTTTTAGCGATCCTCCTGTTTACAGCCTCCCAAGTGCTGGGATTGCAGGAGTACACCAGCACGCCCAGTCTCAATCGCTGTCTCAGGGTGCCTCGGGGGGGCAGGACCAGCACGGCAGGCCAGGGGATCCAAGGCCACTGAGTCTGCCTAAATAGGCACTTTAATCCACTGAGCTATTTGACTAGCATTCTTGCCGTGCCTTTTATAAAGACACCAGTACCACCCATGAGGGTTCCACCCACCTGGCTTAATCATCCTCCGAAGACCCCATCTCCAAATACCTGCCTTAAGAGTTAGAATTTCAAGATACAAATCTTAGAAGGATGTAAATATTCAGCCCACTGAAATCATACAGGTGAATGTTTTTTCCTTTTAATTATTTTACTGAGTAGATTAGCATTTGTTGAGTTAAACTTTTTTTTTTCTTCCATTTATGTATTTGGTCCAGGTCCTCACTATGCATCTCAGACTGACAGTGATTCTCCTGGTTTCAGCCTCCCTTGTGCTGGGATCACAGGCATGTGCCACCACGCTGGACTCAGTCGCAAGCTCAGTGTGCCCAGGGGCGGGGCCAGTATGTGGGACCTGGGATCGTAAACTTTTTTTTTATCAAGTAAAAGAAGAGAAAATGCTTTACTTATGTTAGGAAAAAGGAGGAAAAGAAACAGAAGTACAAACTCAGCAGAACAGGTCTATTTCGCTACAAATTTAGGAGGGACCACTATGACACTAGAAACCAGTAGAAGACCAGAGCACTTGTATGAGCTGTGGGGTCACAGAAAAGAGGGAGTTCGGGGAAAGGGGGTTGTGGCTACCCATAGAGGATGCTTGCCCAAGGACGAGGCTTGGGAATGTGCAGGGAGTAGTGGTTGCTATCGGCAGCTGGACTAAATAGTGCTATGAGGTGGTGTCAATAGCAGGGCTGGATAATGATAGGAGTACCAGGATAGCAGCTGTGCTAGGAGGGTTAGAAGGGTGGTTGGGCTCCTTCAGTTGGGG
>NW_004524631.1:6631027-6633068 GCF_000260255.1 Octodon degus
GGCCCTGGGTCCTCTCACTCACTCGCCAGGCCTGCGCTCTGGGTCTCCAGAATTTCTTTAAAACATATTGAATATCTTAAAACTTCTGTTTTAATGCACATGCGTATACGTATTTGCAGTCCCAGCCAGGGCTGGAGGTATAGCTCAGCAGCAGAGCACTAGTCTACCATAAATGAGTTCTCAGGTGGGGTGCAAACCAGCGGCGTTCTCCAAGTTCTTAGGTCTTTTTCAATGAATTGGTCAGGACAACTGGTGAATGCGAAAGATAACTGTCTTAGGGCAGAAATAAGAGGAAAAGAGAAAGAAGCACAAAAGAAGTGCTCAAGGAGAAAAGGAGCTTTGAGAGGAAGAAGGAGGAGGAGGAGGAAGAGAAGGAGGGGAAGGGGAAGGGGAAAGGGAAGAAGAGGAAGAGGAAGGGGAAGAGGAAGAAGAAAGAGGAAGAGGAAGGAGAAGAAGAGGAAGAGGAAGGGGAAGAGGAAGGAGGAGGAGGAGCAGGAGCAGGAGCAGGAGCAGGAGCAGAAGCAGAAGAAGAAGAAGAAGAAGAAGAAGAAGAAGAAGAAGAAGAAGAAGAAGAAGAAGAAGAAGAAGAAGAAGAAGAAGAAACATCTTGCAGGAGGAACGGACCATCACGAGACAAGAGCGCTGTGGTGGCAGAGCCAGCTACTGCGTTTTTTTTACAGCTTCGACAGTCCATACCTTCGGTTGCACTTGATCTTGTGCCGGAAGATTGGTATCAGGTGGTAGGCTTGGCTTGTTCTCGAAGATTGCTGTTCGGGGCCAGGTTTAGTGTGTCTTTGTGTCAGAACATTGGCACCGGCTGCAGGGTTTGGCTTGATCCTGTGTCAGGCTCGTGCCTGTGGTCAGCAAGTCTCTTCAGTTGGCAGTTCGTGCCCAACTGCTTCTCCTACATTGCTGTACCCCGACCTGCTACATCACTAGTTCAACCCTCCTATGGTCAACCCCCCCCCCCCCGCAAAAGGACTAAAGTGCCTGTTTAGGCAGACTAAGGGACTGGGATTCGATTCCCAGCATGTTATGCCGGCCCTGCCCCGCCGGGTGCGCTGAGACAGCGAATGAGACTGGGCATGGTGGCGCGTGCCTGTAATCCCGGAGTTTAGGAGGCTGAAAACAGGAAGATCACCAGAGTTTGATCTGTATAGTGAGACCCTGTAGACCTTGTACTAAATACAAAAGAAAGAAAGAAGAAAGAAAGAAAGAAAGAAAGAAAGAAAGAAAGAAAGAAAGAAAGAAAGAAAGAAAGATTTACAAACCTACTTAAAGGAATAATAAACTCATTACATATCAACATAACTTTTTTGGTGAAAATTATATTTTCCAGGGGCTGGGGTGATAGCTCCACAGTCTAAGCACCTGTCTAGCAAGCAGAAGGACCTGAGTTTGATCCCTTATACCACATGCCATACCAATCACCAGAACTGGGTGTGTTGGCACCACCCCTGTAATCCCAGCACTGGAGAGGCTGAGACAGGAGGATCATTATGAGTCTAAGCTGTACCAAATAAATAAATAAATAAATAAATAATTTTAAAAAGAAAATTATATTTTCCAAAGTTTAGTGGCCTTGTTTTCTAATGTTTACAGTTTCTATAATGGCTTGCTTATAAAAAGATAGGTAGATTCTGAATGATTCGTCATTCACCCTGCTGTGCCACTGTATATCACAGCCTCCAGAAAACTCCACTGTACCGCCCAAGGGAAGGGTGGACAATGCTACCAGGGAGCCGAGTCCTGACACAGAGAGGAGCTGGCCCCAATCCCTCAACCCCCATTTTTTTGTGTGTGCTTTGTGAAGGAATTCGATGAAGACATGAAGGCTACAGTTAGGATTTATTGTAAAGTAGGTATAGAGAGAGTTACACCTCCAAGCAAGAAGGTGGCAGTGCCACAAAGGCTTGGGCATCCAGCGTGAGCTTGGATTCCCTTCTATACTCCAGGGGTTCATGGAATGAGGGCAACAATGACACTTAGTAGCATTTTGCTTAGAAGTCACTTTGGGGCAGACATGGCATGCATGTCTGGA
>NW_004524631.1:6633868-6652364 GCF_000260255.1 Octodon degus
TTAAAAATGTACAGTACTGGATTTTAAGAAATCTTTGTTATGGTGACACTACTCTGAAAACTGACTCCCCAAGTATAACATTTGCAGTTGCTTAACAGTAAAGAGAACAGGGCCTTCCGGCTGGAGTTTGCCGAGGCCAGCCACCCCTCCTCGCCCTCAAGACTGCCGGGCAACATGGCTAACACAGCGATCTGCCCAAGCCTTGCAGAGCACTACCCTGTGCCAGTCCACCATCTAGAGAGCCTTGCACAACTTCAGCCTGCAGCCAGCATCATTGGATCCTTCCTGAGCTGCGGCTTGCCCCGTGCTCCTTAATGAGGTAGAAACCACACTGAACCCCACACAGCAGGAGCTTTGGTGGCGTCATGTAATGCAGCAACCATTGTTGAATTCCTATTACTTTGTTTAGTGAAAACTTGTATTTTTTTTTTCCTAGTACCAGGGATTGAACTCAGGACCCTGCACTTGCCAGGCAAGTGCTTATTCTACTGAGCTATCTCCTTGGCCCCCTTGTATCATTTCTGATGCTTTTTTTTTCTTTCACTATTTTGCATTCGTTAAAAATAACAATCAATCATAATAACAGTAACAGACTGCATTTTTCTTGAATAATGTTGCACCCATTATTTTCTTGGATGTCCTGTTTTCATAGGCACCAGCTAGTCATTGTTAAGTGTCCTTTTTAGCAGGATGTAGGCCTACTGCTGTGCCCAAACCAGTGGGCTAATTTAATGTAATTACACAGCAGAAACCAAACACTGTGCATAACTGGTGTTTGCCTTTAGCCACAGAATTCAGGAAATGGTGATCATTCCTCCCCCAGAAGAGATCTAAATTCATTTAATGTACAACTAAAGAACAAAAACATCCATTTGCTTTGAATATGCATTGATTCATGAGGTTAATGGCAAGCTCCACTAGTTGAAGGGAGGGGTGATATTCTACCTTTAGAAACTCGAGCAAATCCCACACCATAAGAGTGCTTTCAAATTCTATCTGTGTTCACTTCTGTTTAATTTCAGCCTATCAGAGTGGTGCAGATGAATGACTGACAGGTACAGAATACCATTCCTGAGGGCTTTACTAGGGCTCTTACAACTTTGGACCTAGGGAATAGGAGGTGGGAAAGTCTTCCAAATTTAGAATAAAATAAGTTAATATGCATCATGAGGATAAATAAACACATGCAGGAGGAACCTACACAGATGTAAGTTGTCTCATCAGCATCAAATGCCCTTGAATGCATACTGTGTGCTCCACCAGTAATGACCAAAGTGTAGCTGGCCCCGTAACATGTAGTAAGTGATCTGAGCATTTGAAAGGCCAGGCCCCTCTTCCTGAGGTTGCTGCAGGGAGGTTGTGCAGGCTGGATGCTCTGAGCATGCTGGGTCTGGACGCGCGGACCTATATGGCACTATCAGCACTGGCATTATTATTTATGATTTCTTGCCCTAGCTTTGTAGTTGTGTTAAATGTTTGGAATAACTTGCACAAACTTTGTTATTCCTCCTCCCCTTGCTCTCACCAAGATGTAAAGGAAACAAAGAGTTTGCACTGTGAGATTTTTAATGAGTTCAGTCTAATTCTGAATTGTAAGAATTTGATTTCTCTTAATATAATCAGATTCCAGATCAAAGAAACACATCCTGCCTGCTGCCACCTGCTCTTTGCCACAGAGGGCACATTTAGATGGTGCAGGTGGCTGTGGGCATCATTTGACAGGGAACCTGCAGGTCAGGATGCCAGAGACTGGGAAGGGCCCGGCATCGCTCTTTTTATCCAAACCCGCTTTCACAGAACTAACTGGCGTTCTATGAGAACTGCACTAATCCCTTTCAAGCGCAGGCCCCCAGTGCCTACCCACTTCTGCAAGGTCCTACCTTGCCAACAATTCACCAACTACATTACACACTGGTGCCCAGCCTTCATTGTGTGAAACTTCTGGGGACAAACCTCACTCTGACTGTAGCATTTGGTTAACTAAGTTTATGTTTTCCACCTAAAAGTCCTCCAAGAGCTTCATGTGCTCATAGGTGTGGCTTTAGGGTAAGTGGATTAGGGGAGTTTTATAGCTGACTTGCTACTAGGAGGTAGGACCTGGTTGGAGGAAGAGGTGGTCTCCTGCGGTGCAGCCGGAAAGGGTTTATCTCCCACCCCAGCTCCTCTCTCCTTTGTCCTCTGCTTCCTGGACGCCCTGAGGTGAGTGGCTTTCTCCTGTTCTGGTCCTTCCACTGAGCTTCTGTCATGGAGTCACCCCGCTCTGCACTGCAACTCTGAAGCTTCAAGCCAAAAACCTCCTCTCCTTTAAGTTGGGGTTGTCAGGTGTGGTGTCCCAGTGACCACGAAAGCGGTCAAGACAGACTTTTTCAGGAAGAAACTGAACATTATGTGCTAATTTTCTTGAGACGTCCAGTGGGCTCATTTCCAGGTTTGATATTGAATAGTAGAGCATTTAGCTTTATCCCCCAAAGGTCTAGTCTTTGTCCTAAGCTTCTGGGAGCCTCACCCTCCTGATAGGAGTGTCTTGTTTGCATGGGGCCTAGAGTCAGCCAGCCAGTGATGGTGAGATGAGGGGGGGGGGGAGGCTTGAAGCCACACCTGCGGCATGATGTAGGGTGGATGGCTTGGCTTGTGTACTATTATTCAGTCTTCTGAAAGGCTGGAAACTCTGGAGCAGTCAATGGCTCCTATATGATGGAGCCCCAGTAAAGACTGGACACCCATGCTTGACAAATGTCCTAGGTTGGCACTAGTTAATGATACAGTCACTTTTCAATGCCAAGAAAACATTAGTGTCCTGACTCCATGGGGAAAGGACAACAAACATTCTTTTGATACTTTTTTGGCTGCTTCTTATACTTTTATTCACTGGTCTGTTTTAATTGATCTGCTTTTACTGTATCCAACTGTAACTACAGTATGCCAGCTTTCTGTGAGTTTTATTTGGAGACAGGAAGAGTGAAGGAGAGAGAAGGGAAGGCCACCCAGGATATTAGTGAGGGGCAACTCCTGCATGAGGAGGTAGTTTTTTTCCCTCAGTGATCATTCATGAAAAATGTGCAAAATGCTTTTGCCATTGTCAATCCAAGGTACAAAAGAAGGGAGCCTAAGTCTGCTGTGTGTCTTCTAAGTTTCCAGCTGGTCAGGTTTTGCCCAGAGAGCGCTGGCACTTCCAGGTGTGCAGGCACAGTGGGAGGTCTGGGACTTCTGGGGTGGTGGGAGGGAGGCTCAGGGCAGAGGGGATGCCCCCTGGGTCAGCTCAGGCCTCTCTTGGGTTACACCTGCACATTGTGGTTGGCATGCCAATGTTCAGAGCAAAATGTGGGGCATGAGGGTGTGAGATAGGACAAGATAGCTGAGCTTTCTAGAAGAGGACTTCTGAAGTCCACCAATGGGCAAAGTGACTTAACTCTTACGCTTTCTCCTTGGCTACCTTGGCAGCTTCCTCTCCAGTGGTTATGTTGTTCCTTTATCCTCTGTTGGGCTGTCCTTGGAGAAGCTCAGATTTAGGAGATAATCCAGAACCAGATACTTGAGTCCTGCCACCCCTCAAGCCCAACTCCTATAGACCTTTTATTTGTATCCATCAATAATTAGTAAAGTCATTGTAGGTAACAGATGTTCCATAACTGCATGATTTATCTTTGATGCAAATCCCATGTGCAGAGCTCTAAGAGCAACTAATTGCATTTCAAGGCAAACAAACGAGAGCAATGGCATAATCATGGTTTCTATGTAACAAAGGAACGAAATTTGCTCGCCCTTGTAAAGCCCATGAATAGACTGTCAGCCTGCCTGGGTAAGCAGATTCAGCTACCGACCCAACGCTCACTTTTACAGGGACATTTCTGATAAAGCCCTGAGCTTAGAACTGCCCAGATAAGAATGCACATTAGCCAGTAGAGACCACGACAATAGAAGTAAAACGCCAAAAATATGCTTTAGAGCAAAGAATACAATGTGCTTACTTTAGGAGATAAAAATCCAAGTCATCATTTGTAGAATAATCAGTATTTCCCCCACCTCAATCTTAATGTTTAGATCAGTGGCCTGGGTGGGTAGCTGCAAAAGACATATCTGTTGTGTCCTGGTACCTGTAATTGTTCCCTTTTGGATCACACTTTTGAGTTTTGGTGACCTAATGACTTGCTTTGACCTATGAAATTTTTATAGAAATGATTCAGGTTGTTCCCAGGCCGAAGCATTTCGCAGTTAGTACCCAACTCTTTGACTATGTCCTCGGCTGTAACAGTCATGAAGTGGGCATTTGATGGGAACAGTCGACAGGAACAGGCAGAAGTGCTTTCACCCAAACTCTGCCTACTGAGCCTTGATCATGTGCAAAGCACCCGTAGAAAATGCAGACGCGGGGCAAAGTCTCTGCTGTCACGGGCTTTATGTCTGATAGGGGAAATAGCTGTCTTACCTTATATAAACCATTATTTAATTGTGACTGTGTCTCAAATTATGAAGAAAGTAGAACATATTGGGAGAAAAGAAAACATGAGTATCCTGATATTTAAGATTAAATGGGAAGCTGGACCCTTTGAAAGAAGCAGTTAATGCTTAATTTTTTTTTTTTACTTTTTCTTTTCCCTTTTCTTCAGTTTTATATGTTTATATCTGGTAAGCTAAATAATTAATTTGAAGATAATACTATGTAATACATGAACCACTGTCAAATTCCTGTTTTTTCATGAAATTCTGTATTATTTCTAATTTTTTTTCTTTTTCTCTTACCATTTTACATTCTCTTTAAAAATAAATAAATAGATAAGTAAGCAACAACAACAACAGCAGCAAAAAGCCCAAATAGGAGGTGTGGGCAATTCTGAGGCAGAGAGCTGCACAGGGCATGTGAAGAAGAAAAGGACATTATGGTTGAACAAGAGAAGGAGGGGAACCAGTCCACCAGCTTTTGAAGCAAAAGCCAGCAGGCGCTCTTCCTTGGAGCCACCACTGCCTCCTGCCATCCCAGCTTGTTGGGCAGGGCTTTTCAGCAGAGATCAGATTCATTCTGGCTTCCTTGGGTAGAAAAGGATCTGTTACAGGTATTAAATATCCCACGGTGCAATAGATTTTAAGCTGTGTTGCTAGGACATAGCGCAAGCCACTCCACATAACTGGGCCACCCAGAAACCTGCTGCCCCTCATAGTGAGGACACTGGACACCACCCATTGAAACTGGAAGCACCACCATGCTGCTGGTTGGAAACCACACGCATCAGGAAGTTGGACATCATGTGACTTGCCTCTCTCCATATGTTTCAGTTGGAAATTTGAGGCTTGCACAAATGCAAGGGATTAGCTGAACCTAAATCCCATCCAGAATTAAACTTAGAGGGAGGCTGGAAAAGTTGGTTTAACTTCTTGTCTCTGTACTAGGAAAGCCTGCAAGTAGAGAGTTGAAATTAAGTGTGTAATTCATTGGGTTCATCATATCACGTATCAGAAGAATTGAGGTTACAAGTGGGAGCCTCCCTTTGAAAATCCTTCTGCTCTCACTGTAGTTCTTAGAACCCCAATCATCCAGTGGCACTCATGTTGCCTTTTCATTGTCTTTTCCCCTCTCAAGAATAAAACTATGGTAAAGCATGTATTTCTCCACCTCTTTTGCATTTGGTCAAATCATGCACCTCTCTGCTTACTGTCCCTACGCTTAAGAATATCAGAGGCTATGAAAGGATGAACTCTTCATCACAGATGAGCAGTGTGGGAATCACTGCTCTGCAGTGTCACACACTTATTACACCAGTATCGTCGATCTCACAGGGTTTCCATGGAGTGTGGCTACGCCAGGCCCCTTGGGAATGTTTAAAAGGGAGGACAGATAAAGCCATAGGCACGAGTCCCCTTGAACATCCTGAGTAAGGATCCAAGGAGAGTCGTCGTCCAAATCACTCTGAGCCTGTTCTTTTCTGTGACTACTTACACAGTGTCTTTACAGTTAATTCTGTCCATGCCTTCTTTACCTTAGGCTGCTCTTGTGATCAAGACCTGTCAAGAATGACCTTCAGTTCTTCAGTTATTGTGTGGTCCCAGTGTTCCCCAGGTGCTGGGAGATATCTAGGATAAGAAACTAAGCATCTGAACCTATCTGCAGAATTTTTGAGCTTAAATGGGTGTGTTCTGTTGTTCAACTTGAAAATAAAAAAGACAATTCCCTAGAGGATACAACTGAGAATCAATATGCACAAAACAGGTGAAGACCCCACTGTAGATGTGTTATTATGTCCTTCTGATAACTTGCTGCATAATAAGGGACACACAATTGTGGGATGTGCCAGTGATCTAGGCTTTAGGGGTCATAGAGAAGGCAGGAAGGGCCAAAAATATGGCTCTGGCTGTACCCAAGAGCTGCTGAGACCACTCTACTTATCATCTTGGGACTCCATCTTCCCTAAAGACCAAAGGGAAGATGCCCTGAGCAGTCATTTCTTCCTGCCCCTGCAATTATTTCACATTTTCCCATGAGCACTCAGTCACCGTAGTGGTCAGAAACATCAGCACAAACGCCAGCTTCCTTAGTTCCTGGGGTGATGGTGACTGCAATCATGGTGACGTCAGAATCCAGCATTTACTAGATGTCACATTGCCAAACAACAGAACACACATGTTGCATTCACCATCTTATTTCATCTTTAAAACTTCTCTGCATTATGTATTTTCTTATAACTTTTATTTGACAAAAGAGGATGTTGAAGCTTATAGCTTACAGAAGTCCAGGATCACACAGATAAGTTGTCTGGAAAAATCTGTGGTCCAATTAGTTGCCATAACATTTAGCACATAAGTAGTTTTTTCCCTTTCTTGTGCAAAACAGGTGAGATCAGAAAATTCAACTCTTGTCTCTTATTCGTACAAATTACATCGAGAACTATTCATAACTTCCCTGAAAGTTATACATTTTATATATTATAGCAAATTATTTCATATGTTACAACAAATTAAACAAAAAATTGTGAAATTTCTATTTAAAATGTTCTAGTAACTTTCTCCTTAATATTATTAGTGAAGATGGGAGGAATTACCAGGTCCCAGAATACAGAGTGACAAATGGGTGTTATTTTGACACCAGGGAGAATACTAGCAAGAAATAGAATTCCCGTTTTGAAGTGGCATCTGGTTGTACACAAAACTTTTTGGCCCAGCCTTCTCCAAAGTGGAGCATCTGGGACTCCTTGGGCCTCTGCAGAAGAGCTGTCTCTCCAGCAGGGAAATAAAACCACTGTGCATCATGCAGAGACTTTTCCAGAACTTTTTAGAGTAGGGTAGCCTGTCTGTGCTGCTGTCACAGAACAGCCTGGAAGATTGAACACAAACAGCACAGCTGAGCAAGGCCCACATCCAGGATGAAGGCGCTGGCAGCGTTGGTTTCTGATGAGACCTGAAATACAATGCTTCACCTACACTGTAATTTAGTTTCATCTTTTTCTTTTTTTCAAAGGAAAGCTTTATGCCTGTAAATGATACCATTACCAACTGTAATCAGCAACATATCCTGTAATTTCTGTGGCTAAAACTTGCTTGTTAAACTGGAACGACTGGAGTCTAACAGTCCATCTCAGAAACCACGATGGCTTTTGACACACAACACACAGCTTTTAGTTACTTCTTTTAAAAATACTTTTTGGGAAATATGGAGTGTTCATTTTGTATGCGGCCTCAAGAAACCCTGTACCAGGGATTTAATAGTCCATTAGAAAAAGGCAAAGTGATGTGTTTAATGATCTAGAGCAAAGGTTTGAGGGTTCATTTTTATGGCAAAATATTTAACTCTTCTGTTTAATCAACTTTGTGGTTTCTAACAAGTTTCTAGAGCTAGAATTAATGCACCTACAATATTTAAATGGCAATGGAATACCCACCTCTGACAAAACTAAATAAAAAAAAGGGGATATAAATGAAGGACCATTTTGTATCTGTATATACAAAATAGGATAGATATACGGGTACTTTCTCTTAATTCAATGAGAAGAAAGATTTGTACTAATAGTGTTTGGACAGGATATCGTGTCAGCATCTTGTACTATGAATAAGAATAACCACTATGAAAATAACAATAAGCAATGTATTAAGTATTGAAACTGTCCTACTAATCGGTTTTGAAACTGTCTCATTGCTATTTGTTTCTCAATAAAATTAATTTTAAAAAAGTTTCTAGAGCTAATTATTCACACCTGTTAATGATCTGCCAAATACCCACATCCTTTAAGAGGATGCTTTGAGACTCTTGACTTTGATGATTGATTGCATTTAATGCAAGTTTATGATTGCAAGTTTATGACTTTTGCATTTTATGCAAAAGTCTTGCATAAGTAAAATAAATAACTAAACAAACATCTTTTTCATCTAATCATCAGTTTTGGATTACTTTTACTTTGGCTATTATGAATAATGGTGCTAGGAACACAGTACATTTGCGTACAGATTGTTTTTGGTAGAAAAGTTTCCATTTTTCCTACATTGTACACTGGAATGGTTAGGTAGATGTTAACTCTGTGTTTAACTTTTTGAAGAACGGCCTGGCTCTTTAACAAAGTGGCTGTGCTCTTTTACATTCCTACCAGAAGTTTTTGACAGTCCTGGTCTCTCTGTGTCCTTATTTTTTGCCTTCTTAATTCTAGTCATCCTGCTGGTTATGGAGTGGTACCTCACTGGGGTTCAATTTTTCTGATGACCAGTAATGTTGAGCATAGTTTTCTGTATCCCTTGGCTCTTTGTCTATTTCCATTTCACACATATCTGTTCAGATCAGTTGCCCCATTTAAAATTTGGCCATTTATCTCTTTATGACTGAGTAATCAGTACCCAGTGTATTCTAGATATGTCCTTTATCAAATTAATTATTTCCAAATATTTTCTCTTCTCATGTGAGTTGTCTTTTCACTTTCTTGATAGTATCCTTTGAAGAACAAAAAGTTTTAAATTTTCCTGAAGTTGAATTTTACTTTTTACTTTTTTGCTTATATGTTTGATGTTATAGCTGAGAATTGATGACTTAAGGTCACAAAAATGTATTCCTTGTAATAAAACTCCTGTTTCCTTGTAAGAATTAAGTTTTGACTTTTATATTTAAATGTCTTATCCATTTTAAGTTAGTTTTTTAGTGGTGTGTGCTAAGAGTCCAACCTCAAATTTTTTTTTTTTTAGGTTTTCTTTTCTTTCTTTCTTTCTTTCTTTCTTTCTTTCTTTCTTTCTTTCTTTCTTTTTTCTTTCTTTCTTTCTTTCTTTTAATTTTTCTTCTTGTGCAGGGTCTCATTACACAGTCCAGACTCGTAATGATCCTCGTGATTTCTGCCTCCCAAGTGCTGGGATTACAGGTATGTGCTACTGTGCCCCAACTCCATTGCTGGCTCAGCGCGCCCGGGAGCGGAGCCAGGGCTCGAACCATGGCCCCTAGGCTTTACCTAAGCAAGTGCTTAGTCCCCTGAGCTATACCGCCAACCCTTCAAATTCTTATACATGTGGATATCAATGTCTATCCACTATTTGTTTCTTTTTGGGGGTGCCAGGAATCAAACTCAGGGCCTCACACTTGCAAGGCGGGTACTCTGCTGCTGACCTACATCCGGCCCTCCAAAGTTAGTTGAAAGGACCTCCCCCCCCCCATTGAGTGGTCTCAACACTATTGTTGAAATAAAGTTACCCTATATATGAGGATGTACATTGTACTCTTAATTTTGTTCTAATAATCTTTATGTGTTCCTTTATCCCAGTGCAATGCTGTCTTGATTATTGCTATGTTGTAGTTAGCTTTGGAAGTAGGAGTGTGAATCCTCCAGCTTTTGTTCTTCTTTTTCAAGATTGCTTAGCTCATTGTATGTACCTTGAGTTTCCACATGAATCTTAGGATCAGTTTGTTGGTTTCTATGAAAAAGCTACCAGATTCCAATAACAATTTGAATCTGTAGGTCAGTTTGGGGAATATTGTCAATTAACAATGTTAGACCTCCTAATTTATAAACATGAGATGCCTTATTTCCTTATTTATCTATTTATTTAGTGCCGTAGATTGCATGCTCTACCACTGTTCTTTTTTTATTTTTTTTTTTTTATTTTTAGGGAAGGGTCTACAGGGTGTACAGGGTTTCACTACTAGATCAGACTTCTAGTGATCCGCCTGTTTACAGCCTCCCAAGAGCTGGGATTGCAGGTGTGTGCCACCACGCCCAGTCTGTTGGTTTTTTTTTTTTTTTTTTTTTTTTTTCTTGAGACAAGGTCTCACTAATTTATTCAGGCTGGCTCCGAACTTGTGATCCACCTCATTCTCCTCAGGAGCTGAGTTTCAGGCACCACCACCGAGTCTGCCTACTTAGATCTTCTTTAATTGATGTTAACAGTGTTGTCATTGCTGTAATACAAGTTCTATACTTTTTAAAAAAATTTATGTCTTTAGCTCAGAGGCACAAGCAACTGCCTGGCAAGCACAAGGTGCTGAGTTCAAACCCCAGTACCACAAAAATAAATAAATAAATAAATAAATATATTTATGTGTAATTGTTTTATTCTTTTTGGTATAATTGGAAATGAAATTGTTTTCTTAATTTCGTTTTGCTTTGTTCATTGCTAGTGAGCAGAAATTCAACATATCTTTGTAGATCAATCACTTGATTATTGGCAGTTGATATATTGTTAACACATTTTAAATTTTACTTTCTTTTGTACCTACTGCTAATTCATCTATGAATTCTGTTTCAAAACTCCTTCCTGTAAGAGCAGGTTAATCAGATTTCATTCCCTCAACCCTTTACTACGCCCTTCTTTTTTCATTGAACTATTCCTTTCAGTCTTCTACTTTTCATTGTCAGTGGGGCTGGTTGAGCCCAGAACTAGTGCCTGTCATGGTGGGAGTTTGTGGTGGAGGGACTCTTCTTGGAGTCCCTGGTTCCTTCTGGATGCCATGTTTCCCTTCCCTGGCCTAGCACCTTCTTTGTCCAGGAGCACACCATCCACCTTTGAGGAAATGTTCAGGCAGGACAGGAAGTGCCTGAGATTTAGCATGTTTGGGAATATCTTCCCTTACCCTCCACAGCACAGTTTGCCTGGGAAGCTAGAATTCTACATTGGAAATAGCTTTCCGTAGAGTTCTGAAGATGCTGCTCTATATGCTGATTTTTGTCTTTTAATGTCAACATTGAAAGCCAAAGGACATTTTGAGCCCTGATACTTTTTATGAACCTAAGTTTTTCCTCCATTTTTGGCTTTTAAGAATCTTTTATTTGTACTTATTGTTTTGAAATTTCAAGATGTGCTCTGATAGAGCTATTTTCTCCCTTTTTCTTTTGATATCCAAAGAGGAATCATCTTCAGTGTAAAAGCTTATGTTTTTCATTGCTGGGAAAGTTTCTTTTATAATTTGTTTTTGTTTTTCGATTTAAGAAGACATATTATTACTGGTAGTTTTATTGCAGTTATTTATCTTTAGGGTCTTTTTTATGTATTTGGTACAGAGTCTCACTACAGAGCTCTGCCATGTAGTGATCCTCCTGTTTTCAGCCTCCCAAGCGCTGGGATTACGGACACATGCCACCATGCCCAGACTGGGTCTCCGGCTCAGTATGCCGGGCACGGGGGGCAGGCCAGTGTGGCATGCAGTACTGGGGACCAAACCTGGGTCGCTGTGTTTGTCATGCAGGCACTTAGACTGCTGAGCCATCTCCACAACCCTGTCATGGATTTTTTAAAAAATCACATGTGTGGATACCTAAGAAGAAAAATAAAAGCAAAATTTGATTAAGGTATTCCTAAAACTTCTTTATATTTATATAGCCCTTGTTTTCTGAATAATTTTTTGAAATGTTCCTTTACATTTTTAATAAGTGTAAAAACACATAAAATTGATCACATTAGCTATTTTAAGTGAACAGTTCAGTAGTGTTAAAAGAAGGCACACCATTGTATAAAACACTTTCTAATCTTCATTTTGTGAAACTGAAACTACATACCTGTTAAATAACTCCGCTCCCATCCTGCCGCCCCATCCCTGCCGGCTACTGCTCTATTCCCCATTTGCATTAATTTGACGAATTTAGGGGCCTCATATCATCTTACAGTATTTGTGTCCTCGTAACTGGTTTATTTCACTTGGCGTGACATCCTTACATATATGGGCTCACCCATGTTCAACATTCAGCAAAATTTCCTTTCTTTCTCATGAAGTAAATTTTGCAGAGAAAGAAAAACACATCGCCCCTTGACAGAGCAACATTAAAAATAAATTGACTCTGAAATACTGGATTTTAAAAAAAGGCCAGGGGCCGGGGAGATGGCTCAGTAGGATAAGCGCTTGACTGGCAAACTCAAGGATCCGAGTTCAATCCCCAGTTCCAAAAAAAAAAAAAATAAATAAATTTTTTAAAATAAATAAATAAATAAAGGCCTTTGAAAACATTTCTCAAAAATTTTTAAAATATGTTAAGCCCAAACCTAAGGATAGAAGAGAAACAAAACATACTCTTCTCCTTTTTCAAAGTAATGAAATTAAAACAACTCAGGATCAAGAGAAAGAACGTCAAATAGGAATTATTCTGGGGCTTTCTGGAAAATAACTTTACCTACTGAGAATGCAATAAGTACCAGACGTATCTGCTCAGTTCATGCTGTAAAGCTAGGTCGAAAAGGCATCATTCATTTTCCCAAAGGCATCTTGAGTGAGTCTGCTAGCGGGAGAAGAGATGAGCCCTCGAGTTTTCTTTAACACCTTTCGTATTAATACTACAGAATGATAAGACTAGTGGCAGCTCGCTGGCACGTGTATAGACCACATTTTGATTGTGTTTATGTCCACTGTCTCCTGTTTCTTCCCTCTCCCTGGTTCCTTTCCCCATCACTAAAAGGCTACTTTTTGGTTCCTGGTCCCTTCCCCTTTGTTTCTGTATTTATTCACTTTAGAACTCTTACATAAGAGAACGCCTAAGACTTTTAACTTTATGAGACTGGCTTATTTCATGCAGTTGCCTTATTTATTATTTATTTATTTTGAGACAGGGTTCTGCTATGTAGTTCAGACTGGTCCTGACCTCACTACAAAGCCCAGGCTAGCCTGGAACTTGCATGGATCCTCCTGCCTCAGCCCTCCTGAGTACTGGGATTATCGGCCTGCGCCACCACACCTATTGGCCTGCGCCACCACACCCGACAGAAACTGGTTTATATCTTTTAGCTTGATGATCTCTGATTTTTCCCCCCGCAGCTGTGATGGGGGTTAAGCAGGGTTCTGCACATTTCCCTGAATTCCACTTCCAGACTTACCTTCATACAACGCATCCAGCACCTAAACAACAGGGGAAATGGATGGGTTCTTTAAGTTAGTTTTTAAAGCTTAAATATGGGAAACCTCTGCCTTGTTAAAGTTTTTGTAGTAAGTAGAATTTCCCAAGCACATTTTCAAGTTGCTGTTGCTAAGTGCGAGGGTAGTAGGTGCCTCTCCGAGAGGCACGAGCAGTGCTTTCCCTGCAAACCCAGGACGCTCGTGAGCCTCCCCCTTTATTCCTGGTGGCCTCCCAGGTGCTTCCTCAATCCCTTGCCTTGAAGGTCTTGTTTCTTATCGTGCTGCAAAGCTGTGGCTTCACTATAGAAAGACAGCACCAGCCAATGCAGGGTACTATAAAACGAAGATAGTCTTGTTCTTTACCGGACACAATCCAACTAAGAAATGCTTTAATTCCCCTCTCATTTATAAGGAGAAGATCATGTAAGTATTTTGACTCAAATCCAGAGAGGGCTGTATACAATATTATGTAAGCTTATCGTAGCAATGCAGTCTTTGAACTTTATTGCCGGCTCCTGCAATAAATTGCAGCGCTGTGTTCCCTGGGGTATGAGGTCCCAGGTGGCACCGGGTCGCCAGGTGGGAAGGCGGGAGTGGCAGCCACCTCTTCTTTGGCTTCCTCTTCTGTCTGCTTGATTCCTGTGCTGTCTCTTGCTCCTCAGTGTGCTGCTAAGCTGCACAGAGAACGGCGGTGACCACCGGGAGCACTGTCCTGGGCTATTTTCTTAAAGACGTAGGGGCTTGAGTCAGTGCCTGTCTGGAAGGGGCAAAGTAAGTGTGTCCACTTAGGAGACCCACTGTGGGGCCGGAGGAGGCGGGAGTGGCTGATGTATGCCAGTATCCTGGTCATGGACCATCAGCCTCCGACCCAGCTCAGCTGCTGAGCCTCTGGTCAGCCGGGCCTGGACCGGAGAAGCTGTGGACTTCATTGCTGTCTACTTCTGGGGAAGGGGGTGGATGCTGCTGTCACATGCAAAGACATGCAGTGGCCCGTTGTGACCCCCAAGCAGTGCTCTGGGGCCTATGGGACTCCAGCCCCAAGCTTCAAGGCAGGATCTTCAAGGGCGACATGCAGGGCTCCCTGGGCAAGATGTTTCATGCCTTCTGGAATATGTCACAGAAGGAGTAGCTCAGGAATCCCATTTCTTAAATCTTTTGTGATGTAATTTATTTTTTAAGTTCATGTTAGTATATTTTGTAGCAATGATTACATTCATTGTAGGCAATTGGTACCTGTATGTCACACATCTCAATTCCTTTTCCCTTTCCTTGCCACCTCCTTTTTTTTTAGCCAGCATCAGATTCATTCATTTGTCTTATAAATCCTTATAAAGTTAATTATCATATATGCAGATTAACAGCTAGACCACAAAAAAAAAAAACACAAAACAATTATACTAAATCAAGGTAACTCTTTTAGGATATTGGTCATCCTGTATTAGGATGATTTTTTCACTCTTTCTTCTTCCCTACTGTCTGTCTTCTACTTTATACTTTATACAATAAATTTCTTAAGATAAAGCATTTGACATTTAAGATGGTGCCTGATTTACTTCACCTAACATAACAGTATCAAAGTGCATCCAGGGGCCGGGAAGATGGCTCAGTAGGATAAGTGCTTGACTGGCAAACACAAGGATCTGAGTTCAATTCCCGGTTCCACCAAAAAAAAAAAAGTGCATCCATTTTCCTACAAACGACACGTTTATCCTTGTTTATGGCAGAGTAGTACTCCATGGTATATAAAGACTGCATTTCCTGTATCCATTCATCCGTTGATGGACTCGGCTGTTTCTAAGGTTTAGCTATTAGGAATTGTGCTGCTATAAACGTGGCTGTGCAGACATCGCTGTAATATAAGGTCTCTAACTCCTCCAGGAAGATACCTGGAAGGGGAATAACTGGGTCAAATGGTGCTCCTATATTAGTCTTTTGAAGAATCACCATATTAGAAAATTCATTTTTTACTTGTTTGGTGTCGACGTGGGGCCTCCCTAAGACTTAGGCTGGCCTCATGTTCCCGATCCTGCAGCCCCCCAGAGTAGCTAAGATCACTGGTGCAGTTCTGCCAACACCCAGTCCCTCAGAGGCCGTATAAACCTGGCGTGGGGGCTTGCCGGTTAGCTCAGTTGTTTAAGCGCCTGCCTGGACAAATCCAGTCAGGCTTGCGGGATGGTCATTTGATCCCCAGCTCCACATGTCACACCATACCAGCACTTAAGGCAGCCTGAGCCATTAAAAAAAAAAAAAAAAAAAAAAAAATCCTTCTCAACTTTTAAGGGCTGGCCAAATAGCTCAGCAGATTAAAGTGCCTGCAAGCAGGTGCAGGGGCCAGGGTTCAATTCCTCAGCCTGCTATCTAGGCCCTATCACCAGGGAGTGCTGAGACAAGGATTAAGATTGGGCGTGGTGGCATGCGCCTATAATCCCAGCACTTGGGAGCCTGTAAACAGGCAAATCACTACAAGTCTGATCTAGTGGTGAGACCCTGAATGCCCTGGACCCTTCCCTAAAAAAATACAGAAGAAGGAAAAAAAAAAAAAAGTCAGGAGTGATGCTCCAGCCCTGTAGCCTCAGGACTCTGGGAGGTTGAGGCAGAAAGGCCACAACTGGAGCACAGTCCAGGGCACTTAACAATTTAGTAAGATCTTGTCTTAAAATATAAAATGTCTGGGGATGTAGCTCAGTGCAAAGGGCCTAGCTGGGTTCAATCCCCAGTACTGAACAAAACAAAACTATTTTATAAGGAGAAAACTATGAACATTGTAATTTTAAGAATATTTACAATCAAATTAGGCTTGCTGGTGCACAAGTGGGAGGCTAAGGCAGGAGGACTGCCACAAGTTCAAGGCCAGGCTCGCTACACAGTGAGTTCAAGGCCACCCTGAACTTCATAGCAAGACCTTGTCTTAAAAAAACAAACAAACAAAAACTAAATTCCATTGACATCTTTAACCTTCGCATAAGAGGAAATGCCAGATAGGCTGGTCCCCACAGTCCCGACTCTAGGCAGAGCAGAATCCTTACCTGGACCAGGGCTGTCCTCCTGCAGACCTCCGTGAACTCTGAGTAGCTCGTCTGCAGGGCGCATCCTTCCCTCTACCCTGGTTTTTGTTGTTCAGCTGCTTGTTTTTGGTTTATGGTTAGCTGGTTATTTTATTTTCAGACTACCTACGTTTTCTTTCCTCTTTTGCTTTTGTTCACTTTCTACACCATGGATTACCATATATATGCACACAGATATTCTTCTCTGCTCATATAGATGGCATCTATGTATGTTTCTTCTAGTTTGGTGTAAAGATGTAAATAAAAATTTACAGAATGGAAACAACACAAACGGATTTGATTTTTTAAAAAAATTTTCAGAAGAATTTTTTGGGGGCTGGTTTAGGGTGCCTTAATGGCAGGTCCGGCAAGGCATGAGAATCTGGGGGTGGACCACAGAATCCTGAGCCTGACAGCTTTGCTTAAGCAGGCACTTAAACAACTGAGAGAATGGGCAGGCCCCCTAAAATCTTTTAAAATTTATTTATTTATTTATTTGGAACAGGGTCTCGCTATTTGTAGTGATCCTCCTGTTTTCAGCCTCCCCAGCGCTGGGATTACAGGCATGTGCCACCATGTGTGGTTTCAGTGGCCAGCATGGTATAAGGCTGGTGGGGCATGTGGACACTAGAGATTGAATCCTGGTCCCTGTGCTTGTCAGGCAGGCATTTAGACCACTGAGCTATCTCCCCAGCCCTGATTTGATTTTTTTAGAATAGCATTTTTTGTTCTCCTTTTAGGTTTATGTCCCTTAACTTTACAATTACCTTACTGTCCTCCTCCTCCCCCTCCTTTCCGTCTTTATTGAGCTTCATTTTATTGTTAACTCCCCGTTCTTCAAAATGCAGGTGAGGCCACACAGTGTTCAACTGCTCTCTCAGGCCGGCTTGGCCACACTGGCATCCTCTTGGCTGTTGTTGGTTTCTGGGTGTCTTCTCTCTGACAGCGCCTGTCTGTGCAATCCCTGGAGCAAGGTCCACCTCCTCACTGGGTTATGACTCCTTTAAGAGCTGTGTTTCATTGGGCACAGACCCTCTTGAATCTGGAACAACAGTTGGCCCACAGTAGTTTTCTTAAGCATGTTCACGAAGTGAATGAATTCTTCACTCCCAGCACATTTTCAGTCAGGTGGTGGCGCAAGGCTGGAGTCAACAAAGTGTAAAGACAGTGAGAGAGAAAGAAGCTGAATGCAAGGGGAAGAGACCGGGCCACTGAGGGCTGTCTCAGGGTCTAGCAGAAGATGCCCCCGCCCAGCCAGTACACTTCAGTTTGTTAGTTGCCCAGTTCCTGCCCTTGTCTCTTAGAAACAGCTGGTCACTGTGAGGCGCATCATCTAAATCAATCCCCAACTGAGAAGCCATTCTGCCTCTGTAATTCCTGCTTGCTTATCCAGTGTAAGCCCTAGACCACGCGAGATCGGGCCTGATATTCTGGGAATGACCCGGATCAGTGCCTGTCAATGCAAAGAAAATCTGCCTCCAAGTCCTGAGTGTCATTTCAGCGTTTCTGCTTGCCGTTGCAACGTGACGGCTTTGCAAACCGCCAGCCTGCCCAGCGGTATCCTCTTGTCACATCATCTCCCACAAGGCAGCTCTCGCTGGCTGCTGGAATTTAAAATGTACTGATATGCTTGGTACACTTGCCGACGAGGTGTACAATGACCTGTATCGCACACAGTAAAACTCAAATTTGTTTTGGATACCTGTTACCATTTGGGAGTTCCCAAGTTTCCGGATGTCGAGTTAAGCCATTCTTGCTTTTATGTTAAACATTACCAGGAATAAAAACAGAACAAAAAGGGCTGGGGGATGGGTGGAACTCATGTCAGGGAGGTTGTGTGGATTTCAGGGGGGCGGGCTTGACAGTCTTTTTTTTCTTTTTTAGAAATCTTAGAAAACAAAACACAGGAAACTATATTACTGAGAAACACCCACATCAAGTTGAACTTGAGTCCAATAAGGAAGAAAAATTCCTCACACAGAGAAACTGAACCCCAGAACTGATTTGCCAATAAATTTGTCAAGGGCTCAAAATTCAAATCTTCCAAAGCTAAAAGTACAGAAGAGAACAATGTCCTTAAAAGAACTGATTTTCAGCCCAGAAAAAGGTGGCAGAAGGTGGCCACTCTAGATACTGCTAAGCTTCTGGCTGCTGCTACGTTTTTTTTTTTTTTTTTTTT
>NW_004524631.1:6653154-6657488 GCF_000260255.1 Octodon degus
TTCTGTAAGCAAAGAACCAAGTGCAGATGTGAGGTCGGCTGGTGGTGAAGGGCCAGAAGAGAGGTAGAGCCAAGGGGTAGAAAGTGGCGGGCAGGCTGCTTTTCTTCTAATTGGGGCTATAGGAACAGGGGCTGGCGGCATTTGAACACAGACCAGACTAGAATTAGTGATGGAGAAGAATGAACGGAGCCGGCCACGCACATGCTTGGGGGAGTAGCTTTCCAGGCAAAGGGACCAGTTAGGGCGAAGGCCCAGTGGAGACTGAGGCCGGCGTGTTTGAGAGCCGGCCAGGATTCCAGGGATGCTGAAGCCTGATGAGAGAGGTGGGTGGGGAGGAAGACAAGTGGGAGGCCAGCCCCAGAGGCAGGCGTCTCTGCGCAGCTGCAGTAGTTTACAGTTCTCCCTGAGTTTCTGTGGAGTCATGAAACCCGTTATTATAGTGTGTAACCCCTACATTGCTATATGATGCTCCTTGCATATTTTTCATAGCTGCATATTATTCCATGACAGACGTATTTCGTAATTGACGATTTTCATTGTTTTGTTCTCCATAAATATCTTTGGCTTTTGTTCTCTTATATTCCCCAATTCAATGTGTTTTTAGTCCCCCCACCTTTTTTTCTGTATTTTAGGGAAGGGTTTCCAGGGTGTTCAGGGTCTCACTACTAGATTGGACTCGTAGTGATTCTCCTGTTTACAGCCTCCTAAATGTTGAGATTACAGGCGTGTGCTACTACACCCAGTCTCAATTGCCATCTCAGCACGCCCCAGAGGCAGGGCCGGCACGGTATGCCTGGGGATCAAACCCAGGCCCCTGAGTCTGCCCTACGCAGGTGCTTTAATCTGCTGAGCTATTTGGCCGGCCCTAGACCCCCTTTTTTAAAATATAAAATTCCCAAATCAGAGATTATAAATTTAAGGGTTTTGAAAAGCAATACTGCAAAATCTCCCTCCAAAGTTGCCTATCATATACAATACCATCAATATACGATAGATCACATGAAATGTGTTTCTAAAAACCTTCAAACATTTTACACAAGTATAGACTAGTATAAGGCTCCTCCAGGATCACCTTTACAGGCAGCAGCTACCAAGCCATGGCCAGTCTCATTAGATGTACTCTCCTTTCTACCACATTGTTTGGCATCTGTGTCATTTTACCAGTACACACATTAAACACACTTGAGCCATTTTTTGGAAAGAAAAAGTTAATGTCTCTACCTGAAAACCATGCATATTTGTTCTTTTTTTGGGGGAGGTGGATCCAGGGATTGAACTCAGGCCCTTGTGCTTGCCAGGGAAGTGCTTATTCCACTGAGCCATATTCCCTGCCCCCTTTCTTTTTTGTTTGTTTGCGTATTTGTTCTTAAGTCTTACAATAACAGACCCATTGCCGTGAATGCTCAGAACTCTGCTCTGAGGCACTCACCCCAGCATTCTCGCCCCTCCTACGCAGCCCTGGGAGTCCTCCTTTGTTACCTTAGCCGCGCTGCGCTGCGGGGCTGCCTCAGTGTCCGGTCAGTTCACATTTGTCTTCCGTTGCCATTTTGACTTTGGGAAGGAGCCAGAAATCTCAAGAGCGCCGCAATGGGTGCATGAGGCGGCTTATCGGACAGAAATCAATACAGATGTTTTCAGTCAGTTCAGGACTTTGAGGCAGACACAAAAAGGCTTCTAGAACTACTTCCCAAAGTGGTAAGAATGATGAGGAGATGTGTTTGAAGTGAAGGGGGGCATGTAGAGGGAGATTAATGGCAATGTGTCTTTCACCGGAATAAACTTTTGATTTAAACATTCACTGTATTTTTGCACCATGCCATGCATGATTTGGACTTCCAGGAAAGTGATTAGTGGATACCAATAGCGATGACTACGTTTACAGGCCAAAAACAAACAGCTGGTCCATCCTGGTCAATGCTGCCGTGCTGGGCAACTCTGGCCGCCAAAGCCACACTTGGCTTCCTTCTCTGCTTCCCCTGGTCCCTAAGTTCTGTGACCCTGGAGCAGCGGTACCCCTGCCCCCACCTGGCTCTCAGCCCTGGCTCTTTCTCTCACTTGCTGTTCCCTGGTTTTCACTGCCTCTTGCCGGGACCACAGCAATACCTTCCTGCCTGGTTTCTCTAGTCTGAGGTTCGGCCTGGCCAGCCTTACTCCATAGGGCGCCCAAGGATTCTTTCTAAACCACAGATAGATGGTGTCTCTCATCTGTTTAAAATCTTTCACGCAATCTCTCCTGCCCTGAAGAGAAAGCCTATGTGACCGTGTGCAATTTCATCTGGATCCCTGGCTAGCTCTACAGACCTCCAAGACTCCGCCACAACCCACGCTCATCCCGCACTCCTCACTTTTGGCTTTACTAGCCTTACTCCCCAAGTGGCTCCCATGTCCAGAAAGACCCATCTGTAAGTGCAATTTCAACACCACTTTCCCTTGGAAGCTTCCCAAGAACCAGCTCCAGGTCTGGTGCCACCATGACCGGGGTTCTGATTGTCACTAAGATGTGTCACCATCCACCCTCTGCGTGTTTCCTCGTAGCATCTCGTCTCCATAGTAACTGTTCCCTTCTTGATGTCTCTTCCAGGAAGTTGTTATCTTGGTTTCCTGAACAGCTCCACCCATGTTACTGAAGTCTGATACATTTTAGGAAATTGTCAGGATTCTAACAGAAGCCAACCCTGACAGATTCAAGTTGGAAAAGGACCTGCTGGGAAACCACTGCAGAGCTCAAAGAACCCCCGGAAAGCCAAGCGCTGTGTTCAGAGTAACGCAGCCAGGCAAAAGTCCTGCATCAGCCACAGAGCTGCTCCGTGTGGTCACTGCTGTGGCCCCCTGTGAACGCCTTGGCTTCTCTGTTTTATCTACTTAGCTTGACTTAAGTAGTCCTTTGTAGAAAGGCTTCATGGATTAAAACAAAAAAATCAAAATACATGAACTTTGAAGACATTTACGGATCTTATACGCTAGACTCACATTTAGATATTTTACAAAGAGTTCGCATATTGATTTATTTTGGCAATGGAGGAATTGTAAAATCAGTAACTAATTATTAATTTATTCAATAAATGCTTACTATGTATCTCTCAGGTAAAAGGCACCGTAGGGTCACCTATCCCTGGGAGACGCAAGTGAATGTAAGCCGCTTTGCTCCAGAGAATGAGGCAGACAGGAAATACATCCGTTCTGGAGATGAGGACACCAAGGCTCCGAGAAATGACGTGAATTGTGCGTCTGATGGCCGGGGTCTGAGACACGTCCTCCAACTGCTGGTGTGGGCTTGTGGGTCATTGCTGAGCAGCCTCGCGTGGCTGGCTGGGAAGGGAGCAGGGTCTGTCAGTTGCCAGCCTCCTAATCTTTGAGAAATGAATGATGGGGACAGGTGAGTGTGGCAACCTAGAGACAGAGGACTGACTGATCTGTGTGGCAGAGGAGATGGCCGATGATGAGGAACTGCTGTTAACCAAGCAGTTGAGAGCAAAGAATATGATTGGCATCCTGGTGGCTTGAGGAGAAAACACAGGAAGACAAGGCTTGGTGGGGCTAGGCCTTAAGCATTGCTCTAGGTTGGAGGGGGAAAGCTACAGGAAAGACAAAAAGAGAAAGCAGTAAGATTCAAGGCAACTTTTGTTTTCTGTATTTGGTGCAGGGTCTCACTATGCAGCTCGGACTCGCAGTGATCCTCCTGCTTTCAGCCTCCCCAGCACTGGGATTACAGGTGTATGCCACCATACCCGGTCTTGGTGGCTAGCTCAGCACACCTGAGGGTGGGGTCAGCATGGCAGGTGGCGCTGGGGATTGAACCCTGGTCCCAAGCAGGTGCTTAGTCCACTGAGCAATCTCACCGGTGCAAAGCAAAGAGAAATTTTTTTTGAGATAGGGTGTCACTATGTACTTCAGGCTGGCCTGAAATTTGCAGCAGTTCTCCTGCTTCAGCTTCCTGAGGTGGGGATTACAGGCATGCACCACTATCCCTCACTTTTTTTTGAGAAATATTTTAAGATACAAAAATAACACACACAGCTTTTAGGTAAGCCATTTTCTGTTTGCACTCTGGCTCTTTTCCCTCCTATTAAGTCTCACTAGGTTTCCAAATCAATGAAGTAGCTTAATTATGATCACTGGTGTTGGGTGGAGACAATGTGCTGGCACTTGCTAACAGTGACCATTTAAAAATCACTGTTGGAGCGCCATCCACAACTCTGTTGAACTGAAAACAAAGGTAGCCAGATAAACACATGCAAAATGGGATGTGACTCCTGTTTATCCGGAATTTTAATTTAACTGGGCATCCTGATTTTGTTTTTCTGAGATCTGGCAAAGTTACTCAGAATAAAATA
>NW_004524631.1:6658953-6660240 GCF_000260255.1 Octodon degus
TAGTGATCCTCCTGTCTCAGCCTCCCCAGCACTGGGATTATAGACGGGTACCACCACACCCAGTTTCGGTGGCCCACACAGTGTGCCTGGGATTCCAGGACTGGTATGACATGTGACACTGGGGACCAAACCTGGGTCCTTGCACTTGCCAAGCAGGTGCTTATGCCACTGAGCTATCTCTCTAGTCCTAAAAAACTTTAAAGTCACTCTAGGACACCCATATTCACTTGTATGATGTGTGTTATATGTGTCTTAAGTGCTGGCATATACAAATAGGAGGTGTGACCCGATCCCATATTCTGCGCTAGCCCCGCCCCGGCACACTGAGCTGGCCACAGAGTCCTGGCATGGTGGTGCACGCTTGTAATCCCAGCGCTGAGGAGGCTGAAAACAGGAGGATCACTGAGAGTCCAATCTACATAATGAGACCCTGTACCAACTACACAAATGAAAAAAAAAACAAAGAAACGCAAACATGAAGTGTGAAAAAGGCAGGTGGCTCACTATATAAGAGGTACTTAATAAAATCGTGGCTTTTGTTATTATAGCAATACCATGCCTAATATAACGTTATCGCCGAGAAACTTGGGGAGCTGTCATTTCCTGAAGGCATTCTCTGTGAATTCTTTGAGCCCCAGCAAAAGTTCCCAGCCACTGCTCTCTCTGGGTCTGTGTTGTCAGTCCACTCCCTGGGGCCATCTGTAATCCCTTGGTGCCGATTTCAATGCATCCAGCTCTTTGCCTGTTTGGTCTTGGGAAGCAGATACCTGTGCTTCATCACTAACAGTATGTGTGTTCCTCGAGCAGGGAGCATTTCAGATGCTGGGCTAAGCTGCCCAGGAACACAGCTCTGGCTGCATGCTGGGAAGCCCTGGGGTGGCCAGGGGCGGAAGGCCCTTCAGTACCACAGGATACTGACACAGTCAGGGTCTGAGCACCCTGACAGACGCCTCCCCTTCTGGGATGAGGTTTCCCAAGGAAATGGGTTAGGGCTGTTCTCAGTATATGTCTTTTCATGTGTTCTGCCCTTCCTGGCAAATTTTGATTAATCTTAGAAAGCTAAGCCTCTTGGTTCAGAAATGAAATCAGACTTCAGGATGGAGAGAAATGATCAGTTCCTGCGGAAGGTGTATAAAAGGGTTGACACCAAGTCTCCAGCTTGAATGACACTGGACTGACAGCAGGTGGGAGCGAAGTGGGTCAGTGCACAGTTGACCATGTCCACGGGAATACAGGGCCTCACATTGGGATAAGTAGGCAGAATTCCCAGCGACACTTGGAAAGCCA
>NW_004524631.1:6667000-6669778 GCF_000260255.1 Octodon degus
TTTTTGCGGAACCGGGGATTGAACTCAGGCCTTTGCGCTTGCCAGGGAAGCACTTATTCCATTGAGCCATCTCCCCGGCCCCTTGACCCTGTATTAAAATACCAAAAAAAGTTTTCTACTTTTCTAAAGTTTCCAACACTTTCCCAACTACAAATAATGTAAATGGACACAAATTTAAGACCAGAAAACATAGTCTCTACCACTTGGTTGACCTCAGTTGTATTTATATGTTGCCCTGGTACCCTCTCCCTGGATGCAAAGCTTATGATCTCTGTGCTGTCTGTTGTAGTCAGAGTTTACAAGGGAAAGCAATACAGGACATATAATTTATAGGATTACTTTATAATATTCACCCAAAGAATCAAATGCAAAGGAGTGTAGGAGATCTGTCCACACATTAGAGACCCAAGAATCCAGCTGAGAACCTGTATTTAATGGCAAAAGTCCAGTTAAAGACCTAGAGCCCATGGCAATGTTTCATGGAAGTCTGTACCAAGCATCTCCTCCGGGAAAGCCCAAAGGTCAGTGGTGGAAGCTAGAAAGTCTCTGCTGGCAGGATGAAGGATCTGAAGCCAGAAAGTGAGGCTCAAGGTAAGGACCAGAGCTCCCCCAAAGAGAACTTCCACCATCCTCAGCAATAGTGAGGTCCCGAGTTGCTCCAACAGTGAGAACAGCTGAGTTCACATCAGGGAAGCAGGGTGACAAGCTGTCAGGAGAATCAGCAGCACATCGTCTTCCCCTCCAGGTCTCCTTTTTATACCACTGTTGGCAACCCACCTCAGGTGGGCCTTCACACCCAGAACCATGTTGATGCAGTTCAGCTGGGTGGTCCAAGTTACCCCTCAGCAAGTCCACCACTCTGCTTCTTTCTTTATCACTTTTATCTGAAGCCCCCACTCACCTCCCTGCCCTTGAAATATTCCATCTCTTGGAAGAAATATGTTGCTGGCAACTTGAAGCTGCTTCTGGAAACACTAAAGCCTTCAGCAGCTCTTCAAGTGCTGAGGCCAAGCAGCTGCTCCTGATGGGGGATGTGGCCAGCTGGCTCTATGTGGACTCTTTCCAAGTCGGTGTGGTGTGCAGAGCCTGATGTGCCCGCCTTGCGGAAGTAATTGCATTCCAGGGCTAATGGCCCTCATCAGCTTCTTTTCCTCCCAGCATCAGCTTGGGTAAAACCAGGGCAATTCTAAAACTCTGGCAGGGCAGGCTGGTTTAGGCAAGCAGCCTCTGCTGCACACCTCCCCCACCCCGGGCCTTCATGCTCAACTTCCTTCACGTCTATCCTGCTTCACAAGCTTTGACTGCTCCACCATACTCGCAGTATTATTTGATTTTTCTTCTCTGGTGACTTTTAAATGTTTTTTATTTAAGAAACCCATAATTGCCATTACTGAAATATGAACATCAATTCTCACACGTATTAGGCTGCTGCCTGCTAAAGACCTGGCATGGAGGCTCATGTTCTTTTTACTGAAAGAGGAAATCAGAGCCAACAGCACCACGTAGCCCCAGTCTGACACATTGTCCATGTCAGTTCAGAAAGATAGAAATAGAATTGAATTAAGAGTAACTTTTGCACTGAGAGTTCAGGTCATTTAATGTTGTCCCTAACTGTCTCCCTGAATCACTGTGTAAGGCCACTCCCTTGTGAAGCAATGAATCAGAGAATTGTCTTTGCCTCACGTGAGGCTTGGCTACTGTCACTGCTCACTCGTCGGGTGGGAGACCTCAGAGGCAACGAGCACCCTGCAAAGGAAGGGCTCGGCACAGCCACTGCACGGAGCTTGTCCATGTTCTCGCTGTGTGTGCTGCTCTACTTGAGAGGTTGGGTGTGCCTACAAATCAGGCGCTATGCAAAGAAAAAAAAAGTCACACCACAGTCATCCTATGGCTTTTGGTTGGATGTAACACGCTCAACAGCTTCCTCAGTGACAGCTTACAAAACAGAATCGCATAAACATGTTACTACAGTTTTAATCTATTTTAAATCAAAGAAACATAAAAACTATAGTCAACATGCATCTTGAAAAAGACATCAAGTTTGTTGGTGAACGTGGCTGTGTACACTCACCCCGGTAGTAGGAGGATTATCTCAGGTCAGACAGAAAGTTCTGACCCCAGCTGCGGAGGAGCAAGGGGCGTCGCCCTCAGGAAGTGCGTGCCTGTGGGTGTTTTTAGTCCCATACACAGCTGGGGGAGTGCTTTGCGTTCATGTGGTTTCCTGTGGACAGCCACGCACAGCGCACAAGAAATCTGCATTATACTCACATGGTCTCTTGTTATTTCCATCTAGTTGAAAGAAAATTGCATTTTTAAATCAAATGTTACTAGACAATTCATTATAATTAGAAGATTTGGATAAAATATTGTGATTTTAATATACATTTCCCTAATCACTAATGACATGGAACACCTTTTTGTGTACATATTTACCTGCTGTATATCTTCTTTGATGAACTGTTTGTGCTAAATCTTTGGCCTAATTTTTAAAAATAAGATGATTTGTCTTCTTATTGGTAGTTTTTAGAACTCTTTACATTTTCTGGATATACACTCTTCCTCAAATATATAATTTGCAAATATTTTCTATAAGACAAGGGCCAGCCAAATAGCTCAGTGGATTAAAGCACCTGCAAGCAGGCCCAGGGGCCAAGGGTTTGATCCCCGGGCCTGCCGTGCTGGCCCCACCCCCAGGGTGAGCTGAGATGGCAATTGGTGGTGGTGCACACCTGTAACCCCAGCTCTTTGGAGGCTGTAAACAGGTGGATCACTATGAGT
>NW_004524631.1:6669878-6678292 GCF_000260255.1 Octodon degus
AGAAACAGAGACACACAGGAAAACAATGTACCAAAAGGCCTCTGAGGTTCTGCAACTCTTCCTAGGCAGATCTAGGGGCCCCAGTACAGAGGAAACACAGTTAGTGGGGCTGTGAGTTCAAAGAGGATGTGACCCAAATGCTCATGGATATGTTTTCCAAACTGACCCAGGTGGGTATGAGAAAAACAAGCGGCTGGGAGACCTGACCAAAACAAATCAAAATATGAGTGACAACTTATCAGACCACGAGATGGAGCTTCTGTTGGTAAGTGAACTTCACAGCAGTCGTGTCCAGAAGAACAATGTGAAGAGGCCTTGACTGGCAGCTTGGGAGCCTAAATTCGCTGCTCTTTCTCCTACCCTGAATGTAAAGGGACACTCACTCTGTTCCCTGGGCCTAGGAAGCCACAGTTCCCCTCCTGCTTGCCAAGGACTTTCACATCATATATTTTCAAGGTGTTGCTCTTCTCTTTGCATCGTCTTCCTTCCAGGTCCACAGCTATGTCAGCTGCAAAGTCCTGACGAACCCCAACCTTCCCATCAACAAAAACATTGGTGGCAGCTTAAGCAGCATTGCTCAGGAATTAAAAAATACCTCAACTCTGAAAGTACCAAAGTTACGTTTATATGGATCTTTACAAAGTGTTGAAGTACCGGTTAACAATGGCTAAACTTAGTATTTTATATATAACATAAATGTAGCATAAATATGGATGATATATATGTACATATTTAAAGATTATTAGGAAATCCAACAAAATATTAACAGTGATTAAGTTGGGTAAGATAAATGATTTAAATACTCATGTTTTGTTTATTTTCTAAATTTTTATGATAATATACTCTTTTTGATTACAAAAATAAGTATCTAAAATGGCAAACTTTGAAAAGGCCAGAATTTTTTTTTTAATATATTTAATACAGGGTCTATAGAGTCTCACTATGCAGATCAGACTCATAGTGATTCTCCTGTTTTCAGCTTCCCAAGCACTGGGATTACAGGAGCACGCCACCACATCCAGACTCATTTGCCGCTGCAGCGCGTCCCCAGGACAGGGCCAGCAGAATGTATTTTAGGTATGAGGTCGACATTGGAAAAATAAAAGTTTTGTGATACTAATACTAGGAAGTATTGTGTTACTTTTTTTTTTAATGTATTTAGTACAGGGTCTACAGGGTCTCAGTACACAGATCGGAGTAGTGATCCTCCTGTTTTCAGCCTCCCAAGCCTGTGCCACCACGCCCAGTTTCAATCGCCATCTCAGCACATCCCAAGGGCAGGACCTGCTCAGCATGCCGGGGATGGAACCCCAGTCCTGTGTCTGCCTAAGCAAGCATTTTAATCCTCCGAGCTCTATGGCCAGCCCATTGTGTTACTTTTGAAAACTTCAATGTTATTTTCTGCTGAGCAGTAAGAATGTATTTGTACTGATAAATAATGGTTTTTAAAAATTATTTATTTGTTTATTTGGTACAGGGTCTCACTGCACAGCTTGGACTTGTAGTGATTCTCCTGTCTTAGTCTCCCCAGCACCGGGATTACGCCACACCCGATTTCAGTGGCTTGCATGGTGTTGCGAGGGGCTAGATGGCATGTGGTACAGGGGATCAAACTCAGACTGCTGAGCTATCTCCCTAGCCATGAATAATGGTTTTAATGCTGTCTGCTTGCAATGTAGTCCCCTCTGTAGAACACAGGACTTCATGTTCTCCCGTTGACTTACCGAGCCTGCAGCGTTGTCACTGGCAACTTAAATTTATGATTCTGCAGAAACTCCAGGACTCAAATGTAACTTGGGGCACACTCAGGTGTCACCACAGGAGTCAAGTCAGAATGGCTGGCAGTTGGTGCAGGTCTGAGGGAGAGAGGCGACATCACCGGCAAGTGACAGAGGGCCAGCCACTGGGAAATCTGTGGTTACCCGTCCCTCTGGCTTTCTCCATGTGGTGCACTTACTCAGCCTCCTCTCTACTGCTCTGAGATATGTCAGAGTGGGATTCTGACTTTCTTAATAAATGCTGCTGTTAGATCCTTGGATGAGCTGAGGAAATGAGATCCGTCCTGTAATAAGGCACTAGGTGGGGTTTGAAGATTGGGCAGCTTGGCTGGCCGTGGGAAGCACCTGGACGCTCTAGACCCTCAGAAGTGCTCACTAACCTCAGATGCATGGAGTTGTGGCATCCAGGTGGCACCACATAGGTGTGGACCACAAGCCAAGGAGAGATTTGGAGAACCTCTGCATGTGTTTGAAACTTTGGTATCTTTGAGATATACACTGACATTTACATTTAACAGTATTATTGGGAGACTCCAATCATCAACGTTCTGTGAACGACCCAACGTAGTATTTGGCAGGCATTGAATGCCCAGTAAATGCTAGTGAACCTAGATTCCTCCCATACATGTCTGTCTGTGAGAGATTTTGTACCTGAAAGGAGAAAATTTTGAATTTGTGTTGCTGTTGAGAAATGAGTCACTTAATGTCAAAAACGGATCACAAATAGTTATTCAGAGATGGCCAACATGATGCCGGGGCTTTTAAACTATCAAGCGAAGTCGAGCCACTCAGCTAACAGGGGAAGGAAGCTACAGAGAAAGAGCCTGGGGTGGTCCACAATGGCTATACAGTAGACTTCCAGGTAACTACAGTTACTTTCCGACCTACCATAAACATAGTTCTGTAGTTACAACATGTCATATCATATATAACAGCGAACCGTGCAAGTGTCAGTGCGATTAGGGTTTTGTTCTCTCTGGGGCCGCAATAAGCCCTCAGTATACAGCTGGCAGCTGAGCTCGGCTCACTGCCCAGACCTCACCCACCCAGACCTTCTCACGCCTGGACTATTGCAAGAGCCCCAGCGCTCTCCCTATGCCTTCATCATTCTGCCCCCTCCTTTAGCCCTCTTTTTCACCAGCTCCACTGTGACCACACGGCTGCTGTTGACCTCAGACACATCTCTCACTTCTTGCCTTCTCCAGGTCACGGGTGACTCTTCAGACAACATCTTGTTCCACGCCTCGGAGACGCCATCTGCCCCAGCCCAGACATCCACACACTGTCTGATATGTGAGCAAATGGGTAAATGACAGATGAAAATAGATGGAACTGTTCAGTTTTTAAGTACTACTTGGAAAAGAAAGTAGGTTTTCTCTCTTTTTGATCTGCTAAATTATTTTTCAGCTCTGATGCCTCAATTTGGAAAATGAGAAGAGTTCAAAGATTTCACAATGATTTTTTTCTTTTTTGAGATAAGGTCCTGATACGTCTTTCAGGCTGGTGTTGAAGTTGCAGCAAGCCTCCTGCCTCAGTCTCCCGAGCACTGGGATTACTGGTATGCACCACCACGCTTGGCTTCACTAAGATTTTAAAATTAATTTTTTTTTTTTTTAATTTTGAACTCTACATGGAGTGCTGTCTAGCCTCACCATGTTGTCACTTATCATAGGCTGAGAGTCGCCCAAGGAGACGCTGTTGACTTACTGGGCCACCAGATTCTCAACACAAAATAACATGAATGTCACTTTTTAAAATTTTGTTCGTATATATTTACAATACACAACGATCATACTCATGAATGAGGTGTTGGTACATGTAGGTAATATATGTAGATAATGAATCGTCATTCTGTTTCTTTCCCTTTTTCTCTCCCTCCAGCCTCCCTCATCTTGTACATCTTGTTACTGAGCAGGAGATAAGGTGATGCAAGACCTCAGGTGGTAGTGCGAGCACAACAGGAACGAGCAGCCGGCTGCTGACATGGGTGAATGGTCTCAGGAAGCTAATGATTATTTAATACTTGAAACAAGTGGCATTGTCCTTCTTCTGCTTAATTTAGAAAAAGATGGAAATGGATATGCATTCTGCCTTATGTTGTTAATCAATTAAGCATTCATTTATCTGATCACTGCAAATAACTCTAAAGAAATGGGAGATGGTTCAGCCAATAACTATTAGTTAGTCCTCTAATTGTGTGGGGCTCTGTGCTGTGGGCTGTAGTCAGAGCTTCAGGCTGGTCACAGCAGAACAAAACAATACCTATTCATACTCTATGGTGGAATTCAAACTGCTTGGGGGTGGGACTGCTGGGGGGGGGGGGGGGGAACAGCCACACTAGTGGGATCTCCAGTGTCACCTGGCTTGCCTAACCTCTTTCCTCTGACCTCCTGGCCCCTCCACGAGCTTCTGTTCCTTGATGTTCTGGGTGCTGATCCCGACTCTGGGGACAATGTGGTGCCTCCACTCCTGAGCTCATCTCCAGAAATGGAAGACAGAAAAATGAATAAGAAAATGTCATGCAATAGTTTGTGCTGTGCTTAAAAATAAGAGGGTGATAGGATAGTGACCAAGGGCTCTTCGGACTAGGGTGGCATTGGAAGGCTCTGGGCCAGTGTCTGCCCCGGGGAGCTGCCAGGATACTGTTTCCTGCTGTGGTGAGAGCTAGGCAAGGCCTGCAGCAGGAAATGTTGCAGAGATGGCCAACCAGGAGCAACTTCTGACACAGTGGGCCTTTCAGGACCCCATGCAATGCTGTTACCCACAGGTACTGTTCTGATTGGTCGTTTTGTCTCACGGGAACTTAAATGCTGAGGAAAAAATAGTCTCCAACATGACTATGTGGCAGGTACTTTACATAGACCACGGCATTATGTCTTCCCAAGAATTCCATGAAGCAAGTACTTTATGATTGAAAAGACTAAGGTACAGAAAGAGTAAGTAATTTGCCCCAAAACACAAAGTTCTTTAGTAGCAGATTTAGGATTAGAACTCAGTTGTTTCTGTCTGCAAGGTCTTTGCTCTCGACCTCTAGAAAAGCCAGTGTACTGGGAAGAAACCTCTCTTGGAAGGCTTATCAGGGTATACAAGGAAGGGTAAGATCACAAGAGGGGAGAGCTGCGCCACGAGGAAGATTGGGGGTGGGGGAGAAGACGGGGGCAACTACCACCCAGCGCTCCCTGTGCCATGATGCGGAAACCGCCACTGTTGGTATCATAACAGCCCAGATCTACAGTTACTCTTAAATCTTCCAGAACTAGATTTACCAACTAATGAAAAGACAGACAGCTCCTCTGAAAACCTGTTCAGCAAGCTCTGCATTCTACTGCTAATACAGTTGTTGCTAATCAACAATTGTGCTGTGGAAAGTGAGACCTTCACAGCTGTGGGTATGAAGACAGCCCAGAACCCTGCAGGCGCTGTGACGTGTGGGAGGGAGGAGCCTCCCTCTTCCTCTGCCTACAAGTTTCATTCCAAGGCTCAGCCAGAGAAAAGCCACACAATACTAATTCACCTTGTTTTCAGGAGCCGTATCTGCTTAAAAGGAATCGTCTGCAGGCCATGTGAATGATGCTGGCATTTGCAGATGCAATGTTTAAAATTTGAACAGTGTCTAGCTGACCCTAGAGTGGTTGACATCTGCAGTGATGTGTAATTTTGCGGAGGCATCAGTGCGTGCCAGGTTTGCTGTGAGTGGCGGGGATTTGCCAGTCTCTGAACCTCGCTGCCTGCCCAGCTGCTACTTTCACAAGGGCTGGTGCAGTCTCCTATGTCTAGGCATGCCTGAGGTCGTAGACACATCCCAGCCTAGAGCAAGGGTCCTGTGAGTTTGAAGTGTCTGCCCATCTGGAGGCCAGAGCACGGCAGCAAGCAGAGAAAGAGATTTAGAAGCAGAAGGAAATGGTAGCACTTTCCCAAACACAGCACCCAGGCAACAGGCATAACGTACATACGCTGCTGGGAATGCCACAGCGGCAGCGCTTCACCAGGAGGACACAGGTCTGATATCATTACTATACCCGCAACTAAGATTCGTCACAGTGAAGGATGCAGAGCAAAGCCAACAGGGCGGGCGAGAAAGCTCAGCAGACTAAGCACCTGCTTAGGCAAGCACAGGGGTCAGGGTTAGATACCCATCCTGCATGCCGTGCCACCCCACTCCCCCACTCAGGCACACTGAGTCGGCCACTGAGTCCCAGCATGGTGACGCATGCCTGTAATCCCAGCATTAGGGAGGCTGAAAACAGAGGATCACTATGAGTCTGAGCTGCGTAGTGACACTGTACCAAATACATAAAATGAGAATAAATAAATAAGCAAAGTCAACAACAAAGCAAAAGGTGTATGGGGAAAAGTCCAGGGGAACCAAACCTAAGCTGCCAGGAGTCCTTTCTCAGTGGAGTTGCCCAGGACACACATGTTTGTTGCAGAAATGAATTGTGATATGAAGTGACATGCACAAGTGACACTCATGCAAGCCTTCTCGTCCAGGCGTTTTGTTGAGTGCCGCTGTGTAGGCACCCACGATGCAGCACATTCCAGAATCATAAGCTCACAGAAGGAAGGCTGATACCTGGCATATAATCTATTATTAGCACAAGCCGGTTCTGGAAGGGTGGGGACACTCCCTAACAAGTGACCGGAGGCCAGCCAGAAGCCAACCTTCCCAGCTCAGAACTGGCCTCGCCTGGCGGCAGTCTCGAGTCTGCTGGTTGATGCTTTTCTGTACCTGTATGCAGGCCCACAGCTGCTGGATTTGGATGCTTTGTGGGCAATGAATGAAGTAATCCTACTATCCTCTCTCAAAGTGTCGCGCCATTTGACGCTTTCTTCTTTTGCATAAAAAAGTAGTGCTTTTTTGTTTTCTGCTTTTGGAGCCAGGCTCTTGCTGTGTGGCTCAGGCTAGCCTTGAGTTCACTTTGTAGCCCAGGCTGGTCTTGAACTCACAAGGATCCTCCTGCCTCAGCCTCCTGAGTGCTGGGATAATAGACATGCTCTACCGTGCCAGGCTCAACTTTTAAAACTTTTATTAGTACATTTTTGCAGTACATGATTACATTCACCGTGGAGTACAGGTACGCATATGTTAACACATTTAATTCCTTTCCTCTCCCTCCCTTCCCCACCCCCATCTCACTTTAGTAAAATGAATTGTACTGTGAACCAGATGGGGGCCACTATTTCTGAAATAAATTCATTCCATTAATAGAAATAGGAAACTATATATTAATACCTATTAATTTAAAAAGTGCATCTAACTTGCCCCAGATTCTAAGCTCAATGCTTAGAACACTCTTGCCTCCTGGTCAACCTACAGAAACTTGGTCCTTGCCATGCTCTGGGTCAACCCTCCCCCAGTGTCAGCCTGCTCACTGCCCTGGGTCTGGATCAGGGAGGTGACCCCGTCCAGACCTGGTGCTCATCTGGAGCTCCACAGGCCCGTAGGTGTGCTTGATGGACACCCTGAAATTGGTTGTATTTATTCTCTGAGGGACGTGTTTTGGTACATCCCTTCCTCTGCACCCCAGAACCCGACTGCAGTCAGCTCCAGGCCTGGCTCTGGCTCTTATGACCTGAGTGACCTCGGGTACTTCACATGTCTGTGCTCCATAAACCACAGACCAGAATAACAATAACATACCACAAGATTGGAAGAATTAAGTGGGCTAATGCAAAGTGCTTGGAAAGCAGTGGGACACACAGTAAATGTTTAGTAAGTGTTAAATGTTAATGCTATTGTGGTGATAGAGTCTACACAATTTATTTTAAAAGCAAACTGGGCTTTATCACTGCTCAGTTTAAAAATAATCAGCGTCTTTCAGGTGAAATCCAGATTCCTTTGAGTGCCCCCAAGGGTGCTGGTGACATAGGCCCATTCCGTTGAGCCACTTTTCCCTGCTTCCTGAACCCAGCCTGGTGAGAAGGCTTTCTCTTTTCCCATGTGACTGAGCTCTTGCCAAAGGCCACCAGTTCTCTGGAGTGCCTCCCTCAGCCTCTGTTCCTTCTTGGAGAGTAGTGACCCCATTTTTCAGGGTTCAGCATAAATGCCTCTTCCTGCAATGACTGTTTGTCTATCTCAACGAGAACCTTCTTCATAGCCTTTATTAGAATTTCTAGTTAAGTATCCATCCCTTCCTTTGCACCCGTAGAGTCCAGCTGCAACCAGCTCCAGGCCCTGGCTCTGTTATGTCTGTATTTCTTCTAGACTATAACCTCCTTGAGGACAGCATTGTTTTACTCTTTATTATACACCTGAACTAGTATCTTTTAGGTATTAACTAATAAGTAGGTAAATAAGGCAACCTTCCTTAAAGGTTCTATAATTCATCAAATGACTATGGCATATTTTATTGCTCAAGCTAATTTTTATTTAGTAAAGATCCACAAATGGATAAATTTGGAAACAACATGATGTTTTATAAATATATTTTCATATTTGGAAAAGTTGATTTTTAAAAAAATCTTGAAAAGATTGTGGTCATCAGAAGACATTACTCTTTCCATTTCTAGTCTCACTATGAATAATAATCAAATAGATGTTACAAATAGATATTACACTACTTTATGTAGTTTGACATAAACCTACCATTCAATTTAATCAAGCATCTATAGATATGTATGTAGACTATATATATA
>NW_004524631.1:6683192-6724149 GCF_000260255.1 Octodon degus
CTTTCTTTTTTCTTGACTGGACTAGTATTAATTTTCTATTGCTGTGTAACAAATTAATTTGTAGCTTAAAATCTGTGTTTTACTTCCATTCTGCAGGTCAGAAGTCTGGCAGGACTTCCCTGAGTTTTCTGCTGAGGTGAACTTCATATCATGAAGCTAAAACAAAACCTTAGCCCAGCTCTAGCAACAGATCCACTTTCCCATCCTGCTGGCAGAATCCAGCACCTGGCAGCTTAGGACAGAGGTCCGCATTCTCTTGCTGCTTCTCCTGGGGCGCCCCTCGGCAGGGAGCTGATGCTGACATCCCCCAGCCCATGGACTCTGCTTTCTAAGGTAGCACTGGAGCATAGGAGCCTCTCCTCACACCTCTGACTTCTTGGATGACTTCCTTCTTCTACCTTCAGCAGAAGAGAATTGCCTGCATTTTAAATGTATTTTGGGAGCTGGAGACATAGCTCAGCGGTGTAAGCACCTGTCTGGCAAGAGTGAGGACCCTGGTTCGATCCCTGGTACCACTCACCATGCTGGCCCAAGAAACTGGGCATGGTGATGCACACCTGTAATCCCAGAGCTGGGAAGGCTGAGACAGGAGGATCACTATGAGCCCAAGATGCATAGTGAGACTCTGTACCAAATAAATAAATGCTTTTTTTTTTTTTTTACAAAGAAATAAAATAAATTACCTTACCCCCACTTGGAAAATCTTCCTTTCTCAAAGTTAGCTGTGCTGTTCATGAAAGTGAAACCTCTCATTCACAGTCTTGTGGAATAGGGCGGCAACCTTGGGATGCCCATTTTAGAATTCCAACTACCACAACATGGTTATCAATCTTCTCAAAGAATCAACTCTTACTTTCATTTACTTTTCTGAATTGGACACCACTAAACATATTTATTTTATTTAAAGTTTACAAGTAAGGCCCAGCCAAATGGCTCAGCAGATTAAAGTGCCTGCTTAGGCAGATGCAGGGGACAGAGTTCGATCCCCAGGCCTGCTGTGCCAACCCCGCCCTGTGGCATGCTGAGACTGTGACTGAGACTGGGTGTGGTGGTGCGTGCCTGTAATCCCAGCACTTGGGAGGCTGTAAACAGGAGGATCACTTGAAGTCTGATCTACGTAGTAAGACCCTATAGATCCTGTACTAAATACATAATTAATAAATAAAGTTTATAATTAAAACTTCCTTCTCAATGAGTTTTTTGATTGACACCAATTTCATTAATCATTGTTTCATTCATTGTATATTCAGTCTAAATTTTTACTGTCAGCTTTTTCTTCAGGTCAAATTTATACTTTTACATTGTATCAGGCTAAGGGCAATCCAGAGAGAAGCCTTTTTCTCTCAATAAACTCTTCCTCCTCTTAGCCTCCGTTGTTCCTAGCCAGCATTCCTTCATCTTAGAGAGCACAAACTTGACATTTCAGACATCTAGCAGGTTCAGTTGTATTTCCCTTATATTATTTTGAGGTCCCAGTGTCATACCTGTACACATGTCCTCTATCACTGGGAGGTCTTTCACCAAGATAACTGAACAGAGGTAGGAGTTTGCTTTTGTTTCTTAGATTGTGGATTCAAAATATTTATGCTTCACATTTTGTATTATGTATTTGTCAATTGCTTAGTGTTTTGTTAAAATGATGAGTTTAAGTTGAGGACATGGGAAGCTTATGATGCATCTTTAATGAGACATTTTATTCCTGTTTTGTATGTGCTGCATTTGGACTCAGGTCTTGTAATTTACCGGTGTTTCTTGTTTGACTTAAGTGTCATGGTTTGTAAGCGAGACCAGTGCTAAAGAAAAGGAGTGTTAGTTCGCCCCCTAGTGGAATTGGACATGAAATACTGTAAAATCTTGGTTTTTTTTAAATGAAATCTAGTTCATATTTAGAAAATATACATGCCTATTAATAAATCACAGGAACCCTTCCACCAGCTAAAAGAAGATATGTCTGTGGCCATTCTTAAAACTTGGGGAACAAGGTTCACTGAGACAAACTGACCTGATCCTTCTCTCTAGAGAAAACGTCGAGCATGTTTTGCCTCAGATTTCTTTCTGGTCTGATCTTCCACTGGTGAGGAGGTAATCTTTTCTGATCTTTCCCTGCCTTTTTGTACTTTCATTTTTTTGAAGCTATGTGAGGTTAGAGAAAAAGTAACTCTAAACTGCTCCAGCTTTTACCTCCTACCCAACAAGTAGGAACCTTTAAATTGAGCTTGTAGAAAATAAGCAGGGAAGCCATCTCAGATGGGGACACATACCCTGTCTCTGGGCTAGATGAGACATCGAAGTTTTGCCCATCTAGGAGAACACAGATAAAAGTCAGGTGTCCAGACTTAGTATTCTGGGCAACAGTCTTCCTTGGGACACTGAACTGAACCTAAGACCCTGTGGAAAGAACCAGCTACTTGAGAAGGAGGTATTTCCCCAGGGACAACACTTAAGGAACCGAAACACATCTAGTCTAAGGGGCAATCCCCAACCTCCTCTCTCTCTTCCCTCCTGGCTCTGGTTCCCCTCGTGTATGTGTGTAGGCAAGGGAAATACTACTGACAGTAAGTTTTGGACTTTAAAACCTTTACTGTAAATTTGTAAAATGCTATGCAAATGATTTTGGGGGGATGTTAGCAGCACAGACTTTTATCCTCCAGTATAAAACTCAAACAGTAGTTTGGGGACAAATCTCTGGTTGCATGGAACTCGCTGGAGCTGAGAGGACGACTAAGGGGCCAGGCCAGGGCCAGACCCTGGGGGATACCCAAAGGCTCCTCCGTGAAAGCTGGGTTCTGACAGCCCAGCCTGAAATTGCCACGTACCTCCTGTCCCCACCTGCACTCCTCAGTGAGCTCAGAGGTAACTCAGCGATCTTCTGGTGTCCTCTGTCCCAGATTGACCAGAAACAACGCTGTTAGAGCCCTTAAAGTCTCCACTGAGAGCTGAGCTACAGGTTTGCACTTTTCTCTCTGCTATTCAGCTAGAAACCCCACTTTTTCTCCAGTTCAGTGGGAGTTAACTTTGGAATCACCCTGTCATTAGACTGTTCCTCCCTCTAGAAATCAGGCTGAGGCAGCTTGCAACAGCTGTTTGCCTTCACAGAGAAAATCAGATATCAGGAGAATGATTTACATTTGAGCCTTGTATTTGCTAACTAAGGGTGAGAAAGAGATTTTAGCCAGCCTTGCTTTTCTCTCAGGCGCATGCAGAAGAATGATATATGTCTTTACTAACATATGAATTTTGGCTGCTAGGTGATGGATATAAGTTTAACCTGTGAGTTTTAGAGACATAAAGGTTTTAGAATGAACTTTAAAAAGCATAGCCTTGTCTTTCTGTTACAAAAAATAAAAAAGCTTCCTATTGGGGCTAGGAGGCCCAGAGAGCTTTGTGGGTGAGGTCCGAGGGCAAAGAAAGCATGAGGAGTTTTCATCAGCAAACATCAGTAGTGCACAGAGAGAGCAGCGGTGTCCGTATTGTTTAACCCTCCATATGCTGCTATCACATATTTACATTCTTGTATCCTGACTTCACCATGCTGTGCATGTGTGGTTGTCTGCGCTGTCACTGTTACACAGGTGCATCCTGCCGTGCACCTGCACTTCACAGCAGCTGCATGTCCTTACATGTCCTCAGGTGCCCCAGGCAATGAAGCACTCCTGACAAGGCTCCCACACCCCACCCATTCAAAGGTTGGGGCATGTGATCTCATGTGAGTGGCCCATAGAGCACCCACCTGTGCACAGAGACCACAGCAATAGTAAAGGGAGCAAAGGAACACTACCAACCCCCATGTCACCACAGTGCAGCGTAGGGCTACCCAGCACCAGGTGGATCCCAAGGATTCCCACTGGGTGAGAGGGTCCTGCTGCAAGGCCCAGATGGCAAACACCGCTGCATCCACCTCTTCCAAGGCTTGTTGCACTTGCGTCTGGTGGTCAGGCAAATAAATGCAGCTTTCATGCATAAGAGGGTTCAAGTACAAGTACCTCCTCACTCTGCAGAGCTGTGTGGTTTTCACAATGACCTTTCTCATTTGGGAAGTCTCATCCATGAGCAACATTAAAGCCTGATGCATAACATTTAAGGCTGCGAGCATATGTTGAGCTAAAGCTTCAACCTGGAGGGCTAGGTCTAGGGCCCCTGCCCCTGGCATCATCAAGGCCATCAGATAAAACCACCAGGCTATCCATTTAGTATGGTGCCATTTGTCATACAGCATCTCAATAGTGGGGTGGGTTGGTAAGGTGGGTCTGATAGTGCCTTTTACATATGGAAATCCCCAGGTGCAGTGTCCTGTCCAGTAAGCAGATGTCCTGGGGCAGCATTCAGTAGGTATAGCCAGCCCGTAGTGCCACAGGCACAGCAGGCTTCTGTGATGGGCCACGTGGTAGGTGCCATACCTATGAGCTCATGGCCATCGCAGTGAGTGTTTGTGTCATTTACCAGTAATGTATGGTTATGCAGGTCGGGGGTATCCACCCTGCAGTGTGGTTTCCCACCAACATGCTCACCTGTTGAATACAAAGCAGGGCTACAGCCAGCAAAGTCCCTTCCCATCATCCACCCCCAGCCATGGCATGTAACAGGTTCCAGTCCCTGTGGGATGGTTGTGCTCTTCCAGATCAGTGTCTCAAGGGCCTGGTGTCACTGGCCCTAGGCAGAGCCAGTCCAGCTTTGCTGTCACCAGTTATTGTGTTAATATTATCCCTTACTTATTTGGACTGATCAGGAGGCCCACAGGCTCCTAAACAAGTGGACAGAGAAGGCTTAAATAAATGAGACAAATGGAATGAGTTCAGGGATCCAGGAGGATCAAAAGCCCTCTCATAGCATTCGAGATTCTCTGGGATTTAGGACTAAATTCTTCTCTGGACAGTCCACATGTATTTAGTTATCAAGACAAGGGGGGGAATACTGAAGAAAGGCAGGACTCTGCCTTGAATGCCTTGAATGGTGAGCTGTTCAAGGATCTTGGAAGTTTGCTCAAGGGCTTCTCTAAGTAAGACATTATGTTAATTTAGGAGAACTGTGTTATCTCCAGGAAGGTCTCTAACCGGGAGTGAGATACCTGTAGCTACAGTCTTTATCTAGTTAATTGAAGTTGGAGCCAGGTGTCCCTTAGCTGTGGCCTTGTCTTGTCCTTGAGACACTTCCTCAGTGGGACCAGTGATTTACAGAGGTTCACTTACTTTGAGTCCATTGACCATCTTCAGACTGTATGAGTCTGTCTAGGCCTTGGGCAGACTCACAAGTGAACACAAAAAGCCAATTGGTTAATAACAAATCCTGCTCAGAGCCACTTGGTAGTAGTCTCTGTCAGCCAGTCAGTCCAGCTGAATAGGGACACCGGCGTGCTTCTCCATGGGGGGCCCTCAGCTGCCTCAGCTCAGTGCACACCCAACAGCATGACTGTTGATCTCCATGACCAAATGAGTGTGCCCATGAGATGAGGCTGTTACTGTGGCTCATCCTGCTTGGGAGGACAGGACAAGAGGAGAAGCCACTATGAGGAGATCTTCCAGAAGGTCACTTGTGACCATGATCATCTTACCCCTGAACTTAGACTTCCAAACCTGGGTTCTTGTTGCTGCCAAGAGTAAGAAAATTACGGCTAAATCCCACTCTCAGGGGTAGGCCTAGCAGCCATAGTGTCACTCCTTTTCAGAGTGGTGGCTCCAGCATTGGATAGAGAGGTCAGTAGTCAAGCTGAAGTCCAGAGTCACATTTCTATAGTGTGTCTAAGTCTTTCCTTGAGTGCGCCAAAAGGAACACTCAACTGCCCACCAGAGGGTCTGTAGGCTAATCCCAGCTCCATTGATAGTGGCCTCCCAACCACATAGGCTTCAACATGGGAATATCAGGGCCCCTTTCACCACCATAGGTCCCTACTCTGTGGGCTGAATACACAGATGGACCAGCTATGCTTTCAGGAGGCGATCTAAATGGGCTGCCACCTATATGTCAGGGCTGGTCATTACGCAACTGAACTGCTTGGAGTAAAACCCATACCCACTCAATGAACTTCAGAGCTAAATAGGCCAGTTTGGTTTTTAGGAGCCCATTGTACCTCTCAATCACGCCTGGGTCCTGGACTTGTATAAAGGGCATAGCAGTGTGGCTAGGTGCGGTATGAAAGCCTGCCAGAACCCTAGCAAGTCCACATATACCTGTAATTGGAGTACTGCCATGGGTCTGGGATATGCTTGGGTCTTATCAATAGTGGCATCAAGAATTACTTTTGTTTTATCTGACCAGATAGCACCCAAGACTTTACAGACAAGCCAGGTCTCTGGATTTTGTCTTTGTTGCCAACCGCCACCTCCCAGGCCAGCAAAGCTTCCTTCAGCCTGTGTGTGGCAGCTTCCAAATCTGCAAGGCAGTCAGGTTAACATGATATCATCAGTGGAATGACACAATGACACTGGGTGTGGTTTGGCCCAGGTAGCCAGGATCTGGGCCGCCAGACCATGACACAAAGTTGGGCAATGTAGGCAGCTTTGTGAAATACCTACAGGATCCATTGCCTGCTTTCCTGGGTGAGAGAAAATTGGTCCTCTCAGGTGCCACAGCAGTGGAAAGGAAAGCGTTTGCCAAGTGCACACATGGTGGTATCAACCCAGCATTGGGGTGAGAATCCACCAGGTCTGCGAAGTTGGGCACCACCGCGTGCAACAGAACAGTCACTTCATTTGCCACATCCTGTCTGGCTTCCACACCGGCCACACCAGGGAACTAAAAGGCCCATGTGCAGGGTGTATTACTCCCACTTCTAATTTCAAGACAGTGTCCTATTTCCTCATAGTATCCAGGTACTCAATACTGTTTCACACATACAACTCATGTAACTTGCAGGAGTCAGCAGTGCGAGGCGTAGGCCTCCTCAGGCTATGGTTTCTACCATGCAAATTTGTAAGCAGAATTCTGCCTGAGTGCTATCAAGTCAAGCACCAACCAATATGACCACTCCCAATATGTATTCAGCAACTTGGAAAACACAGTGTCACCTGGGCTCCCAACTGCACAGAAGCACAAGCCCAGAAGTCTCCTTTCTAGGAACATAGGCAACCTGGAGCTCCATCGCCTGAGCCCCAGGGATTGGCTCAGCTCTGGCAATGTCAGCTCTCCTGTTTTTACAGTCACTGGCAGACCCTGTGGCTGGTTCAGCACCACTAGAGGTCCTCTCTGTTCCACCATGGCCATGCGCAGGCCAGGCATCGCCATCTGGTGGCTGGCTCCAAGCTGGGGCTAGAGCCAGGCCTCAGTGTCTGTATCTGCGGGCAGTGTGCAGGCCCCCAGCACCAGTTGCCAGGTCTCAAGGGTACCTGTTTCCCAAGTGGGCTAAATTGACAGCCAACAGGTAGGTTTGTCCAAATCTGGTGCTGACAGTGGAGTTGGTCCTACTTGGCTGGAGGCCACCTGTCTTTTGTTATCCATACTGTATATGGCTGGGTAGAGGTGGGCAGTCCTTCCAGCCCACCTTCCTGAGCTGAGGGTTCCTCTATCTCCATCTTCTGGTGAAGAGCAGGACTGCAGTATCAGGAGACTCACCCGGAAACCGGGACTTGTGCTTCAGGAGGAGGTAGTTCTTCCTGTCTCTCACAACGTGACTCCTTGAGATCAGTTGCAACTTGTGCTTTTAAAAACACCTGCTGGAGTTAATAATTCAAATTTCTGGGAAAGGCAGAGTGCGAGTAGGTAATGGTTAGTCCAACCTTGCCCATCTTCTGGTCCCTGTGCAGACAGCGCCACCTGCTGTGGAGTGGGTCACCTTGAGAGAAGCCTTGGAGATAGAGAAATTAAAGGGATGTCAATTCTTTCTCTTATACTTTCACTTGATCTTAGCCAAAAGACCGAGAAGCGATCTCTTGTACTTTCAGATAGGGAAGTTGATGTCAAAAGCTCTTACTCCCTTGGGAAGTATTCTTAAGCACTGGGTAGTGTTCTACCTTTATATGTTGAAAAACAGCTGTTCAGTATTTCTCTGCACCAGAGCATGAGCCTGCCTTCTACCCTGTAGGGCCAAATGTGAAATTCTGCTATTTCACAGCTAGAATTGTACTGCAAGGGAAAAAATAGTTAGAATTACCCTATGTTTAGACTTTTCTTGCATTAAAAATAATCCTTTCATGCTTTATACGAAGCGATACAAAGAGGCACAGAAAATCTCCGATGACCTGATGCAAAGGATCAGTACTCAGAACTGCCAGGCCCTGGACCTCGTGGCTGCCAAGTGTTACTATTACCATGCCCGGGTCTACGAGTTCCTGGACAAGCTGGACGTGGTGCGCAGCTTCCTGCACGCGCGGCTGCGGACAGCCACTCTCCGGCATGACGCAGACGGGCAGTCCACGCTGCTGAACCTGCTGCTGCGGAACTACCTGCACTACAGCCTGTGTGACCAGGCGGAGAAGCTGGTGTCCAAGTCTGTGTTCCCTGAGCAGGCCAACAACAACGAGTGGGCCAGGTACCTCTACTACACAGGGCGAATCAAAGCCATCCAGCTGGAATATTCAGAGGCTCGGAGGACAATGACCAATGCACTTCGCAAGGCCCCGCAGCACACAGCTGTGGGCTTCAAACAGACGGTGCACAAGCTGCTCATCGTATGGTCGAGCTGCTGCTGGGCGAGATCCCCGACCACCTGCAGTTCCGCCAGCCCTCGCTCAAGCGCTCGCTCATGCCCTACTTCCTACTTACGCAAGCTGTCAGGATGGGGAACCTGGCCAAGTTCAACCAGGTCCTGGACCAGTTTGGAGAGAAATTTCAGGCCGATGGGACCTACACGCTGATCATCTGGCTGCGGCACAACGTGATTAAGACAGGCGTGCACATGATCTGCCTGTCCTACTCGCTCATCTCGCTGGCGGACATCGCGCAGAAGCTGCAGCTCTACAGCCCAGAGGACGCCGAGTTCATTGTTGCCAAGGCCATCCGTGACGGCGTCATCGAAGCCAGCATCAACCACGAGAAGGGCTACGTGCAGTCCAAGGAGATGATCGACATCTACTCCACGCGGGAGCCGCAGCTGGCCTTCCACCAGCGCATCTCCTTCTGCCTGGACATCCACAAACATGTCGGTCAAGGCCATGCGCTTTCCTCCCAAATCGTACAACAAGGACTTGGAGTCCGCAGAGGAGCGCCGGGAGCGCGAGCAACAGGACTTGGAGTTCGCCAAGGAGATGGCGGAGGACGATGATGACCGCTTCCCTTGAGCGCGGCTGGCCCTGCCCGCACCCGCAACTCAGACTAGTTTGGGGTACAGGTTGCCAACACCCCGGCTGCCTCAGCCTCTCCCTGGGGGACACCGCTGGGGGTGACACGGGCCCCTGGGCAGGGCGGCCACGCTGTGGGCAGGAGGGGCCGTCCCTGCTCGCTAGCACATCCCTGGAGTGGGTGTATATTGGATGGGATGTTTTTTGAAGCTTCAGTTAAGATTTTTAAACAATAAAGACTTCTCCAAAGCTCAAAAAAAATAATAATAATAATCCTTACCTATGTTCAAATGTAAATGTAAAGGGCTGGCCAAATACCTCAGTGGATTAAAGCTCCTGCAAGCAGGCTCAGGGGCCGGGGATTCAATCCCCAGGCCTGCCTCCTAGCCACTGGGGCATGCTGAGTTGGCAACTGAGACTGGGCGTGGTGGCGTGTGCCTGTAATCTCAGCTCTTGTGAGGCTGTAAACAGGCAGATCCCTATGAGTCTGAGCTAGCAGTGAGACCTTGAACACCCTGTAAACCCTTCCCTAAAATACAAAAAAAAAAAAAAAGGTAAATGTAAACTACAGGAGAGCCAAGCATCTCCAGTCCTTAAGGCATCCACTATTACGAACCCAGGATGAGGTTCCCAAGACATCTTTAATCCAAGCCTTGCCCACTAATGATTGAGTCCAAGGCATCCTCTACTTACCCTTTGAGTTTTGAGAGGGCAGAACCTCAAGGCCAGCCATAGTTAAAGTCTACAGGAGGCTGTGTCAATCCTTAGCTGATTTTGTTCAAGTTCCTTGAGGACAAGACCCCTTACAGGAAGTACAGGAGTTTAGAACTATCTGCATTCATGCATACTTTTCTTTAAATGAACTAAGGCAGATCAGACATGATTTAGAAAAATTTTCAGGCAGCTCTGATAAGTACATTGAGGTCTTTAAAGGATTTACTCAGACCTATGAACTAGCCTGGAAAAAATGTAATGTTATGCTTAAATCAAACACTGACTTCTGATGAGAGAGAATGGGTACACACTTTGATCTATGAATTTCTTAAGTGTATTATAGATACACAGGGAAACATAGTTTTAGAGAGGGTTTAAATAGAGCCTAACCAGCACTGCTATAGAGGGAAATTACCTAGGTGTCTGGATCTAGAACCCAAAATGTCTCAAAGATATCTTTGTCCTGGACCCAAGATTTTTGCTGAAATATTACCTGTCTATGTAGGGGGGTATCTCTTTTGCAGGCTGAAATGTTAAAACTTTTAATTCAGAGTCATTTATTATAAAGTAGTCCTAAACACTATAGTTAGAACTCTTTCTTTTTCTCTCTCACTCTCTTTCAAAAGGTTAAAAGCAGCTATTCAGGTTCTTGGATTATTAGTTTTATTTTCTCCTTGGCAATGCAGCTGGAATCAATCAAACCTTTGTCTCTAGAGGCATGTTTTGCTAAGGATTAGAGATTTACTCTGGGAAAGCTTGTGATCTTGTCTCTCTGCACCTGAGATGGCTAGGATTTCCTGCTTGTGCAACAGTTGGAATTACTTTTGTCTCTTCCTCACTGCCCTGCCCAAGAAATAATGCAGTTTACAAAGTGTTTGGTCCAAAGCGATTCTCTCTTTTGCTGGATTTCAGAACCAAATTTCCAAAATGGTGTTTCCCTTCCATGAGGCTCTTCCAGGGTGAAATCAGCCAGGTCATATTAAAAAAAAAAAAAAAAAAGACTTGTCTAGGTTTAAACCTAAAGCTCTCAAAGAATAAGTGTAAAACTTTCAGTTCATGTTTATCTGCCTTTCAGTCCTCAGGCAAAACCAGAGGCTAATTCCTTTTCTCCCTCCCCTCTAGCAGGACGCTGACTGGTTTTATAGTGTAGGACAGACTGACTGATTTTTACAACACAGAAAAGTTCATTGATTAGATAAAACATTCCTAGGAAATCCTGTGAGTTACTAACAGGGTTAAACAAGAGCAGGTGTTAAAAACAGGTACAGCCCAAGTCCTCAGCAGACTGCCTCTCTCATCCGGCTTTCCTTCCACTGTATCTTGCAGACTCACCACTCTTCTCAGAGATGTACTACCTGAGGCTCTGAGAAAGGCAGTCCAGTAGCTAAGTATGGTCCAAGGGTCAGAGACAAAGTAGGGAAACTGTCTTAGGTGGACATCTAAGGGCAGATTAGTCTTAGCAGGCCTTCTTCCCACTGTCTAAAATACACACTCTGCTCAAAAGAGTGCCACCTCGTCTTTTTCTACATGCAAACCTGGCCTGCACACCCACCCCTGGAAATAGTTAAAACTATCTTTAAACAGTCTGCCCCTACACAGGGGACAATTAATAAATGTGGCTATCAAAACAGCAGCTTGGGCTTTCAGCTGTCACTAGCCAACAATGATGGCTATCAAAAGAACAATGGAAAGCCTGTATAGTAGTGTATTCAAGTCAATCAAACCATCAGTCAAGGGCTCATCTTAAAAGTGGTCTTTGCTTTCACAGATATGAAAGGTTTTCACTCCTCTGATTCTCATTACAAGAGATCTCTGTCATTTGACCTACAAAAGTTCTGACTAGGCTTATGTATAGTTACAACCTGAAAGCTATAAAAGAGTTATTATAATTCTACCTAGCCATATACATCCCAGTGCATTCTGCCTTTATAAACAAATTATCTTCTGTGTATTTGTCTATCTGTCTGTTCAATCTGTGACTGCTTACAATGCTTGGAGCTGTTTTGTTTGAGATCAACCATTTCTTCTTGCCTTTTTGAATTTTTAAAATATTTACCTATACCTGAAGTTGGCTTATAGATAAATGTCATCAGAATTAAAGAATGCTTCTACCAAGGTTGTCAGCTGAACAAAATGATCTCAGGACTGGTTTTGCAAATGTAATGCATATTGTTGTCTACATACAATAAGTTGAGAATCTTTCCTTGGTCAAGAAAAAAATGTGTTGTTATGATCTGGTTCTCAAAGGTCATCAAAAATCGTTAAGATAATTAATTGGGGACCCCTTAGGTTTAAGAAAATGCTGGACAGAACACTCCCTATGGTGAATAAAGGAACAGCTTCCAGTCTTTGCTCATGAATGCACTTCCAATACTTTCAATAGCCTTATGGGAAAAATAGCCTTATGGGGGATACACCCCAATAAATGTTACTAACATATTATTGTAACATGTTTACACTGATTATCATCAAAAGATTAAATCTTTTGTGGGTAAAACAACGAGGTTTTCTTATCACAAAACTAAAGTAAGAAACAAAGGTTCCATATAAGTATGACATTCATTACTGCCAATCTTGTGGTACACTAGATGTATTTATGCCTTTTGGGTGTACATGTCTTGTAAGATGTAAAATTAGGATGTTTTTATGGTGATAACCTTTTTCTAGACTCATATGTCTGGCTTTCTCCTATACTCCAGCTACTAGAGATAGAAGTACCTGTCAAGCCAGGATGAACTCACCAATCAAATAATAGCTTTAAAAAATTTATGCAATGTGAATGCTACATGTGTCACTACACATAGGGATGCTTAGGCACAACGTATCTGAATAATGTCATACACTAAAATTAGAGGCTAGATTTTATAAACTTCTAAGGTACATTAGTAGGCTGATATGTTCTCCTTAGATGAGATTCTATTAAAAATAACAAATCAGGTGAGAGTTTTCCTTGTGTCATTTAGTATTTTGTGATCAGATAGAGAAGTTGACTAAAAAGGCTAATGTATACTAAGATAGACATTTAGTGTATTACAAAAATAATGTCATGATTGTCATGCTAAAATACTATGTGTGGCTCTTGATCTCAAGTTTTCTCTGTTTGTCTGTTAACAATCTTCAGAGATACAACTACTAAAACAACCATCATTGAAAAGAAATAACAGACCTCTGGCTATACATTGTATTTTGAAGTGCTTGGTATCCAGATGAAATTATAATGGTTGAACTCCCCACCCCCACTGCAATACTAATGCTACTCATCTTTTCTACTGGGTGTTCAACAACCAAAGTTTAGATACTGGAACTAGAAAGGTAACTGAGCTTAGCGAGTATTTTGGCCTGGGCCTTCAAGGTCAGTGAGGACAGAAGACATGATGGAACCTTTTCTATGAGATCCTACAACTTAGGTAAGTCATCCAACCTCCTGAGCAGGGAAGTTGCTGGACCCCCAGAGGACAAGAACCAATAATTGTATGGTGTTCCAAAGGAGGGTCACCAAGAGAAAAAAGTCTCTTGTGCTTTCATAGAAAACACCACAGTCAAGCAAGGCCATGACCCGTCCTGACAACTGACACTGACAGAGGAGCTAAGAGGCTGGATACATGGTTCCAAAGTAATGCATGAGAAGACTTAACTGATATTGATAGACAGCAAGAGGTTAATTTACACAGGTCTCACTTTAACTTGATATTAAACGTTGTGGTTTGTGCCTAGTTCCCCCCCCCCAGCCTTATACAGGGGGCTGGGACTTCTAGAGTTTGTGGTTAACTCGTTATCTACTGGGATTATGGGTGATCCAAGGCTGGGATTATGGGTGTGACTGCTATACCCAGCCTTAGGCAGATAGCCTGAATGTAACATAAGAGAGACAGAGAAACAGACTTACTTTCTGTTGTCATTGTTCCTGCTACTTCTCCATTTGCTCTCTGCTCTTTGCCACCACCACGAAAGGTTGCCCTCTGCCATGTGCCACTCTGCCTTGGAGCCAGATGAGTGTGGACTGAAATCTCCAGTAACTGTGAGCTAAATAATCAGAGATTATTTTTCATTCCTTTGGAAGGAAAGATTATTACTTTCCTTCCTTCACTTTTTTAATAAGGAATTGAAGGAAAAAAAGCTTTTAATTAATAACAGACAATTGGGGAGCCTTCTCATCTTAAAAAACACAAGCTCATAATTTACAAAAGGTATCAAAAGTCTAATTCTAAGAACTATGTAAAACTCAGAAAAGTAATGGTTTCACAAATAACATACACAACCTTTCTTGTAGCCATAATCTGGCTTGTTTGACATCTCAAAATTTTTCATGTATTTAAGACAATTAGTACCCATATGCAGATGACTTCTATGGTATAGAAGGAGACAAGGGAAAACTGCTATTAAAAAGTATAAGCAGAGGCTGGGGCTACACCAGTGGTGGAGCTTGGGCCTACCACATGCAAGGCTGTGAATTCAATCCCAGGTACCAGAACAAAAAGAGCTGCTGGAGCTGTAGAATGGTACTGGGCCACTCTACTGTTCTTGCTGTGTCACTTTGGATATGAACATTTACACACCAAATGCTTATGTTTTTTAAAAATGTGGATTGAGGCCAACTAGAGGGAAGGAAAAAGACATGTATGAGCCTCCCTTGTTGCATCACACCAAAGTCAGGGTCCCACCGGGAACCCTCCTTCTCTAGTCCCTCCTTCTCTAGTCCCTCCTTCTCATGCTCTTTCCAGCTCCTTACGCGCACCCATTGGAGGACGCAATGGGGAGAACCAGCTTGCCCAAGTAGAATGATGCTGGTTGAACTCCTCGTTGGCGTAGATACCGATAAGATGCACTCCTAACATGGCTCCGGACAATCTCGCGCCCGGAGAGGGGACAAAGTGAGACGCCACAGGAATATGGCGGCGGCGGCTGCAAGTCCGGACTAGGCCCCTCCTTCCTTCACTTTGGATGTCGGGTATTTGTCCCAGCAATGAGAGAAGAGTGAGACAAACACCCACCAGAACATCACTGCCAAATTCTGTATAAAAAAATGGCCATAGTAGTAAGATAGATATAAAAAGGGGCTCCAGCCACTAACTCCTAGAAGCTTCCAGCTACACCAGTAGCTGACCACTGTTATGATTAAGAAAAAAAAAAAAAATAGGATCTATAAAAGTTCAGTAAGAATCTTTAAATTCTTTAGATAAAATTGTCCTTCAAAACTCACTGAACTTTTCATCTTTTTACAGTAAAACTGGAGAGGCTTATGACAGAATGTCAGACTAAATCAGTAGAGGGCTCTAACTGCCAGGGGGCTGTAAGCACTACTTCAGTCCCTTAAGAAGAGCTTAAGGGACTAGACTTGGCTCTTTCCCAAGTCTGTCTTTCCATTCTAGTGCTCATGCTTTGATTATACATACTCTAATCTCTTCAAAAAATTCGTTTATTCTTGACTGAAGGATTCCAAATGCCAAATGATTACACAGATGGAGATAACAGGAAATGTACTAGACATCTTTTAATGGGATCCATGAAATTGACCTTGTAAAGAGAGTTAAACCACAGCATGACTTCTATCTGAGCACTATTAGATTAGCTCTCTGGAGAAGGCCCCTGATTGTGGTCTCCCCTACCTTGATCTTTCTTAGCTTGAAGCAGCCAGAGAAAACTACATCCCTTGTCCCCTAACGGCAGTTAGGGGTAGCGCTTCAGAGGAAAGGAGCATTGCAAACAGCTAAGTTAATCACAAATGTCAGATAGACAGGGCTGGGCCCTCAGTGCAGAAGATGCTTGTGGCCAGAAGTACATTCACTGAAGGCCAGTGTTGTGGCTTATGTCTCGATGTCCCCCATAGCCTCACGCAGGCATAAGGCAGGCTTCTAGAGGTTTTTTTTTTTTAAATTCATGATCCAGTGCTGGGATTAAGGATGTAAGTGCTACACCCACCTTAGGATGGATAGTCTGCGTACACTGTAAGGGACAGAAAGAGTCTTCTTCTCTCTGGCTTGCTCTTCCATTTTTGCTCTAGCTGTTTTCTGCCACCGTGAACTGTTGCCCTCTGCCATGTGCCACTCTGCCTTGGAACCGGTAATTATAGACTGAAACCTCCACAAACTGTAAGCTAAATAAACCTCTTCTGTAAGTCTGGGCATCAGATATTTTGTCTCAGCGATGAGAGAAAAGTCACCAAGACAGCCAGGCTTCTAGATAAAGAGAAGGACCATACCCACATACTTCCCCTGAGGATGAACAGCAGTAATTGACACTCTAAATAGTCATCAGTCACCTTGAGCGGAGAACCAAATCTTCCCTATTCCATTCCTTCCTGGAAAGTCTCTACTGTTAAACAAATAAATGAATAATTTTATCAGAGATTTTTTCCTTCTTTTAATTTTTAATTAGTAACAGTATTACTATGTATGGTTTCAGTCACTGACACTTTTCATTGTTATTTTATATTTTAAAGTACCAAGGATTAAATTCAGGGAAAATTTATCAGTGAGTTACATCTCCAACTTTTTTTAATATTTTATTTTGGCACAGGGTCTTACTAAGTTGCCTAGGCTGGCATGGAACTTGTGATCCTCCTACCTCAGCCTCCCAAGTATCTGGAATCGTAGGCAGGCACCCCTCTGCCCAGGTCACTGCTACTTTTATCTTTTGGGGAAGGGCAAGGTCTTGCTATATAGTTCAAGTTGGCCTTGAGCTCACTATGTAACTCAGGCTGAGTTGCAGTGCTCCTCTTGCCTTAGCCTTCTAAGTACTAAGATTACAGGTGTGTGTACCACCACACTTAGTTAAGTGCAATTTTAGCATACACTTTGATATGTGCTATTCAAAGGGGGAACTTTCCTATGTATTAGGGTCTTTCATATGAATTAGAAATGATCCAGGCATGTTTGAACATGGAAAGTGCTCAACTAAATATTTGTTGAAGTGTGACAATGAATGAGCGATGTATAACTAAGCAGCATTAAACAGCAAGAAGACTATTTACAGATAGCTCCTGGTTACAGCCAGTGAGCTGTACCTCCATACAGTGAAAGTCTATAGAGAGCTAGAGCTCCAGGGAAGCAGAGGCTTGCATTCTTAAGAGTAGGAACTGAACAAAAATGAAGCTCTCTGGGTAGGCATTTGCAAGAGAAAGCAATCTATTTTCAAGACGTGAGATGAGAAAAATTTTCATTTCATGTTCCCTGAGTAAAGCTGTTAGCTAAAACCAAACCTTTACTAATTACTAATCTTGTCATTATAATCCTACAGAGTCTGTGTAATTGGAAATAAGAAATAGCCCACATAGAAAGTAGCACTTGAAGTAATTTTGTTTTTCAGCATCAGTCAACTATTTAGGATTGCAATCATTGCTTAAAAGACATAAACATTTAAAATCAGTACTACTCTAAAAGATAAAGCCGTCAGGGTGACACGGTTTTGAAGGTTGCACAAATGGCTGTTTTAAGGGCCAGCCAGATAGTTCAGTGGACTAAAGCGCCTGCTTAGGCAGATGCAGTGGCAGGGTTTGATCCCAGTGTGCCATTCAGGGTCCACCCCCAAGGCCCGCTGTGACTGTGATTGAGACCGGGTGTGGTGGCACACGCCTGGAATCCCAGCTCTTGGGAGGCTGAAAACAGGAAAATCACTGAGTCTGATCTATGTAGTGAGACCCAGTAGACATTGTCCTAAATATGGAAAAAAGAAAAGAAACGGCTGTTTTAGTTAATATGGTTGATATTCTTTTCTTTGGTCATTCCCATGAATTTGTCTATGTGTATGCAAAAACCTATGCATGAATATTCATACAGCTTTATCTGCACTAGCCAAAAACTGGAAACAGCCCCATGTCCTTCAGTGAGTGAATGCTTAAGCAAGCTGTGGGACTATGTGATGTACTCAGAAATAAAGGGCCGAGCTGCACGTGCGGGCGCGGAGAGGAGAGACGAGGCGAGGCGAGCTGGGGAGAACCACAGCCACGTCCTCCGGCAACAGCAGCTCCGCGGCAGGAATAACTCAAGTCACCTTTACTGGAAATAAATTTGATGAAATTATTGAAACAGCATTTCTTGAATTTAAAGAAAAAGGAGGTTCCCTGCCCTGACTAGAGGAGTGTGGCCCTTCCTCCAAGCCCCCTCTGGATACACCCTCAGAGCCTCCACCAGGAAAGATGCGGCAGCTCAAAGGGAAGCCCAAGAAGGAGACATCAAGGGATAAGAAGGAGCGGAAGTAGGCCATGCAGGAGGCCCGGCAGCAGATCACCACGGTGGTGCTGCCCACGCTGGCCGTGGTGGTGCACCTGATTGTCGTGTTCGTGTATGTGGCCACATGCCCTGCCATCACGGAGTGACCTGCAGCCTGGACACCTCAGGCCAGGAAAGGGAAGCAACGGAAAACTGGCTTGCATATGTAGAGATGTTACATGGCTCAGCTCTGCGCAGGAGTGCTCATGTCTTCTCTGGTCTTCAACTCTATTAAAGCTCCTCCACTTTTCTTGGGTGAGAAGAGGGAACGTCTTATCAGTGAGCATGCCATACACCTGATGGTCCACTTCATGTAACTTTCAGACTTCAAAGCAGTGTGTGTGTGTGCATGTGTGTGGCACGTGCATGTGTGCACACACGTGTCTGTGTGTGTGTGTCTCCTAAAATCAACATATAGTTATACCTGGTGAGAGGAGGTTCTCTGAGGCACGAAGCAGCTGGAAATCGTACTCACCTCATCCCCATTGTCTGGAACATGATGCTTTCTTACACTTGTTCAGTTTCCAAAGGAACTATATTTCTTTTCTGCTTAATGTGATTTGAAATATGTTGATTCAAAATGAAATATTTATTTTTTGAATAAAGGAGATACTAGCCTTAAAAAAAAAAAAAGACATAAAGAGGAATAAGCTAAGGCTATGCAACAACTTGGAATAAAATACATTGAATTGTGCTAAATAGAAAAAAGCCAATCCCAATCACATATTGTATGACTTCATTTACATGATATTCTTGCACTGTAGAGATAAAAAATTGAACATGGGTAGTGGTACATATGACCACAAAAAGCAATAAGTTGCATTGAAATACACACACACACACACACACACACACACACGCTTAAATGGTTACTGAGTACTTTGTTGATTGCATCACTGTCACTTTTCTGGTTTTATTATTATACTATGATTAGTGAAGAAATCACCACTGATGGGAGGGTGTTGGGTGCTTGGGCTGAGCTGTATTTCTTCGCAGGAACTGTGGTTGATTAACCACAGTTAATGTGGTGAATTAACGGCGTACTTGTACCACCCAGCTGAACTGAAATCAGCATGGTGCTGGGTGTGGAAGGCCCACCTAAGGATTGTTGCCAACAGCATAAAAGCAGAACTGGAAGGGCAGATGGTGTGCTGTTGATTCTCCTGGAGAAGCTTGTCACGCTGGCATTCCTGATGTGAATGGAGCTGTTCTCATCGTGGGAGGAACTCAGGTCCTTACTGTCACTGAGGATGGCTTTTTGGAGGAGCTCTGGTCCTTACTTTGAGCGTCGCTTTGTGTCTCCAGTGCCAATCCCTCAGCCTGCTGGCACAGATCTTCCACCCTGCTGGCACAGACTTTCTAGCTTCCCCCGCTGACCTTTGGGCCTTCCCAGTGGAGATCCTTGATACAGATTTACATGAGACACTGCTATGGGCTCTAGGCCTCCAGCTGGACTCACGGAGGACATTGTCATGAGCTTTAGGTCTTCAGCTAGACTCGTGCCAGACACTGCCATGAGACTCAAGCCCTCGGCTAGATTCCTGGGACTGAGTTCCTGTGCTCTTCTGTTTTTGACTTTGTTGTTGAATCTTATAAAACAATCCTATAAACTATGTGTCCTCTATTAAATCTATTCCCTTAAAAATCCCTGACTATAACAGAAACTTTCTGTAAATCTGTATTTTTCAAAATTAGAAATTTAAAGTAGCCAGAATAGCGCAATTAACCCACATATGCCCATCACCTTCCTATACAATTGTCAATTTGTAGACAATTTTGTTCATTTGTACCTCTCTCCCTTATATTCTCCCATATTACTTTGAAGAATTCCCAGGTGTCAATAATTCCATTCATAAATATTTTAGTAAAAGAATCTTTTATTATTAAAAATAATATAGGTAGAAATTTTATTTCACCCAGCTATTCCTCTTCTAGGCACAGTATCAAGGGAGTTAACATCCTTATTAAATGAATATCCACATTCATAGCAGCCCGATTTATAAGAACTAACTCTTGAAAGCCCTCTATATGTCCATCAACAGATGAGTGGATTTTAAAAATGTGGTATTTATACACAAGGTTACACTACTCTGCCATAAAGAATAAATGGTGCTCCTTGAGACTATAAAGTTAAGTGAAATAAATCAAACACATAAGAAACCCAAATTATTTTTTTAAATAATCCTATTGAGAAACAACCTGGCAAGCACAAGGAACCGAGTTCACTCCCTGGTTCTGCCAAAAAAAAAAAAAAAAAAAAAGAAACAAATAGCAATGACACAATTTCAAATGCAATTAGTAGGACTGTTTCAATAATTAATACATGCATATTGTTGCCTTAGTGGTTATTCATTGTACAAGATGCAGACATGATATCCTGTTTACAAACACTATTAGGACAAATCTTTTTATTCATTGAATTAAGAAAATGTAGCTGTGTATCTATCCTCACTACTTTGAATATACAGATACAAAATGGTTGTTCATTTATATCCCTTTTTTTTGTGTTTAGTTTTGTCAGAGAAGGGTATTCCATTGTCATTTAAATATTATAAATAAAGACCAAAATAAAATATAGATACTAAGAAGTATTGATTTTTGTCCAAGCAGGAAGGGGATGCTGAGGGGGGCTGGTGAGATAACTCAGCAGAATAAGCATCTGTTTAGACAAGCACAGGGACTGAGTTCGATCCCCAGCACCACATGCTGTGCGGGCCCCTCCCTGGGGCATGCTGAACTGGCCACTGACTCCCAGTCTAGTGGCGCACACCTGTAATCCCAGCACTAGGGAGGCTGCAAGCAGGAGGATCACTATGAGTCCAAGCTGCCTAGTGAGACCAGTACAAGATACATAAATTTAAATAAATAAATAAATAAATAAATAAATAAGATGGTGAGGGGGAAGAAGGGAAGTGAAGGAGAAACAAGAATTGAATTGTGTCATATGCACATGCCAAACCCCCACATGGAATGTAAACATTATGCCGCACAAACATGTACTGATTAAAAAAAAATGAAAAAATAAAAGTAAAAGACTATAATTGTGTGAATGGTTTTAGTGTGGAAGGCATCTAATTCCTAGACATTTTGCCTTCTTATTCTATTAGGGCTCATGGCTTCAACTCATTAATTTATAGAATTATTTCTTATTTCCCTTTCCAGGTTTTTGTTTTTCATCCTTCTTTCCTTTCTTATCCTTTGGAGAAGTCTTTCCCTTTTTTCGTGCTTTTAGTAGCTCTTCAAATTTTCCCAATCCTTTCCGTACCATGATTCCACGCCACCACGCCTGAATCTGAAAACAAGATAAATGCAAAGTCAGCGTCATCTGGTATCCTGACTGGTGGTGGTTTGAATATAGTTTGTCCCCTCTGAAGCTCAGGTCGACACATGACTGTCAGTGTGAATGTGATGACTGGCAGCGGGAACTTTAGGAGGTGCTAGGGTCAGGAGGTTTAATGCTGCGCTCATGAGAGTGGATTATTCCCTCAGGAGTGTGTTTTTGCTCTCCTGGGTCTAGATTAGTTCTAGCAAAAGCCCACAGATATAACATAGAGCCCTTTGGTCTTCCTTTTTGTGCTTTCTCATTTTCCCTTTCACCTTCCACCATGCAGGACATCCTTGCCAGACACCACTGCTAAGCCCTTAGATCACCCATCCTTGAGAACCAGGAGCCGAAGTCAATCTTTATTCTCTGAGTCACTCAGTCTCAGATATTCTGTTGCAGGCACAGAAAATAAACTAAAGCAGTGATAAATGAAACAGTTAACTTTTTTGTACTAGGGTGTCTTAAAGACATAGAGAATGGAATGTGCTTAGAACTCCAAACCTTATTTTCTATTTTTCTCAATCAGCCAGTCTGAGCCTCTCCCTAAAACCAGTCCCCATCTGTTCCCTGGACTCTGTTCCTTTCCCTTGCTTTGGGAACCCCCTCTTGTATAGTCTCCACTTAGGATTTTCCAGTGGCCTCCCCTTTCTCTTAGAATTAAGGCTGAAGTCCTTACAGTGAATTAAAGCTCTATCAGACCTGCTCTTCTTCTGAGCTCCTGGACCCCTTGATTACCAGCCCTCGCTTGCCCTGCTGCAGCCGTGCAGGTCTTCTTCCTGCTCAGGGGCACTGAGGTGGCTCCCAACTCAGGGCTTTGCACTCCCTGCTTCTCTGCCCCACACCCTCTTCCCATGTTCAGATGGCTCACCCCTCCCAGGGGTGCCCAGCTGTCACTCCATGGTCTGCACATGCCCCCCCATACATTGAAGCCCTACCCTCCAGTGTGATGATGGCATTTGGAGATGTGGCCTTGGAGAGACAATTAGGCTTAGGCGAGGCCATGAAGTTGGGGTGCTGAGGATATTATTGCCCTCATAATAGACACTAGAGAATTTGTCCCTCCCACCCCTGTGAGGACACAGCGAGAAGACAGTTAACCCAAACCCAGGGGGAAGGCCCTCACCAGAAGAACGTGGCCGTGCTGGAACCCTGGCCACAGACTCCTAGCCTCCACAACTATGAGGAAATAAATTTCTGTCCTTTAGGCCACACATTTCATGACATTTGTTCTGACAGGTTAAGCTGACCAAGACAGTCATCTTTCTGGTGAGACCTACCCTGACCATCTCGTGTAAATCAGCACCTTCCCCTGTCCTCACACACACACTAACAATCTCAGTTCTCTTTAGCTGAACTCTTTGTTTCCTAGTAACACTTATCACTTTGTAACAGTATGTAATTTTGCTTTGATATTCAGTGTTTTTATTCACACACACACACACACACACACACACGATTTTAAGCAATATGACAAAAATATTTTTCTCCCCACTAACATCTCCAGTACCTGGGATATAATCAAAACTCAATAATAACTCAATAAACTCAATACTTGTTGATTAAATGGCAAAGAGGTTGCTCCTGATATAAGGTAGGTATAGGAAGAGCTCTCCATTAAGAGGACATTTGGGGCTGGGGAGAGAGCTCAGTTGTCTAAGTGCCTGCCTGGCAAGCACAAAGATCTGAGTTCGATCCCCAGTACTGCACTCCACACCGGCCTTGGCAGCAGCCACCAAAACGGGGCGTGGTGACACACACTTGTAATCCCCAGTACTAGGGAGGCTGAAATAGAAGGATCGCTACTAGTTTGAGCTGCATAGTGAGACCCTGTACTAAATAAATAAATAATTTTTTTTAAAAAGGACGTTTGAAGGCTGAGGGGATAGCTCAGCAGCTTCTTAGCTTGAACTTGGGGCCAGTTCAGGACCCATATGTACAACATAATGATACTCTGTCTCAAGCGCAAGGTCCTAAATTCAATCCCCAGTACCACATTTTAAAAAAAGTGTCTTTGTAAGGTCTGGCCAGATAGCTCAGTGGACTAAAGCACCTGCTTAGGCAGAGCACAGCAGCTAGGGTTTGATCCCCAGCATGCCGTTCCAGCCCCATCCCCGGAGTGCGCTGAGACACCGATGGAGACTGGGTGTGGTGGCGCACAACTGTAATCCCAGCGTTTAGGAGGCTGAAAATAGGAGAATCACTACGAGTCAGATCTACATAGTGAGACGCTGTAGACTCTGTAGACCCTGTCCTAAATACATTAAAAAAGAAAGAGAGAAAAGGACGTTTGAGCAGAGAACGAAGTGAGGGCCAGAATCTTGCTTGTATCTGAGGAAAACACCTCTGGTAGAGGGAAAGTTCCGAGTAGACCATACTTGACAGTTGAAAGAACACCTAGAATCGGGTTTGTGACTAAAGAGAGAAAGAGAAAGATGAACCCGGAGAAGAGAGCAGTGATTAATGATTCTCCAGGGAACAATGCCCTCTAGTGGCGTTTTAGAAATTTACAGTTTTTTTTTTTTTTTTTTTGTTTTGTTTTGTGGTCTTCCTGGTGTGTGAGGGATGCCCTAGTCCCCAAAGCCTTTCGGAAGGTGTGCAGGCCAGGATAGTTTGAAGGTATTCCGTTTTCTGACCTCCGACTTCCACGTGAGCCCCTAAGATCCAGCTCGGCAACTGGCCCTCTGACACGTGCACAGGACAGGCAAACCTTGCAACCCTCCGCGCAACTGTTACTGTGGTGCCTTGCCCTGGTCTTTCAAACTCTCTGCAACACCAAGAACAGTGACAATTCAAATGTCCATGTTGATGTTGAGAAAAACCAATGACTCAGGACTGAGTAACCCAGTCGTCTTACAAGTCAGGTGGCTGCTAGCTCTGCTAGCTCTGGAAGGCTATCTGATGTGTCAGCTAAGATCTGCTATCTGATTTCATTATTTAAGACAAATATTATAAGCATTAAAAGCATCTCTCGGGGCCGGGGAGATGGCTCAGTAGGATAAGCCCTTGACCAGCAAACGCAAGGATCTGAGTTCAATCCCCGGTTCCGCAAAAAAAAAAAAGCAAAAAAAAAAAAAAAAGCATCTCTCATTCTTATCAACTCATGAATGTGAACAAGTTTTCTGAGGGCTCTCATTTGTAAAATGAAAAAAATAGAGGCTCCAACAAAAACCTGCCTTGATCTACTAAGCAGTAATGTTTATGCATGGATTTGTATACTAAGTGAAAAAAAATCCTCTTACTTGAGTATGTCTTTCTAAATCATTCTGATGTCAAATAATCATCGAAACTTGTCATAAATGTTGTTAGGGATGATTTTATGCTACTAACAATTGTAATATAATAACCTAGAACATTAAAAAGTTATGGTCACAGAAAAAATTAAGACTTTAAAGCAGAATTAATGTATTTTTTTGCCTAGAAATGCAAAAGGACAATCTATAAAGGCTGGAGGTATAAAGTTCTGTGATCCCCAGCACTGCAGGAGAAAAAAAAAATCCAGAAAACAAAAATAAAATACAGGTATAACCTTAGTATCAATTTGGAGGAAAATTGTAATGGAAATACACGTTCAAGAAGAAAAAGACATAACATTTCAGTCTATCAAAAAGAACTTCCAGGGCCATGGAGATAGCTCAGTGGTCTACGTACCTGCCTGGAAGCGCAAGGATGCAGGTTTGAGCCCCAGTACCACATGCCACACCAGCTCTTCCCCGGACATGCCAAGCAGACCACCAAGACCAGGTGGGTGTGGAGGTGCATGTGTGTAAGCCCAGTGCTAGGGAGGCTGAAACAGGAGGATCACTACAAGTCCGAGTTGCATAGTGAGACCCTGTACCAAATGCATAAAATAAAAAAAGAACTTCCACTAGGTATACCCTATTTCAAATATTAATCTCATAGCTTTATTTAAAAATGTCAACACTGAAAGTTCACTGGAAAAAAAAAATATATATATATATGTATTTTTGTTTGTTTGTTTGTTTTTTTGGCTTTGCTGAGGCTTGAATCCAGGCTTCACCTTGAGCTGCATCCCCAGCCCTTTTTAATTTTGTGTTTTGCAATTAGGGTCTTACTAAGTTTCCTAGGCTGGCCTCAAACTTGCAATCCTTCTGCCTCAGGATCCTGAGTAGCTGAGATTACAAGTGTGTGCCATGCGACTTGGTTTACAATCTTTAGGAGAGGAAAGGAGATAGCACAAGAAAATTCATTGTTAAAAGGAAAGTGTTGGGCTGGTGAGATGGCTCAGTGGTCTAAAGCACCTACTTAGAACAAATTTAGCAAAGAACAGGGACCGCGGTTCAATCCCCCAGCACCACATACCAGCCAGCCCTGCCCCCTGGTGGGCTGAGCTGGCCACACACACACACACACACACACACACACACACACAAATTTAAAAAAAAAAAAAAAAGGAAAGTGTTGAGTATGATAAGGTGGAGTTATTGACAGAGTCTCCCAGATCAAAGACTGGCTCTTACTCCCAGTAAAGAGGAGAAGCATTGATTTGAGCAATGGTAAGATCTGGCCTATCTCACTAGCCTTTGCATGACAGGTGCCAAAGAGGGAGATGGTAGGGGGACAGGCAGGGAAGCCGGGATGATGGGCACTAAGGCGGCATGCAGGCATGAGACAGTGGCACCAGCTGGACCAGCTGAGGCACCAGGAACACTGACTGCAGCGGACACTTTCGTGGCCAAGGGCACCTCGTGGAATCAGTGGGCATGAACTTGAACTGCAAAGCTCTTCACTTTCTGATCCTAATTAGTGGTCTCAAGACTTCTGGCAATATTTTCATTTCTAATTTTTCAGTCTTGTCTTATGCCTTTGTCAACAGAAGTCCTTCACAACACTGATATAATCCAAGAATTTTAGCTTGCCTTAGAATTTGATATTTTCGGTTTCTTTTGCCTATTTGTGGGATTTTTTAAAAATAATGTATTTAGTACAGAGTGTGCAGGGTCTCACTACATAGATCGGACTTGTAGTGATCCTCCTATTTTCAGCCTCTCAAGTGTTGGGATTACAGGCGTGTGCCACTATGCCCAGTCTCAATCACCGTCTCATCATGTCCCAGGGGCGGGGTTGCATGGGCAAGCCCCAGGATCCAGGATAGAACCGGTCCCTGATCCTGCCTAAGCAGGCGCTTTAATCGCTGAGCTATCTGGCTGGCCCTATTTGTGGTTTCTTACTTGACAGAGAGGTAAGAGACATAAAAGAAAAAATCCTAAGGTCAAAATTTTAAAATTCCCTCCTTTATCTCTGGGGTTGTGAGAGTAAATATTCTCTTGGGAAGGACAAGCTTCAGCCCCTGTAGAAGGATCTAATGTGCTTAAAACTAGGCCACCTTCAAAGCCGCTGTGGATATTAACAGGATGCGTGCTGACTTCACCTTCGTTGCATTTAGTCTCTCGTTTCTGCTTTTCCTCAGGTATCTCCACACAGCCTCGTTGCCTTCTGCACATACTTTCACTGGGGGGGCTTCCATGGGGTTGTTCATCAGTGTCAGAACCTGAAGGTTCTCGAGGCTGTCCAAGTCCTTGGGAAGACGGGTGAGCAAGTTGTCCTCCAGCAGCAATTCTCTCAAACCTGGAGGGATTTTTGTTTCAAATGGTGACTTTCTCTTAGAAACAAGCAATAGTGACTTGGCGCCTAGCCCTGCCCTGGTCCCCAAGGGAGCCACCTCTGCATTTATAGCAGGAATGTGAGGGACTGTGTGCCAGAAATCATGGAGCTTTCCATACCATCTAATAAAATGTAGTCTCTATGGCTGTTCTTCCTCATCATAAACACAACAGAAATTTGTATCCAAATAGCCGTAGTGGTAAACTAACAGCAAAACTGGCAACCATTACTCTCAGGCCTGGCCCTTAGATCGGCACTGTGCTGGAAAAACCAACTCTGGAAGCCTTTGGGTGGGACACTCTAGGTTCCTGTGGGCCTTGCTATTCCCCACAATCGCTGCAGCCTTGGGTACATCAGTGTGACACCCTGATCCCCTTTTACAGAGGAATAAGTGGCACCTGCTTCAATAGACCAATTACCTTCAAGTGAACGACAAATTATTTTTTATTTTTAAAAATTAGTACAGGTTCTCACTGTACAGATTGGACTTGAAGTGATCCTCCTGTTTTTCAGCCTCCCAAGCACTGGGATTACAGGTGTGCACCACCATGCCCAGTCTACAAAATATTTTTTAAAATACCCTAATATAAATAAAAATGTATGTATTCCAAAAAAAGCAATCAAGTATAAAAATAAAGGCTGGAAGATACCTCAGCAGTCTAAGTGCCTGCCTGACAGGTGCGAAGACCCAGGTTCGGTTCCCGGTACTGCATGCTGAGCTGGCCCAGTGTTGAGCAGGCATTGAAACCGAGTTTGGTGGTGCACACCTATAATCCCAGTGCTGGGGAGGCTGAGACAGGAGGATCACTATGAGTCTGAGCTCCATAGCAAGATCCTGTACCAAATTTTTAACAAAGTACAAAAATAATTCTCCCTTCCTCACCAAACTTTCCACACCTTAATTATTGCAAGACACCACTACTGTTAGGTTCCAGAAAACTTACAGAGACTATCTAGGCACATGCTGGTCCAGAGATACATGTACATAAAATTTGATAAATCAAAGGGGCATTGTCAGGCATGGTGGTGCCTGCTTGTAATCCCAGCACTCGGAGTTCAAGGCCAGACATTGTGAGGCCCTATTACAAAAAAACAACAAAATCAAAGTGGTATCATATAGAATGGTCTGCATGTATATTTTAAGCATAAGGAACTATATTAAGGAATTCACTGAAAGAGAAATAAAAACAGTTTGTAAATGTCAAAAAGATACTCAACATTATCCAAAGACAAAACATAAACACTGAAATACAGTGTTTCATCAATCAAAGAGACAGAGATGAAGGGCACTAATACCTGGTATTAAGGAGAGAGGAAACAAAATTATGTTTAAATCATAAACAGTGATAAATGGTTTACAAACTCAGCTACCTTCCATAGTTGATTTACCAAAAGATAAAATAAATATAGGAAAGTTTGTCTTGAAACTGGTATTTGGGGAACGTAATACAAATTATATGCATTTTTTCAAAAGCAGCTGGTACAGTGGTAGCCACCTGTAACACCAGCGCTGTGGAAGTGTGACTCAAGAGAACCACTAATTTGAGCCCACCTGGCCAATTCAGCAACTTAGCAAGGGCCTGTCTCAAAATAAAAACAGAAAAGGCTAGGGGATGTAGCTCAGCAGGAGAACCCTGGGCTCAGCCTTCAGCACTGCAAACCAAAACAACAGGAAAATTAAAACATGCATTCTTTAGTCCAGTTCTTGAAATACTTGTTACTTGCCGTGCCAAATGACAAAGGACATCTGAAGCAAACCAAGCTCTATTCTTTATGACAACGCCAAAGTTTCTGGGTCTAGGTGAGTGTATTTGTAGGCACATCTCCAGCAGGAGAGCAGGAGAAAGCCAAAAGATATATTTTTAACTTTCAAAAAAAATAACTTCATGAGTCTTTTGATTTTTTAAAAAAATGTGTGTGTATTGTTATGGTGTGTATTGATGTCTTTGTGCTCTAAAATAATTTCTTATTGTTATCAAAGACTATCGTGTTTATTTTAATAAACATACCTTCCTTTTCCTTGTTCCAAGAATGTTGTTGGTGACAGTATAAATAAATATTAAGAAAATTGTCAGTACTGAAAAATGTTGAGAACGTTTCGCTCCTCTAGGGACCAAGGACAGGCTAAGAATGCTCGTTCAGGAGCCTGACTCAGGATAACTGCACCCCACCTGTGCCCGCAGGTTTTGAGTATCTTGTACACAGCTTACAGCCCCTACTCTTGTATTTCATCATCCTCTTTCCACTGAGGAGTAGTCACAGTTTGAAAACATGTTAGTAAACATGGAGGCTCAGAACACTGTGGCAAAAACTTGTATTTGGTCCCAGGAGGTGCTCGGCAAAGATTGTTACATGGGATGGAAGGATGGATAGATGGAGGGATGAATGGATGGATGAATGGATGGACAGATGAATGAATGGATGGATAGATGGATGGACAGATATATGGACAGATGGATAGATGGATGGGTGGATGGGTGGATATACAGATAATGATTTTTGCTCAGTGGAAAATGCTTGGGTATTTACATGGAAATCATATATGACTTCAAAGTCAATCACACAGCTCTTTAAGTCCTCCTTATGATGTCACTACCCAACTCAATACTTTTCCTTTAATTTAAGTGACCTAGTGACCTAAGTGGGAATTTACTGCTGGACAACTCTGCATTCGGGCATGTATTAGCAGTATGTACTCAGCAGATAGCTGCTGCTGATGGGTATAATGCAAGCGTGGATGTACACCAATCGTGTTAGCGGTTGCTATTTACCTCTCTTTTCAACTCAAATTACAATGGGCCTTTGCCAGATTCTTGGCTTTACTAATCAGAGCAAAATTGCCACCTTCATGTCATTTTTTCAGCCCTGCAAGAAGGGGATGGGACAAGGTTCAGCTCTCCAAATACTGAGCAAAGTCCTTAGTGAGGCAGGATGTCCACTCATCATGGACACTGGGCTTACTCTTCACTAAGCTATGAATCCACTAACCTTCCTTACCTTGTGCTTTGCAAATTTCATCTGGGAGCTGCTTAAGTAAATTGTGCCGACAATCAAGAACCTCCAGCTTAGGCATGGCCCCCAAGGCTACAGGCAGGTATTCCAGACTGTTATTCTCTATATGCAGCTCTTTAAGACTCTGAAATAACATGAAAGTACACCATAACAATCCTTATCTTGGTAAATGAATTGTGATAACTAAAGTCAATAGGCAAATCATGCATTGAGATAGAAGAGTAAATGTGTCTGAAGGATCTTAACCAAGGAATAAAATTATGTTTTAATACAGCCATTAGATTTGGTTTCCATTTATTCAGGGATAAGAGAACATAGTAACTTTGTTCTAGTAGAACTTCATGAAAAAATAATTTGGGTTATTTAACTGCATTTACCATTCGCTTTCTTTGAATAGCCAGTTATGTGTGGCAGTTGCCACAGAACTATAATGGCTTCAACTATCAGGCCAACATCACCTGTAACCCAACATCTTATCTATGCAGAAGTGGCCAAAATACACAGACAATAGTTAAAATGTATCTAATGGGGCAAAAGTGTGACATTTGCACTTCACCCTAAGATCTGGTGTGACATGGGCATGTGACAAGAGAATGAAGGCTTCCTGTGGGCCTAGGGGCAAGGGACAGAGAATTAGGAAGAAACTGTCTACGTCATGTTGAGAATTGCCCACCCTGGTCATGCCACTGCATGGTTCTGTAACTGGGAATTGTGTGGAAGCCCACATCTACTCTATCATTCTCAAGAGCACCCTAACAGGAACAGGGAAAAATGAACAGTTCTCTAAATAATACATATAAAGAAGACACACATTATAATGGAAAGCTTTGAAGGAAGTCACTTTGTTGCTTTGCTACAATTCAGCACAGTACTGTGCGTTCATCATCGGCCTGAACCTGGCTCATGTGCCCACCTCCAGGCAGAGAGGCAGGCCACTGTGCCCACTGTGAGGAATTGTGGCACGCAGTGGAAAAAAGAACAGCATGGCAGATCCAACAGCAATCGTCCCTGGGTGGGCAAGTACTCGGGAGGATGAGGCAGAAGGATCATGAGTTTAAACCCAGCCTAGACAATTGAATAAGACCATATCTCAAAGAATTAAAAAGGATTTGAGATTTATTTTTAGAAAATGGCTGGGAATGTAGCTCAACAGTAGAGCACTTGCCTAGCATGTATGAGATCCTGGGTTCAGGCAGCGGTGGTGGTGCATGCCCGTAAGCCCCGCACTCTGGAGGATGAGACAAGAGGACTGCTGTGAGTTCAAAGCCAACCTGGGCTACATAATAAGATCAAGTCCAGCATTAACTGCATAGCAAGAACCTGCCTCAGAAAAGGAAACAAATGAAAAGATCCAGGGTTCAATGACAGCACCACAAACAGACAAATCCATAGCAATTAGTGTTATTCAGTGGTAGCGGAGGCTTCAAAACATTAACAACCACCATATAAATGAAACCCTGGCATGTGTGGCTCCACACCCAGCCTGTGGGGGCACATCACGCTGTCTCAGTGCCAGCCAACTTAGGGGGTCAGTGGCATAAACCCATGGGGGAGGCTTACCTGCAGTTTCCCAATCTGTTCTGGAACACAGGCAAGCTTGGATCCCTGGTCTTGCCCAATGTATAATTTCTCCAGAGATGCTAAAGAAAATATTTCCTCTGGGAAAGAAAGAAACTCATTTCCTGACAGTCCAAGTATCTTCAGTTTTGAAAGCAAACCCAGCTTTGACGGCAACTAGAAGTATTCCAAAAGGTAAGTTTCAGGTTGATTGTTTTAACAGACAGCAAATAAATTGGGGTTCTGGTTTAGAGGCAGACATCTAAACAAAAGGAGAGCAATTAAGTTTCTCTAACTGACTAGTCCATATATGAGTTTGCATATATGGACTAGTTTCTCTCTCTCTCTCTCTCTCTCTCTCTCTCTCTCTCTCTCTCTCTCATTTATATATCTGGTACAGGGTCTTACTACACAGCTCCGACTCGAAGTGATCTTCCTGTTTTCAGCTTCCCCAGTGGCTAGGATTACAGGGGTGTGCCACCATGCCCAGACTTGGTTGACAGCTCAGCGTGCCCCCCGGGGGTGGGCCAGTGAGGCAGGGCCATGCAGCTTTCAGACTGGGGATCAAACCCTGGTCCCTGAACCCTGGTTCCTGCGCTTGTGAAAGCCTAGTCCACTGAGCTATCTCGCCAGCCCTCCTATCACTTCTCTTTTTCCTTTTAGGCACTATTTTATTTTATTTTAGGCACTGAGAATTGAACTCAGGGCCTCACACTTGCCAGTCAGGCTCTGTGCCACTGAACTATATCCCTACCTATGTGCTATTTTAGATTGGAACAATTTGAACTTCCTTTATGATGACCTACCCCATAGCAAATATTTGACCCTATTGAAAAAGTACTCAGGCTATGTTATATTTCAATAATAATAGTTATAATAAATCAGATCCACCCTTCATCCCAAAAGGCTTCAACTTAGCACGTCTGAAACTTCAAGAGAAATCTTAGTTGGAAGCAAACATATGTTTGGGTCCTTTTTGGGTCCTTTCTAATTGGAGCATTTAAGAAAGACGGTTACGACTATGTCTAGTTACATCCTGCCATCAGCAAATCCCCAGGCACGAGTGCCCTTGTGGCTTCTGGGCGGGAATTCACAGACTGCCCGACTGTAGGGGTCAAACAGTCTTCAGAAAGTTCTCTATCCCAGCCCTTTACTGTGGTTCAGTGTGTTGCGTACGAGTCGTCTGGCCTTCATTACTTGCCAGCTCCTGGAAGGAAAAGCTCACTACCTGCCATGAATCCCTTTAATCACAAGATTTTCTTCTTTTGTCAAGGCATAATCTATCACTATTATATTCCACCTATTGGTCTCTTTCTAGTCCTCTGGAATCACGTAGGGGGAAAAAAAATCTCATTCTTCATGTACATAACATAGTCACCCTGTCAGTTGGGTGATACCTTATTTTCTTGTTAGAAAGAAAAATCTTACCTACATATATCATAGCTCATGCATTTCCTTAGCTTTCTTTTTAACCAGGAAATTCTCTTTATAGTTTCCTGTTGCAGCCCTTGGACTTTCCCCACATCTATTCCCTAACCCTCCAATTTAATTTCCATTCGGGTCAGACCCCGGCTCAGCCCAGCCACCCCTCCTTACATCTCTCTATAGCGGGGTCAAACAGACAAATCATTGGATCATTGGTCACTTGAAAGTTGGAGGCAAAAAGAAAGCTCACCATATGAGTACTGTATCAGTAAAAGTTTCATATATCTGGAATTTTCCCTTTTTTTCATATAAGGCAAGGGCTTGTTTATCTAAAAATTGTACAGGATGCTTTCAGTTTTAATTGTTGATACAAAACCATATCAAGTCAACTCCAGAGAACACTATGTTTAAGTTCTTCACCCTGGCTATTCTAAAATTCTCTCTTTTTTGAGAAAGGGTCTCACTGTGTAGCTTAGGCTGGCCTTGAACCTGTGGTAAGCCTCTGGCCTTAGCTTCCCCAAGTGCTGGGGTTACAGAGGTAGGGCACCACACCCAGTGTCAAAATTCCTTAGACTCCATCACTACTATGTAAAACAACTACAGTCAGTGTTGTGAGTCCCTGAAGCTGAAATTGATCACCTGTGGGAGGGCAGGATGAGCCCTCATTGCCGAAAGCAGCCAACCTACCTCAGTCTTTAAGAAAAACATCCTGCCTGGACACTGTGGGCTATTGCTCGCTAGGTAACCTTGGGGCTTGAAACTCTGTAAAGGTATAAATAAAGGCCCTTACTATTCTTCCTGGGCTTTGCCTACCAGACTGAGGTCCACCACCTGACCTCAGCTATCATTTCTTGTCTTTATTTTCTCCTCTCCCAGTTTTCTCCCTACAGCAAGACCAACAGACCCCTACAATTCAGTGCAGACTAAAACAATGGGAAAAGATTTTCTAACCTAGTTACTTTATTAGTGCTGTTTACTTGGTTCATAAACCTAGCTTTTCTTTCTTCAGAATGTATTTGAATATCCAAAGATTTTTTCCAGGATATTCAAGATCCAATATTTAGTTTCATTGTACTCATATTGTTAGTTGTCACCCCAAAGCCTCATGCACTTACGGGGCGGACTTCTACAGTTTGTGACTAATTCATGATCCAGTGCTGGGATTATGGGTGGGAGGGTTTTACCCTGCCTGGGATGGATAACCTGAAAGCCATGTAAGGTAAATCTGCTTACCCTTTGTTGCCGCTGCCCCTGTCCTTTTGCTCTTTTAGTTTTGCTGTTTTCCACCGCATGAATGGCTTTACCAGTCTGCCTTGGAGTCAGCTGAGTATGGAATGAAACCTCCACAAACTGTGAACTAAATAAACTTTTCCTTCCTTAATTTTGGACATTGCGTAATTGGTCCCAGCAATGATAGAAAAGTAACTAAAACACATATATCAAAGTGTAGTAAGTAAATCTAGAGATAGGGAGAACCTGCAGAGCATCAATTAAAGACAGTTCTTGCTACCTCTATAAACTGACAATCTGGATTACCCCCCCCATGCTTCATGTGCTCATAGGTGAGGCTTTGGGGAGATGAGTGGATCATGGGGGTGTGACACTCCTGAGTGGAGTGGTCCACCAATGAGTTTATAGCTAAAGATGAGGTTGGGAGGTGAAGCTTGATTGGAGGAGGTGGGCACTGGGGGCATGGCCTGAAGGCTTGGTCTTCCTCTCAGCTCCCTTCATTCTCTCTTCCTGCTGCTAAACCACAAAGGGATTTTTCCTCTGTGATGCCCCTCTTTAGCTGTGGTGTTGGATATTGTGTCTCAGCAATTAGAAAGTAACTAAGACAGATTTGTACCATTTTGAGGTTGAATGCATTCCTTTGGTTTTCTCCTTTAATAAAAATGTGCTATACAAGTTAAATCCATCTCAGTACATACCAAAAGTCAGCTAGTTTTGCATCCACCTAGGCAAGGAGAAGTTATGAGCTAGTTTTCAAGAGCCAAAACTCATCAGTTGGGTCTTTAGGATGGGAGAGACAAGGAGTTGGTTTGACGACCATTGTTAATAGGAGAGAAATGCATTTGGGAGTACAGAGGGTATTAGCCTAAGAGGAAACTGAGAAGGGAGGTAAAAAAAAAAAAAAAAAAAAACACCATTCACACAAAACCATCAGAGTAACTCAAGAATAAAAACGATATTACATACAGATTATCATGTTCATTATATAAACATTTAACATGCTTTCAATTTTATGTGGTTTGACTTGTGGTAAAAACTGGAATTGGATCTTACAAAATTACTTACAGGGAAAGCTTAGGTATCACTCATGATTTAAGTAGAATTAGGTCAATGTGTTAACCTTCCCAAGTACACTTTGTATTTTGAGTTTTTCATTGCAACTATGGAATGAAAAGCTTTGTCCACTGGAGGTATTTCCATTTTTTACTGCAAGGGTGGAGTGGTGGAAGAATGGGTTTTCATGAAAACTTTAAAACCTTCCAGAGCAGGTTTATAATCTCAGTAGAAATTAAGTCCTAGTTCCTTTTCCAAATTGTCAAGTTACCACTAAAAATTTTCTTTCCTAAAAGGTTGTTTGAAAGCCATAGCAATTAGTAAGAAACTTCTAGAAATTATAAACCAAATATAACCCGTTTAAAATAAAATAAAAAATCTTTACAGCCCAGACTTGCACAATGCATAGTACATACATGAGACTTGTATTTAAGGCCAGGAAAGGCACACTACTCTCTGCTTACAGCTGTTGGTTTCTAGAGCTCCCTTTTCTCCCTCTCCAGTTGTCCTTTGCTTCAAATCACAACTCTGTTCTTTTTAACTTTCAAATATTAAAAAATCACCAAGAAACCAGCTGGGTATTACTTGGGAGGTTGAGGTAGAAAGATCATGAGTTTGAGGACAGCCTGGGCCTCATAGTAAGACCCGATTTCAAACACCCCCCCAAAATTGTGCAAATCTTTTAATACATAAAATAAAATATCACAATTAAAATTAAATTCCTCTAAGATACCCTCCCCATACCCCATTGTATTGACTTTTCCCAGACGCATTCAGCCACCATCAGGAATTTAGTGGCTTTTCTCCCAATTCATATTTTTATAATTTTATTGTGTATAAATATCCATGCAATATGTGTGTATATATGTATTTATGTGGGGGGCGATAGAACGCTCCTGTTGTATTTCCCTTATTTGGGCAAGAAGTGCTGCAGCACCAATCCCCGCTTGCCTCGACATCTTCCTGTGGTCTTGGATCTTCACTACCAATCCACAACTAGTCCCACCCAACTGCTTCCACTATACAGCTATTTAGACCCTGTTCACGTCCTCAATAAACAAGACTTGATCAGAAAGCCTGTCTTGTCTCCGTCTCTCGTGTCTCTTGCCCTGTCTTTTTCATCCCCGTTCCTCCTCCAGGTCATTAGCCCACGTCTCGACTCACGGGCCGAGTCATATTTATATATGTTGTTTTGTGTGATTTAAAAATGAATAAATGTTTTCATAAGATTCAATTTGGTTTTTTTTAAATTTATGTACTTGGTACACGGTCTCAATATGCAGCTCAGACTACAGCGATCCTCCTGTTTCAGCCTCCCTAGCTCTGGGATTACAGGCGTGTGCTACCATACCCAGTTTCGGTGTCTGGTTTGGTGTGCCCAGGATGGGACCAGCATGGCATGTGGTACTAGGGATCAAATCCATGTCCTTGCACTTGCCAGGTAGGCATTTAGACTGCTGAGTTGTCTCTGTGGTCCTGTTTTTTTTCTTTTTAAGAAACAACAGAATTTGGAGGTCTATCCACCTTGGCATAAATAGCTCCAGTGCACTTAAATTACTAAGGCGCAGTCCCTTTTATGGCTAGCACATGGTTAATTGGCCCGCTCCCCTCCTAACTCTGATAGTCTCCCACATGTCATAATTATCACCAGGTTGCGATGACCAGGTTGGACTTGCAAGCCTGCAAACACGCGGGCAGTGTCTCTAGGAGCAAATCTGTTTTTGTGGTATCCCGTGGATGGAACATTAATGCCTAAGGCACCTCTGCAGGAAAACCTGCAGCTAAGGGCCCTTGCCGGGAAGTGGTCTTGGCTGAGAATATTGACCAGGGGCCCACAGCTCTGGGTTAGAGTCCTGACTTTAACACTTAGGAGCACTGTGGCCTGGGACAATTATTTCAGCTCCCTGTTCATCATTATTGTTATATATCATGAAGGGCATAAAACAAAACAATATTGTAAGTTAAATAATATAATCCATACAGACATGTAACTCAGTGACAGGCACATACATGCTCTAAAACATTAATTACTATACATTAGTTACTACTGCTATTTAGGAAGACAGAAAGTCATGCAAACTTTAAATGTACACCTTGTGGTATACCCTTGCTTTTGGCTTATAAAGTCAGTTCAAATTCCTGCTTTGTGCTACTGAGGATCAAACCCAGGATGCTCTACTACTGAGCTACATCCACAGGGCCCATCCTTTAAAAACATGTGTTACTTTGAGACCCTACTATTTCACTAAATCCTTCAGATAAGAAGGATTGTGATCTTTCTGCCTCAGCATCCCAAAGTACAGTGTCCTGTTTAGAGAGAATTATACCAATCTAGGGTAGGGATTCCCTTGGAATGGGAGCGTAGTGAAAGCAGGGACGCCGGGGCAGGAGTACCTGGCCTATTTTATTGTCATCCAGCGCCAGGGCTTCCAGGTTCCTCAGCACGCAGATCTGCGCCGGGAAGTGGTCCAGGTGGTTCTGGCTGAGATCCAGGAAGCGCAAGTGGAGCAGCCGCTGGAAGGAGCGCCGCAGGCCCCGCAGGCCAGTGTTGTGCAGGTAGAGCAGGTGCAGCTCAGGCCACCTGCACACGAGGCGCGGCACTTTTTCCAGGTGGTTCCCACTTAGCCCGATCTCCGTCATCCCCATGAGCTTGCCCACAGCACATGGCAGGGACTCCAGGAGGTTGTAGGACAAATCGAGCACGGTCAGTTTGCTACACTGGCATAGCGACCTGGGCAGGGAGGGCAGCTGGTTACGAGCCACGTAGAACTTCTGCAGCTTTGTCAGATCTCCAATTTCTTCGGGAAGAGCCCTGAGTTTATTGTCATCCAGGTCAATGACCTCCAGGTTGTAGAGGACGCAGAGCTCCGGAGGGAAAACCTTGAACTGGTTTTGCTGCAGGTAGATCTCCCTCAGCTTCAGCTGGTTCACTAGTTCTTTGGGCAGGGATTCCAGGCAGTTCCCGGACAGGCCGAGCAGCTCGAGGTGGTGCAGGTTCTTACAGACCACCGCGGGAAGCTCCCCCAGGTTGAGGCGGTAGAGCCGCAGCTCACGCAGGGCTCGCAGGCCGGCCAGCACCGGCAGGGAGGCCGCGGCCAGGGGGTTGCCGCTCAGGTCCAGGCGCTGCAGGTTGCTCAGCGTCCCCAGCTCAGGGCACAGCCCCCTCAGGTTGTTCCTGTCCAGGTAGAGGGTCCTCATGTTCCTTAAATGCTGGATATCCTGGGAAATTTCTTCAATGTGGTTATTTTCCAAATACACTTCTTCTAGTTCTTTTAATGCCAAGATCTCTGGTGGAATAGCTGTCAAGCTCTGATTAGAGGCGTCCATGAAGAATATTCTATCCTTAACCTGTGCTTCGCTGCTCTGCTGATGAACTTTAGGTTCTGCTTTTCGTTTGTCTTCTAACATTATTCTGAAGGAAGGTCCAAATAGTCAAAATCTGAAACACTTTGAAAAGAAAGAAAAATCAGAATCCCCAGATACTTGATTATTGTAAAGAAAAAAAGTTAAAACCTAGTTAACTAAATTGAGTACTTGAAATTATTTTGCCAAATGTTTAGTTTTTGTGTCATGGTAGGATAATAAAGTGTGAGCTCCTCTTTCTCCTAACAGGCACACACACACACACACACACACACACACACACACAGAGTCTAATGTGGTGGTGGTGGGGTTGGTTTGGTTTTGGGGTTTTTTTTGAGACAGGCTTTCATTATGCAGTTTGGGCTGGCTTTGAACTCACTGTGTAGCCCAGGCTGGCCTTGAACTCACAGCAATCCTCCTGCCTCAGCCTCCAGAGTGCTGGGATTAGGGGTGTGTGCCACCACACCCAGCCTCTAATTTGTTGCCTTATTTTGATTCTGTTTCCAGCTACAGGGTAGAAGCTTGCAAAAGATCATTGTTCTTAACCCTGAGAAAACAGTAGGGGAAAACCCCGTATTTTTCTCTTAAAATCACCAGAGTTGTAGAAGAAGGCCAAAGGACACAATTCTAGAGCTGGACCAGTCTTTTCCACAGAAGGAGAGGCCAGTGAGCAGGCCCTGTCATGCCCAGTGGCAAGTTTGAGTCTGGGGCTAGCAGGCCGAGAGGCAAGCTTCCCATGGGCATCAGCAAAGGAGCATCTGAGCCAGGGCGATGTAGGCAGACATCCGCATGGCCGTTAGCTCCAGAGGAGCCTCAAACGCAGTCTCAGTTCTCCCCCTGCCAGGTTTGCTCCTTTAGACTCTGGCTAGCTAAGTGGCCTCAGGGAAAGTTACAGCTGGACTAGAAGAGCAAGTCCATTTTAAAACACAATAGAGCTAGGGATGTGGCTTAGAGGTAGAGGACTTAGCTGACCAAGTGTGTTCTAAGCCCTGTGCTCCATCCCAAGCACTGCAAAATAAATAAATTAATAAGTAGAATTGCAGTGACTTGAATTGAAACTGTAACCCAGAAAGAAACTTAAAACTTAGATAACTGGAGATATAAACTATGTCTGTGGATTAGAATGTTCAATCATATTAAGACCCCAACTCTCCCAACCTGATTATAGTTTTAATGTAAATCTCAATCTCAGCAAATTGTTTTTGTTTTCTGATAGAAGTTGACAAGTTTCTTATATACACATGCAAAGGAATAATTGTGAATAATAAAAAAAACAAGACAAACTTACACCATTGAACTTATACATTTTAGGAAGCTAAGCTGTTAACATCACATTTCAGAAGAATTAAGCCTTTTCAGGTGGTGCAAGCACCTGCCATCTGGGGAAAGGGGTCTTGGGGCGATGGGGAAACCTGGGCCAGGATGGTGGCTATGCGCACGGTGGCCCATCTGGCCTTCTTAGGATGGGGGTTATGTGAAGAAAAAAAAAATATTTAGCAATAAATAAACTATGTCTTCAACATTTGTTTAGTTATCAGGCAGATTAATTTTACTGTTCAATCCTATAGGATAAAAATCTCCAGTTTCGTGAATGCAAATTTCTTCATTTGCTCCAGGACTATACACAGTGGTACCTCGGTTCATGAATTTCTTTCCACGATTCTGATCACAGAATTCATTACATCATTCTCCTTGCATCCAAATTGCAAGTAACTATTGTCAACAAGAAACCTGGCTTTGCCAGGCAAGATGGTACGTGTCTGTAATCCCAGCTACTCAGGAGGCTTAAGCAGGAGGATCCCAAGCTCAAAGCCAGGCCAGGCAATTTAGTAAGACCCTGTCTCAAATTGAAAAATAAAAATAAAAAAAGAAAGGCTGACTGTACCTTAGCAGTAAAGCACTTGCATAGTATATACGGGGCTCTGGGTTCAATCCCAGTACTACAAAATAAATAAACATCTAGAAATTTGGCTGATTTTAAAATCATTCTCTTTGACTCTGAAGTTTCAGGCTCAGTTTTCTTTGCAACCTCCAAGGAAGTTCAGCTGGGAAATTCACATGGACAAGCCCACTGAGATGAGGGCTCACATCAGTGTGTACAGGCTTTTGGATGTAGGAAAGGGCTCATTTCTCTTTCAGATTCATTTTGCCTTCTAGGCTGTCTGATCATCTGATTGTCTCACCTTGAACATGTCTCCTACATGTTTCTTGAACCAATTTGACAGCATTCTCTCTCTCTC
>NW_004524631.1:6724249-6729420 GCF_000260255.1 Octodon degus
CACACACACACACACACACACACACACACACGGTTTCCAACATATGATAGCTTGGTCTAAAATTTTCAACTTCATGATATACAAGTGATACACAGTTTACGTCTTTCCCTGAGCTAACAGTGTACAATCTGAGACTCTTTCACAATGCTAGATATGTTGTAACACAACTTAAAGCCACAGTACCCTGCAGGTAAACAACCAGTGTTCCACAGTGTACTATGTTGTTAAGGTCTGATATTTCACAGATTAGGTGTGTTAAGCACATTTTTGACTTAAGGATATTTTCACTTTATAATGGATTTAGGATCATCCGTGTATCATTCTTGCGTTTAATAAAAGTAGACTGTAAAGTCAGGATTTGTATTAAATACTTGGCCAGTAATTCAGCCAAAGTAAGTGAGAATGAGGAAAATTGATTCTGAATTGGCTGGGGATTTTCCTAGGGATAAGCTGAAGGTGGTCTAATTAATTTATTACATCCAATATTTCTGGAAGATTGTTTCTATATGAAATAAGTGCTGCATGTTCATATCAAGGAGCCAAGGTTTGGGTAGTTTAATAATTAACCTTTCTTTGATGACTATAATAATTGAGAAACAGCTAGAAACTAACCGACCAGTTCTCATGGAAGTGCAGTGACTGCTGCTACTTTTGTTTTCAAGTCTGATTCTCAGGTGCAAACAAGGCTCTAAGAGTGTGAAATCTTGCCTGCCCTACACTGACACACCCTTTACGTGATACACAAACAAACAAAAGAAACCTAGGGGAAACTACAAAATCCCTTGAGAGGATGTTCCACATAAACTTTCTACTTGAGGGGCAATCTTCCTATAATCTTATAAGCAAGCAATTTAGATTTTTCACTGAACATGGAATGTCAAAGGCTCTGCCAATAACAAAAGTGGGCTATTTGGAGCCTACATGTGTTTCCTTCTTAAAAGAAATGGTAAGAGGAAAAAAGAATCTATAATCTTGGGATGAGGTTTGTAATGTTCCAGAATTTGGCTAAGAGTTCCAGTAACTCTTCCCTTTGAAAATCCCTCAGCAATTACTTAAGCGCTTTAGGAGAACACCCCTTGCCACAACTGTTATTCCTCCTGCTGAGCAATTTCCCCCTCACCAAATTATTCATCTAAACACTAGCTGCTCAGGACTCTTCTTTTTATTAGCGGCTGCTCGCAGTAGGTAATGACATTTGCTGTGGGGAGCTGGCACACGTGTAACGCGCCGTCATTCCTTTCCTCTCCTTCTTTCCTCCCTCGTCCCTCCTCCATCTCGGTCCTTCTCCCATTAGCAAATTTTTTTTTTTTTTTTTAGGGAAGGGTCTACAAGGTCTTCAGGGCCTCACTACTTGATTAGATTCGTAGTGATTCTCCTGTTCACAGCCTCCCAAGTGCTGGGATTACAGGCGTGGGCCACCACGCCCAGTCTCCATGGCCTCTCAGTGCACCCTGGGGATTCAAACTTCAGGGCCCGGCACCTGCTTGCAGGCGCTTTAATCCACTGGGCTATTTGATCGGCCCCCTTTAGCAAATTTCTGTCCCCTTGGCTCCTGTTATAGAGCTCTTATGTGCTCACACTTTGGGGTTCTCCTATAAGAGAAACTGTGATACTTAAGTCATGTGTCTGATTCCTTGCACTTCACCTTATGGTCTCAAGATTCATCCACTTTCTTACAAATGACAGCTTTACCTTTCTTTATGACAGAGTAGTACTCCACTGTGTATAAATGCCACATTTTCTTTATCCATTCATTTAAGGATGGACGTAAGGGCTGCTGCTAAGATTTAGCTATCAGGAATTGTGCCGCTATAAACATGCATCTGCATGTATCACTAACATGATGTTTTAAATTCTTCTGGGAAGCTACCTAGAAGGAGGAGAGCTGGATTGAATTAAATTAATTTTATCCATTAAAAAAATATTCTACTTTTCATTCTCCTACACATACGACCTCTTAAACAATTTAAAAAACCTTTTTAAAAAATTTAGCACTCAAAACTGTTAATGAGCAAGATTTGGGACACTATTCTACTACCATATTTTCTCATCAGAAAATACTGCCAAGTTTTCATATTAGTCACTCATGTTTTTATCTATGGACCAAGATATTTTAAAAGAACAGAACTCTATTTTGTGACCTGAATATTCAATACCCAAGTAATACTCATGCCTGAATAATACCTGAAGCTAGTCCTTCATATATTCCTCAGAAAATTCATTGTCAGAAAATTAACCAGTACTTTACCCTGTTCTAGCACTGAGTACCAAAACGCTTAAGGCATCTGATAGGAAAAATATAGTTACTGGATACCCTAAGTATTAGTTGCCCCCAATCCTTTCTAGTTCCAAATTATTAGAAAAATATACTCGGATCATATGAAAATGGGCCATAAAACAGCAATTTTCCAGCTTCTGGGAACTGATAACATTGTTTTTCAGGATGAAGGGCAGAACCTTAAAACCTGGCATAAAGTGAGTTGTGTTGGACCAAAGGTCTGCTCTGCGTGGGAGGAACCTGAAGAAGGGTCAAGATATCTCCCAGACCTCCAGCAGAAGTGAGGTGCGGTCAACACCCAGCCAGAAACAGACGGTGCCTGGACACTGTCCCATTGCAGAGCATCCATAAGTCCTCCCCTGGTCGGCAACTGGTGTGGCCCCTTGCCCTGGGCTGGCGGACAGATTTCAGCCATGCTTTCTGTCTCTTCATTAGGCCAATGTACACTAGGCTTTTTTTTCAAAGCTGGTGCCCTAGTATTAGTTCCTATGTTTGCCACTCACTTCTTGATAAATGACTTCTTTAAATTAAGTAAACATGATGTATTGGGCTGGTTACATTTGAGGCCAGGTGTGATGGCACACACCTATAGTCCTAGCACTCAGAAGGCTGGGGCAGGAGAACAGAGTGAGTTTGAGGCCAGTGTGGGCTACATAGTGGATTCAAGTCAGCTTGAACTGACTTGAACTGACTTAGTGAGACACTGTCTAAAAATTAAATAAATAAATAAATAAAGATCTAAGTAAAATAATCAATTTAAAGATATGCCTAGATCTTTTGCAAAGTAACAATGACATTGCCTATTAAGTTATTTATATAAAGATAAATGTACTAAACCTTTGTCTTAGTTACTTTTTACTCGTTGCTGGGACAAATACCCGACACTCAAAATGAAGGAGGGAAAGGTTTATTTAGCTTACAGTTACTGGAGTGAAAGTTCAGTCCATATTCCGCTGGCTCCAAGGCAAACGACAACAGTTCATGCGGCAGAGAACAATGAAGAGCAGAGGAGGAGCAGCAGCTGCAGCGGCGTCCAGCAAGCCTCTCTCTTCCTTCTGCATGGACTGCGAAAACCAGCACTACACAGTGAAGATCGGAGCTCCGAAGTGGCGGCGGCTGCCAAGATCAAGCTCCTCCAAAGACTGAGACTTCTCTTCGGAAGCAGGAAACCAGGCAGGGGGCAGGAAGCCTTTCTCAATTACTGGGCCCTGCCCACCTGAGGGGCGAGGCCCCCACACTGCCGGAGCTGATTCAGCCAAGTTGACACAATGTATCAACTAACACAACCTTCCTGGAATAAGGTGCCAGAAAATGCAAATGCTGACTTTTACATAGTGTGAGGACTACTTACCTGGATGTGGTGCTTTCATCCTGTTCTCTTTTTTTGGCAGAGCCAGAGATTGAACTCAGGCCCTTGTGCTTGACAGACAAGCACTTATTCTACTGAGCCATCTCCCCCGCAATCCTGTTTTCTTGAGAATTCAGATTCAAGTTAGACCTGCAGCCACTCCATGATTTTGCCTGCAAGCCCTCAGGGAACCTACCCAAGCAAGCTTCCTTCCGGGAGGTCAGCTCAGTAACACTTCCCTCCTCCCAGCCTTGATTTCTAAAGGAAGGAGACGTTTTCACCTACACAATCTCCTCTCTCTGGAAAGCAGAGGGAGAAAGGACACAGTGCTGATAGAAACGAGCTGTGCCAGCAATCAGAGTCCTCACCATCCTATCTGAGGTCATTTTGACTAGGCTGCAGCTCTGTGTGACTGTCCTTATTGTCACTGTTTTATCTCTGAGGCACATGGGAGAAGAACGCTGTGGGAGCTATGTGGTTGAGGCCATCTCATTCTGTCTCTTCTATTGAATTAGTCACTCTAGATTCTGTGTTATTTGTTCCCTGTGAAGAGCACTGCTCCTTTTGCCTATAGCAGCTCTAGCCATGTAATGGTTCGTGTCTGGGTATCCTCAAAAGCTTCTCGTAGTCATGGACTGGAATTCTGGAGTTTGTGATCAATGCATGATCCGGTGCTGGGCGTGAGTGCTGCTGGGATTGTGGGTGTGAACGCTACACCCAAGGATTGCCTGAATGCAATGCAAGGAAGGGAGAGAGGCTTGCTCTCTGCTCTGCTGCTGCTGCCGCTCATCCCCATTTCTCTTGCTGTTTTCCACCACCATGAACCGCTGCCCTTTGCCATGTGCTACCCTAACTTGGAGCCAGCTGAGTATGGGCTGAAACCTCCACAAGCTGTAAGCTACATAATACTGTGGTTCCGTCCCTCCTCTACCCCACGCCCAGCCTTAGGTCCTGCTTCCTTCCCGGAAGGACCTGTCAGACCCCTTCTCTGTCCATGAGGACCTGAGGGCTCCTCCAAAGATGCTCAGCGATCCCGTAGACCTGTCCCCGCCCGCCTCCTGCCATCTGTGCTGACGGAAGGCACCAAAGTACCTGCCCCTTCGCTGCAGGCACCACGCACCACACCTGCTCTCTGGCATCTCAGCTCTGTCCCCAGGGTCACCTCCTCCAGGAAGCTCTCCCTGACGGCCCCGTCTCTCCACAAAACCTATTCCGCTTCACACTTGCGGGTGCTCCCAGGCTTCTGTGTTCATCCCTGCGGGGGCAGGACTGTACACACCTAGAGGACGAGGCTTGTGTCATAATCGGCTTTGCAGCCTCAGCCCACAGCCCCGTGGGGCCGCTCAAACCCCAGGAACCCCTCAAGTGTGCCTTAGCCCACGCGGGGTGGCTGAGGACCCTTCACAGAAGCAATAGTCACTGCCCTCCAGGGCCAGGCCCGCAGAACCTGGGCTGGGCCTACCCCGCCCTCCCAGCGAGGCGTGGTCGCCGTGGCAACGGGGACGCCGCCGGCAGCAGAGCAGCCATGAGGAGCAGTGGTCCCCA
>NW_004524631.1:6730560-6732359 GCF_000260255.1 Octodon degus
CTGAGGGGATTTCACTGACCTTATCAGATCCAAAAGCTACAACTCTTGTTGCATAGGTCTTGCTTTATTTTGGTCTTAACCATCCAGCAGAAAAGTATAAAAACGAAGTACAAGAAGTAAAGCCATGTTGTTATGTTGAGCTGTAGGGGACTTAGGTCAACAATTTCTGACACCGGCCTAAGTATTCTTAAGTCCCACCTTTACAGAAAAGGAAATGTAGGCTTTGCGGGTTTAACTCGCAGTTGCACACCAGCGGGGCTCCACACCTACTATCACCCCAGGATTCCCCAGGAGTTGGTTGTTGCAGAGAGAGGAACATCTTTGGCAGGGAACTGCCCCAAAATAAGCGCGTCTTTTTTTCTTCCAACAGTTTTAAATGTGGTGCCAGAGGTGGATGAAAATGAAATTCTGGTTAGATTCGTGACCTTCTCCCGCATAGCTAAATTATTCTGCTAAAAATACTTGTTTTACAATTTGAATACCAGCTTGAATACTGTGGCACCACAACATACTGACCAGGGCACAGAATACAGCCAAGCTCTCTGTTGGTTTTTTCCAAGTTAGGGTGAGCGGGGTGTGCCTGTGGCCCTCAATAATCTCTCTCCCATTCCTTTTATTTCTATTTCTAGCCTTATACCCTGCCCCCATATCTTTGAAAGCCTTATACTTGTTGAAAGAGTTTCTGGAATAATCTATATGTGCTGGTGGCTGCCTTTCTATTTCAGAAGCTCCAGGGTCTTTTATGGCTCTTCAGGAAGGTTATTATAAAATATGTTCAGAAAAATTCCAGAAAGTTAATCCTTTTATACTGCACATACTCCAAAAGGTGGATGAAGAAATTAAAAAGGGGTAAGGAAGACAATTATTTTACTACATCAATGGTGGTGCTTCTCATCTGGGTAAAAAAATCACATAGCACTCAGTGATTTTGTAGTGCTTTGAAAATGCCTGGTGAAGTGGTGATGCCCTGGGATGCAGGTGAGTAAACAGGTTAGAGCCCCACTTAGGAGGTTTAAGAGGTGGTGTCCGATCCTAGGAAGAGCGCTATGCCAGCATCCAAAAGCCTCGGGTGAATTCAGGCCCACCAGTGACATTTTCATTGTTCTTTCCTATAAAGTGGGGGCTACTTTGTGTGTGTGTGAGAGAGAAATTAAGTTGTATAGAATATATGAACATGCCTTGCAAAGTCAGTAGACTGGCCAGTAGTTCTACGTTTACTGGTATAAATACACCATATACTTGTGCAGCTGCTACAAAACTTGGTTCCAGTCAACATTATCTGTTACTATTTACATGTGAAGAAAAAAGCACTTTTTTTAAAAAAAAAAAAAATTTGTTTTACTGGGTTTCTTTGTATTTCAAGATCTTTTTCTTTGTAAAATTTTAACAGGCTCAAGGAAAGAATCACAGTGAACATTGCAGGTAACAACCGCTTAATCCCAGTACAAAGAGTGACAGGTGAAGATTTTTGTGTTGTTGCTCAAATTCTAAAGAATCATCCATCTATTAATGGTATGCTTAAGAACCAGTGCCTCCAGCTTTTCATTTTTTAAGATTTTAAATATCTTTTAGAAAGAATATCCTTTTCGGGTCATCTGTGTCGGTTTCTGTCCATCCAGGTTTGGATGTTAGATATAACCTCATAAGTGATGCGGGCGCACGCTATGCTGCAGAACTACTTCAGGTATTACTTCAGTACGAAATATTCTTTCATGTTTGATGAAGGAAAACCATTTAGTGCCATGGCTCACACATAGATGTCAGGAATCCTGACTGTGATATGTTTATAATAGTTTTTT
>NW_004524631.1:6732784-6735178 GCF_000260255.1 Octodon degus
TACTGCTATCTCACTGTGCCCCAGGGGCTGGTCCGGCAGCACAACAGGCCTGGGGATTGAACCCCCAGCCTCTGTGCCCGCTTGCAGGTGCTTTAATCCGCTGAGCTATTTGGCCAACCCCCTATTTTGAATTATTGGTGAAACAGAATATAATCTTTTCCTTTCCCTTATATTGCAATTATATTTTTTAAATGAGGAAGATAATTTTCTTTTTCTTTAATAGTAAAAAATAAAACTTGTGAATAATTGACCAGTTTACTATACACATGAAATAGCTGTTTTTCTCTCCTCATAGAAACAACTGTATCTCATTTACCTGAACCTTATGTTCAATGACATTGGGCCAGAAGGTGGAGAACTGATTGCCAAAGCGCTACATGTAAGCATTATGTATACAAAACTGGCATTTTATCAGTGAATATTAACTTCTAATAGCTTGGAAATGACAATTCAATATTAATGTGAATTTATATTCTTTCAGCATCATAGGATTTGTGTACTGTGAGATGTAATGTCAATACTTTGAGTCAACTTGGAAAGCTGAGGAGTTTAACTAAGCACAGCTCAGCAGGGGGCCGGGGTCCTCTGTAAGCATCCTCTTCCTCTGGAGAAGAGGGCTGGCAGATGGTGTGGGCCACACCAGCTCTAAGGGGTGATGCCTGCTACAGTATAATGGAGGGACAGAGGCTTGCCGCCCCCCACCAGGCACGCCTGTGCTCTTGTTGCTTCTCCCAGCCTCCGATGGTTGCCCCTGTGCTGTGTCACCCTGCCTTGGAGCCAGCGGATTACTGGACTGAAACCTCCACAAACTGAGCTAATAAATTAAACTTTTCTTCCTTAATTTTGGGTGTCAGGTATTTTGTCTCAGCTAGGAGAGAAAAGTAACTAAAACCTAAGATTTGCAAATATTGTAGAATAATGTAAATTTTTATTCCATGTCAATTTATTAACATGTGGATGTTATGTGAGCACTTTTTTAATTTTGAGACAGGGTCTCTATGCCATTTGGACTGGCCTTGTGCTTGCTTGTTTTCTTTAATCTTTTATTTATTTAATTTTATTTGGTACAGGGTCTTGTTGCACTTCTCAGACTCGTAGTGATCCTCCTGTCTCCACTTCTCCAGCACTGAAATTATAGGCATTGCTCATGCGTGGTTTCGGTGGCCAGTTCTGTACCAGGCTGGCATGGCACATAGTACTGGGGATCAAACCTGGGGGCTGGAGCTTGCCAGGCAGGTGTTTAGACCTCTGAGCTATCTTCCCCAGCCCCGGGCTTAGCTTTTATAGACCCCAGGCTGGTTTTAAATTTGTAGCAATCCTTCTGTCTCAGCCTCATGCCCGGTTCACATGTGAGCACTTTTGAAATCACTATTTTATTTTATTATGCATTTGGTACAGGGTCTCGCTATGCATCTTGGACTCGAGGTGATCCTCCTATTCTCAGCCTCCCCAGCGCTGGGCTTACAGGTGTGCACCACCATGCCCAATCTCGGTAGCCAGCTCTGTGCACCCAGGGGCAGGGCCAGCACAGCATGTGGTGCTGGGGATCAAACTCCAGTCCCTGCACTTGCCTTAGCAGGCACTTAGTCCACTGATCTATTTTGACAGCCCTTGAAATCACTTTTTTTTTTTTTTTTTTTTTTTTTGTGGAACCAGGGATTGAACTCAGGCCCTTGCACTTGTCAGACAAGTGCTTATTCTACTGAGCCATCTCTGTGGCCCCTTGAAATCACTTTTTAAAGATGGCTTTAATGGGCTGGGGAGATAGCTCAGTGGAATAAGCACTTCCCTGGCAAGCACAATGCTCTTGAGTTCAATCCCTGGTTCTGCAAAAAAAAAAAAAAAAAAAAAAGATGGCTTTATTGAGAAACAGTTCATACATATAGCATTTACTTTCTTAAAGTCTTCTGAAATTTAGGGAGAATTTTAAAAGAACATTGAGACTCGGACAACCATTACCACTGTGGCTTTTTAAGAACATTTCATCACCCTCTCCCCATATCTGTAATTAGCACTCCCTTTCTACTGTTCTGTCCCTCCAGCCCTGACTCTCTGGTGATCCCTAAGCTACTTTCCATATATAGATTTGCCTATTCTGCAACGTGTCATATGGATGGAATCATACTGTGGCCTTTTGTGTCTGGTGTAATGTTTTCAGGGTTCATCCATGTTGCAGCCTATCTCATTTTTTATTGCTGAATAATGTTCTGTTGGGTGAGCTAAGCATAGTGGCACCTGTCTATAATCCCAACACTTGGAAGGCTGCGTAAAGAGGATCACTGTGAGTTCAAGCCCAGCCTGGGCTATGTAGCAAGATCCTGTCTCAAAAATAATTTGAGGCAGTATTTTGAGAAAGTGCAGAACTGTTTTTCAAAGTGGCTACACCTTTCTTTT
>NW_004524631.1:6736298-6774649 GCF_000260255.1 Octodon degus
AGTGCTTTGAACCATTTTGAATTGATTTTTGTTTGCAGTATGATATAAACATCAGTCTTTTTATATGTGAATTTCTGATTGTCCCACCTGCATTTGTTTTTTTTTTGCCTCACCAGCTTTTTGCCTCATTAATAGTCTTGACACCTTTGTCAGAATTAGTTGAGGCTGGGCCAGAGATAGCTCAGCAGTCTAAATCGCCTACTTAGGCAAGTGCAGGGACCATGGTTTGATCCCTGGTACCACATGCCACACCAGTCCTGTCCCCAGGGTGGGCTGAGCCAGCCACAAAAAAATAAATAAATAAATAAATAAAAAAAATCAGTTGAGTCTGGGCATGGTGGCACATGCCTAGAATCCCAGCACTCAAGAGGCTGAGGCAGGAGGATCACTGTGAGTTGAATGCCAGTCTGGTAAAAGGGGTAAGGTAAAGAAGGCAAAAAAAAAAAAAAAAAGTCCAAGAAGGGCCAGCCCCACTGCAACAAAATCCTGTCCTGGTTAGAGGAATTGGTCGATACTCCCGATCTGCCATGTATTCCAGACAGGCTTTCTACAAGAGAAAGTACACAGCTGCTAAGTCAAAGGTTGAGGAGAAAAAGGAGAAAGTTCTTGCTATGATCACAAAATTGGTCAGTGGGGGCAAGAATGGAGGTATGTGGTTAAGCTCAAAAAATGGCTAAAGACTACCCTACTGAAGATGTGCCCCAAAAGCTCTTGAGCCACAGCAAGAAACTCTTCAGTCAGCATGTGAGGAAACTTCGAGCTAGGATCACTCCTGCTACCATCTTGATCATCCTCACGGGGTGTCAGAGAGGCAAGAGAGTGGTCTTCCTGAAGCAGTTGGCCAGTGCTTGCTACTTGTGACTGGGCCTCTTAGCCTTAATTGTGTTCCTCTACGAAGAATACACCAGAAATTTGTCATTGCCACCTCTACAAAAATTGACATCAGCAAAATGAAAATCCCCAAACACCTCACTGATGCTTACTTCAAGAAGCAGCAGCTGCGGAAGCCCAGACACCAGGAGGGCGAGATCTTCGACATCGAGAAAGAGAGATACCAGATTTCAGAGCAGCGCAAGGTAGATCAGAAAGCAGTGGACTCAGAGATTTTAGCAAAAATCAAAGCTGTTCCTCAGCTCCGGGGTTACTTGCGATCCATTTTTGCTTTGTCAAATGGAATTTATCCTCATAAATTAGTGTTCTAAATTTCTTACTAAGATCTCTTTTTTTTTGGCGGAACCAGGGATTGAACTCAGGCCCTTGCGCTTGCCAGGGAAGCGCTTATTCCACTGAGCCATCTCCCCAGCCCAAAGATCCTAATTAAATACCTGATACATTTTTTAAAAAATCTGATACTACAAAAAGTAATATAGTCTCCTAACTCATTTAAGTAGAGAATTTTGTGGCTTGAAACTTAACCAAGTTTTATTCTTTTCCCTTTTAGGAGAATACAACTCTAAAATACCTAAGAATGACTGGAAATAAGATTGAAAATAAAGGTGGAATGTTTTTTGCTGCAATGTTGCAAATTAATTCATCTTTAGAGAAATTAGATCTGGGAGACTGTGATCTGGTAAGCAAACTCGTTTCCCCAGAAATCAGCACAGAGAAATGTGGTCAAGATACCAGCTGAGGCTGGGGAGACAGCTCAGCAGTCCAAGCTCCTGCTTGGCAAGTGCAAGAAGCTGAGTTCAATCCCCAATACCCAGAATGCCTGTGGGCCCCACCCAGGGCGCCCAGTGGCTGCCGGAACCAGGCGTGGTGGCGCCTGCCTGTAATCCTAGCGCTGGGGAGGCTGGGACAGGAGGATCACTAAGAGTCTGACCTGGAGTCTAAGCTGCGTAGCAAGACCCTGTACCAAATAAATAATTTTTTTTTTTAAAGACACCATTCAAGTGACAGGCTTCCGAATAGCTAATCTTCTCCCTGCTGTCATAGTGTACAGACTACTGATGAAATCAGATTAAATATAAAAGAATCATCCAGTTTAATAAAAATAATCCTTTCTGTCCATAGCTTATGTTAACTTGTATGGGATTTCATTTTGATTAAACATTGTTTTATTGGTAGAATATAAATTTCTTCCTTTGAAATATTCTGAAGTATTTATATTGTACTATAAAATCTTAAAACTGATTATACCAAAAGCTACTCTGAACCTTCGTCTGGCCTGATCATGAGAAAGGTGGTTTCCTCATGTTTTTGAAGTCTAGGTTTGCTTTCTCCAGTGTGTTCCATTCTTGAGGCCTTAGGAACTTGACATAAAGCCTCAGATGAGCGTCAGGTCACTGGGGCACAGAGATAATTACGAGGGGCCAAGAGGCTGTCTGGGGTGACAGCGTCTGACGGGCCGGCTATCTTTCGACCTAGTAGAGGCAGCTAGTATGGTTCTGGGAGGCACTCATTATTTATTGCTGACCTGTATCAGTCACTGTCCAAGATGCCAGAGGTGTCACAGTGAATCAGATAAAGCCTCTGCCCTCATGAAGCTGATATTTTAGTTGGGGAAACACAATGAAAAAGTAGAGTGCTGTAAATGTGACCAAGCACTCCAGTAATGGGGAGCTGGTGTTGTCCGATAAGATGCTTGCCTGGGGTGTGAGGAGGTGCTATTGAGGAGTCAGGAAGGATGAGGAAGACGGTCCTGGAGACTGCCACGGTGGTGTAGCCCAGGCGGCAGATCCAGCATGCATGAACCGTTCTCTGCACGGGCGCTCGGGGTCCTAGAGAATGAGGAAATCTTAATACGCGTGTATTTATTTTTCACAGGCTCTTTATGTTAAGGGAGTGTGTTCTTTTTATGGCAATGACACAAAGTTTTATTTCAAAATAAATATAAATGAATGGATCTAGAGCTGGGTGTGGTGACGCACACCTGTGATCCCAGCACTTGGCAGGCCGAGGCAGGAGGATTGCCGTTGAGTTTGAGGTCAGCCTGGGCTACATAAGTGAATGCAAGGCCAGCCTGCACTACATAGTGAGATCTTGTCTCAAAAAAGATAAAATAAGTAATCAGAATGTGTTGAGCAAATAATAAAGCATTATTTGGTAAATCCTTTGCATATTCAGATAGGACAACAGCCATGAGGGAGGCACGCGAAAAGTCCTGAGTCTGAAAGATTGCAAAAAAACTGGCAAGTCCACGTGTTTAAGCAGAGGGAGAGGAGAGTGCAGTGGACGAGGAGAGCTTCGTGGAGGCCAGGCAGGCAGGCGGTATGGCGCACGGGCCGGCCGCGCATCAGGGCAAGAAAGGAGGCTTGTTAAATGCAGAACAGGGACGGGCTTTTATACTGAGAGGTGACATGATCGGATTGGCGCATTTATTTATTTATTTATTTATTTATTTATTTATTTATTATTTTTGGTACTGAAAATCGAACTCAGGACCTTGTGCTTGCCAGGCAGGCTCTGTGCCGCTGAGCTACAGCTCCGGCCTGATTCGGTGCTTTGAAAAGATCCCTGTGGCTTTTCCATGAGGTGCTAGAGGGCAGTTAGAAGCCGATAGCCACTGAGGCAGGCATTGGAGTTGTCTAGGTGAGTGATTCCTGGGGCAGGAGTGGTGGCCATAGACGGGGACAAGAGCAGGCGGATTTCAAACACCTTTTGGGGGCAGAATGTGTAAGACTTACTGACCAGGTGGATGGGAGGCTAAAAGGAACATAAGAGAGGATGTTTTAAATATATTTTAGAGCAGGGAGACAGGAGTACAGTATCACTTTATTTCTGAATTTGACTGATTTACAATTCAAAGAGCAAGAAATACTTATACTTTCAAAAATATAATTTTCTCAGAATTCATATAATAGGCTTTGAAATATTTATTCATTCACGTGGCCTGTCATGTTCCTTAATGAGTTTGCCTGTTCTTAGGGCATGCAGAGTGTGATAGCGTTTGCCACAGTACTAACTCAAAACCGAGCAATGAAGGGAATGAACTTAAGTCGACCCATACTCTATGGTGAACAGGTATGTATTCAGAAAGGTAGAAATTAACGTTAACATGAATGGAAGTAAAGTTCTTCGCATTTATGATTCATGAGGACATTGTATTTTTAGGAATATCCTTGTTAACTAGACACAAGCCATAACAGATGTTACAAACTATAACTTACAAATGAAAAACTCTTAATTTTAAGAGAAATTAAACTGGGCTTGGTGGTGGGACCCTGTCTCAAAACAAAAATGAGAAAGGCTGGGGGTATAGCTCAGCATGAAGACCCCGAGTTCAATCCCCAGTACTGCCAAATATTGATAGATAGATAATATATATATATAATTAGACTTTTATAACTAAATATACTTTTAGACGTTGCTTACTGAAGCAGCAAACAGTCATTGTTTCTCCTGAAACTTGAGGTCAGGGTCAACCAGGGAGGGTCAGAGCAGCTGAGGGAAAGCACACATGGTCACAGTGCTGATGGCTGGAAATTAGCAGCGTGCTGTGGACTGTCTCACTGTTCATATAGCTGAGCCACCTGAATCATGCCACCTCTGAAGCCTGAGCCTAACGGTGCAATGTGCCTGAGTAGCACTTGGGCAGGTCCGAATGTGATGCTCCTATCTGTAAGGGGAGGCTGGACATGGAAAAATACACAAACGATTGATTCCTTTGGGCTTCTTGGTCCGTAACATCCTTTTGGGTGGCTTCTTCTACCAGTTGTAAAAAGCTAGGAAATAGGAACTCATTTCATTACTCATCTAAACCTTGCTTGTCCAGTTGTCAGCTTGTCTGGATCATACTGAGTGAACAGAAATTGTCTTAGGTCACATATAAAAAATATAGTTAATTTATCTAAGTAACAAAACCCCTTTTATTTTTGAGTTCCAAAATTAAATAAGAAAACTTACATGCTTACTACCAATAAATGCCTGTCTTCATAGTCATATGCACATGTATTAGGTTGAAATCTACTAGGGGTAACTGTTGTGTTTTACTCCCTAAATTGCACAAGGGCCTGTAATGTCTGATACACATGAGTTTCAATTCACGCCTGTAACCCCCGCATTTGGAAGGCTGAGGCAGGATTGCTGGAAATTGGAGGCCAACCTGGGCTTCATAGCCAGTTTAAAGCCAGCCTGAACTATATAGTGAAACACTATCTCATAAAAACCAAAACAATAATTCAACTGTGTCTGGCAAGCTCAAGAAGTAGAGTTAGTATGTTTTTTTTTTTTCAGAACTGGGGATTGAACTCAGGCCCTTGCGCTTGCCAGTAAAGTGCTTATTCCACTGAGCCATCTCCCCAGCCCCCCTGAGTTAGTATGCATTTTAAGTATAACTTTTTATATTCATAAGTATATCTTGCATCCCCTGCCTGTGTAGATCTCTCCCTCTGAATTATCTCTGTATTTTTTCTGTACAAGTTTTTTGGAGTTTGACATCATACTGTAAATCTAAGCTGTCCAATGAGCCACCCAGAGACCTCAAATAATAGGAACATACTTAAATTCATAAAAATCTTTTATTTATTTATTTGGTACAGGGTCTTTCTACATGACTTGGACTCATAGTGATCCTCCTGTCTCAGCCTCCCAAGCCCAGGGATTATAGGCATGTGCCACAATGCCCAGCTTTGGTGGCTGGCACAGCATGCGGTGTGCAAGGGATCAGACCAGGGTCCTTGTGCTTGCCAGGCAGGCACTTAGACCTCCAAGCTATCTCCCCAGCCCAATAGGAACATATATGAAAAATTGACTCGGCCCGTGAGTCGAGACATGGGGTAATGACCTGGAGGAGGAACGGGGATGAACAAGACAGGGCAAGAGACACAAGAGACGGAGACAAGACAGGCTTTCTGATCAAGTCTCGTTTATTGAGGACATGAACAGGGTCTAAATAGCTGTACAGTGGAAGCAGTTGGGTGGGACTAGTTGTGGATTGGTAGTGGAGGTCCAGGACCACAGGAAGATGTCGAGGCAAGTGGGGATTGGTGCTGCAGCACTTCTTGCCCAAATAAGGGAAAATATAACAGGAGCATCCTATCGCCCCCCCACAAAAAATACCTAAAACACCATCACAAGTCTCCTGTCAGTGAGTTGCTTCTTTCGTGATTTATTCACCCAATATTTGAATGTTACCGCAAAGTAGACAGACTGCTGCATGCAAGAGACACAAAATCAAATGAAGCACACGACCACTATGTATTAGTCACCTTCCCCCTGATGAGATAAAACCTGGAAAACACAGCTGAAAGGATGAAGGATTTATTTTTCAGAAACTTCAACCCATGCTTAGCCAACTCCAAGGCAAAACATCATAGTGGAAGAGCACGGCCAAAGAAAGCTGCACACTGCATGGTACCCAGGAAGCCACGGGGGAAAGAAAGAACCAGAGAATAGATATGCCTGCCATTCTTCAAAGGCATTCCCCAGTGACTTTCTTCTTCCAATACCTGATAGTTCAGTCAGCTATGGTTTTGCAGTGGGCTAATTCACTGATAGGGTGAGCATCTTCAAAATCCAGATTTGAAGATTAAATTTAAAAAATTCTAGGGCCAGCCAAGTGCTCAGCGGATTAAAGCGCCTTCAAGCAGGAGCAGGGGCCAGGGGTTCAATCCCCAGGCCTGCCAGCCCCGCCCCTGGGACACACTGAGATGGCAATTGAGACTGGGCATGGTGGTGCACACCTGTAATCCCAGCTCTTGGGAGGCTGTAAACAGGCAGATCACTAGGAGTCTGAGCTAGTAGTGAGACCCTGGACACCCTGTAGACCCTTCCTTAAAATACAGGAAAAAAAAAAAAAATTCTGGATTGTGAAGGAAGTGTGTTTAAATGTACGAAATCACATTAAATGTAAACACCTTTAAAATATGTTGAGCTGTGCCATTAACCCCTGGTCTACCTGAGAAGAGCCCTTAAAAGCCCAGGGCCCTTGTCTAGTGAGCACTTGCTCTCAGCCTGGCGCTTCTGGTGGTCAGCAGGGCTCTAACCTGTCTTAGGTTTCTAGCACTGCCACCTCCATCCCTGGGGAACTGTTCCACTCTTCAACAGAGTAGGATCCTCTTGTGCCTTCCTATATATTGCTGTTCCCAAATATTAAATGTGGAAAACTATTGCATTTAAGGTACTAACCAGAGGATAACAAAATGAAAAAAATGTACCGTGTTGGATCTCACCTTTGATCACTCAGTGACATTATCTTCCAAGCCTGGGAAGACACTAATGACAGGTGCCACTCTAGGCAGATCCCAGACAATGGGGCTAAAAGCCTTTACTATTTGTGATAGTAGTTCCCTTCCTTAACTAGGTTGGTTCCTTTCACAATGCTTTGATTTGCTAAAACCCTAAAATGCTTGGTATTCAAATCATTTTGCCTAGAAGCAGCTAGATTGTAAAATAAAAATTAAAAAAAAAAGTCTTCCAGTGACCAGAAAAGTTTAAAAATATCAAGGAATTTGGGCTGAGCAGAAAAGAAAATCAGACAGATCAGTTTCTAAAATGAAGTCAAGATTGGGGAATGTCTGTCTTTTATCTTGATAGAGGCCAGCGTGGTGAAGGGGGCAACACTATGAGGGAAGGAGGCGAGAAGGGCAGCAGGAGGGGCGCTCGCCTGCTCACTGCAGGGTGGATGGGATCTTTTCCCTTTTCAAATAACTCATCATTTTTGGTCTTGCTTGGGACAGAGTCACACTGTAGTTCAAACAGGCTGGCCTGGAACTCAGCATGTAGCCCAGGCTGGCCTCAAGCTCATAGTGATTCTCCTGCTGCAGCCTCCCAAGTGCTGGGAGTCCAGGTGGCACCACCACTCCTGGCTGATTATTGTTTTTGTAAACCAAATTATTTCATCCTCTTTATCATGTAGCTACTGTATTTTACAAGTGCCTGCAATTTCTAAGAAGGCAGACTGTATCATTTGGGGCAAAGTTGTTGCTTACAAATTAAGAGTAGACTAATAGTCCTAAACATCTTTCTAAAAAGTGATTCAAATAACTATGTATTTCAGATAGACATGCACTATTACATTTTTAAAACAAGATTTTATTAATTTTTAGGAAGAGTCCACAGTCCATATAGGTCATATGTTGAAAGAAAACCACCACCTTGTTGAACTACACATGTGCAAGCATGGTATAAAAAACTATGGCTTCCAGCAGTTATGTAATGCGCTCTATGTTAATAGCAGCCTACGCTATCTTGATGTCAGCTGGTGAGTGATAGTTTACGTATTAACAATTCACAAGTTTTGAGGACAGTCCATTTAACTCTTCACAGTGTATGACAGACTTTGTTGGATATACTTCCAATGATTAGAAAATGCAACTATTGTTGCCAATCATTTAGCCTAAACCTTAATAATTAGTAATTTAGTTTACAAAGAGTTGTGTATTTTAATAACTTGAATGCACAATTTTGTTATGTTAACCAGAAGGAGAACAGTATTTCATGATGAATTTTTATTAACTTTCTTGGATAGTGAGTGAACTAAAATAGAAAGTACTATTTATTATGTTTTCAAATATCACTGTGAATAAAAGAACAATATTTTGTATTTTCACATATTACTAAATATTTTTCCTTTCCCAGCAATAAAATAACTCGTGATGGGATGGTGTATTTGGCTGATGTACTGAAAACCAACGCCACCCTGGAAGTGATAGATATTTCTTTTAACAGAATAGAAAATGCAGGCGCCAACTGTCTCAGCGAATCTCTTACTTCACACAACAGGAGTCTTAAAGCGTTAGTATGGTTTTATATTTAATCAAATAACAGAAAAAGTTAAAATTTTATAATACTAATCTCAAGCCTTTTCATCTTTTTTTTTTTTTTTTTTTTTAGGTACTGGGGATTGAACTCAGGACCCTGTGCTTGCCAGACAAGCACTTATTCTACTGAGCTATCTCCCTGGCCCCATTTTTTTATCCTTTAGATTAAGACAAAATGGGCTGGTGAGGTGGCTCAGTGGTGTAAAGCACCTACTTAGAACAAGCTTAGCAAAGCACAGGGACCACGGTTCAATCCCCCAGCACCACATGCCAGCCAGCCCCGCCCCCTGGGGCTGTGAAAATTTGGTTCCTAAACCTCATTTTGTTATAGTAAACATTTAATTTCTATTTTCCCAAAATAAATGGTTTAACATTTTGACTTTAATTCTAGTTACGATTGTTCAAGTTCCTAAGAAAAATTCTTACTGCTTACATTGTTTATCCAGAATTCTAACAGAAAAAAATCACAAACATTCAACAGGATGCAAGCTGAGATTTGTAATCTAACCATTTACTGAATAAGGTAACATAAAAGGGCTGTCACTGCACCTCCCTTTGTGGGTCCGTCGCCAATGGCACTGCTACTTTCTGGCTTTTCAGACTGTCCATAGTCAGCAACAGCATAGAAGGAGAGGGGCTGGTGGCGCTTGCGCAGTCGATGCACGAAAATCCTGCACTCTCTCACATCTACATTTGGGGAAACAAATTTGATGAGGCTACGTGTGTGGTAAGTTTTGTTTTGTTTTCTCCTTCACTGAAGGCCTTTTCTGGGATCTTCTCTATAGCATCAGGCATTATTTACAGATGCTTTGAAAGAAGTACAAAGTATGAGATACTATAGTTTTTAATAGTGTTTACTTTAAGTCCTATACTATAAGGTTTCATGGTTGAAATAACAAAATGTACCAAATACCATAAAATAGCATAAGGGATCTGGAATTACAGATCTAATTTCTCAAAGGTAAACAAAATCACAGTTGTTGGTTTGATGTTAGACAATTTCCAGTCTGCTCCCAAATATTTATATCATCATAATTAAAAAGTACAGGGTGTTAAAACATTTGGTATATTGATCATATAAATACTGAGAGCTCTTTATAGTAACTTCAAATAAAAAGGACAGTGAAAAAAATAGATGTTAAAATCTGCAAAATGTGCAACAGGGCAAATTCCATCAAAAAACAGGATAGTAAAATATATATATATATTATGGTTTAAAAATATTGATAATTTTAGACATTCCTTTTAGTGAGTCTACATACTAGCAGCTATGTATTTTAATTCTGTAACTAATGACAACACACAGAGCAAGATGAATTTTTTAAAAATCGAATTATCCATTTCTGTCCCTCTTCTTGTAATTTATTTGGTACAGGGTCTTGCTATGCAGCTCTCGTGGACTCTTAGTGATCCTCCTGTCTCAGCTTCCCCAGTGCTGAGATTGCAGGGGTGCACCACTATGCCTGGGCTGGCATGGCATGCAGTACCAGGGATCAAATCCAACTTCTTGCACTTGCCAGGCAGGACGTTAGACCTCAGAGCTATCTCCTCAGCCCCCCTCCTTTTATAATTATTTGACAAAACAGTTTCACACTTATATCATTTTCCCCCCTTTTGAGACAGGGTATCACTATGCCATTCAGACTGGTCTTGAACTCACTTTGTAGCTGAGGCTGGCCCTGAACTTCTGCCTTAGTCCTCTGAGTGCTGCGATTACAGGCATGTACCACCACGCCCAGATTTTATATCTAATCTTATGGCCAGCATCTAATACGATGAAATTGTCTTTCTGAGCCTACATCTATAATTATCTTCAGAGAGTTTATAAACTCCAGACAAATTTTATGCCCAAATCTGGAGTTCTTTTTCTTTCTCTGAGGAATAATTAGTCCCTAGCTATCACCAGGTTTTTTTAAAGCATGTATAGTAGCCTTTCCTCCTGCCCAACACACCACCACTTAAGAATACCTTCAGGAAATGAAAATTTTGACCATGGGAACTTTGGTCCACAAAACCAGCAGTATTAAAAATTAACTCAAGGAATCATAAAATGATAACACACACCTTATATACTATAAAAATTCAGAAATAAACTTTGCAGTATTATAATTTCAATGTGAGTATAAGTAAGAATCAGCCAGGTGTGGTGGTACACACCTGTAATCCAAGCACTTGGAAGGGTGAGGCCAGGCTGGGCTACATAGTTCAAGACCAGCCTGACCTACACAGCAAGACCCTGTCACAAAAAGAAAGTAAAACAAATAATAGAACTCTGCTTACAATACCTAGAAAATATTAAATTTCAGCAGTTATCCAAAATTTTTTCAATAATGTAGTACCACAGCTGAGTACATTTGTTTAAGTACTGTAAATTGAATAAATTATATTCTTAATGATACTAGTTTTCCTTAAAAATCCTAGGCATATTCAGACTTAATTAAAAAGGGTCGCTTGAAACCAGAAAACACAGATGTGGAGCCATGTGTGGTGGATGGACATGTGTATCTTGCGGAAGTCTCCAATGGCCTTAAGAAGCATTATTACTGGACCCCAACTTATGGAGATGTTTATGGGCACTCCACAAATGCAGGGTTCGCTCTTGTTCCAGTAGGCCAAACCTTATGAAAAACAAGCTGTAATTTTCACATACTGTCTTACTTTTCAGAGATTAGATATATAGCCTTTCTTGTTTTTTTAAATTAGAACAAGTTATTTTTATGAAATACTTTGTGTAGCTGTGCACTGTGGAAAAACTGTAATTTGTGTAAGAAATTTTACAATATAAAGACTAAAAAAACTTAACCCTAAAGATGCCAGGGAACTGCCTGAGTTCTTTTTATAATGAAAATATAGCCAAGTAGTCTAAAAATATACAAATAAAAATCACGATAGAAAACTGAAAGTTGTTATGAAGGTGGTAGAAAGGCTTCAGGTAGTAAATTCGCAGGGAATGTTATTAAGCAGTTTCAAAAGTTCAGGTTTAAAAAAAAAAAGGTTCAGACACTGAACGTTTTCTACATGTCCTATTTAGATGTTACGGTCAGGAACTAACAACATGTTCAACAGGTTCACGTGAACAAACATAAACCTGTGTGTGTCCAGTTGCAAAAGAAGTCAGTGCTGCCAGCTCTCCCACCTCCTCAGAGACAGCCACCATCTTGACTTCCAATACTAGTTTTGCCTATTTTTGAACTGCACATAAATAAAATCAGTGTATAATTTTTTTGTATCTCACTTCTTTTGCTCAACACTGTTAGTGTAATTCACTCCTGTTATTTAATGTAGCAGTGGCCATTGAGTTTTCATTGCTTTGAAGTATTCATCATACAGCAGGTAGTAGAAGAGAGATGTCTTTTAATCTAAGACACAATCACATTAAAGTAAACCTTGGGCTTGGGGGATAGCTCAGTAGAGTAAGTGTTTGCCTGGCAAGTGCAGGGTCCTGAGTTCAATCCCAGGTACCGCAAAGAAAAATAAAAAAAGTAAAACGCACAAAGCTCATTATCTCAGACTGTGTCTAATTGCGGTGTACTATGGACCCACCCATGAGTTGCCATGCTCTTGGGAGGAGACAGCCAAAGAGCAAAGCTCAACGGGACCTGAGGGAGGGCCTGTTACAAATCTGTAACCTGACCTACACTGGACAGCCTGAGACAGAGCTGCAGGTGTAAAGTGTCAGAGAACTTTCCACACCTGTAAGAACTAAAGTGCAGTTGGGTCAGCCAAGAACTTAAGGTCTGACCAGCAAAGACCTGACAGCATCACTTATATGCCTGGAGAATGAAGAGTTCAAGTAGCTTCTTGCATTATGTCATGTGAGCCCTCTCCACAGGTCTGAACACCATCTGAGAGATAGAGGGGCAAATACATTTTCTCAGAAGATTAAGCATTATCTTAGATTCCTTCAGATACTATAAATTATATCTTTATAGTGGAGTAGGCTTTGAACTGGCTAAGACTAAGTTAATTTTCTAGATTACCATTATATAATGGCTCAGGAAGAACATGTAAGTTCTGTAAGAAAACGCCATTTCCTTTGCCTATCTGAATTACAATAAGTCTGCAGCCATATTCTGTAATATTCTTTCATTTTTCCCTCTTAGCAATCATCCTTTGAGATCCAGCTCGCATATAGCCTGTTAAGAGTACACTGTCACACATCTTACATACATTTTCAAATTTGAAAACAAAAATCAGCCCAGTTCCACCAAAAGGAAAAAAAAAAAAAAAGCGGCATATACTTTAAAAATATTTGATGAATGACTGTTTACTTAACACATTCTCATTTTCAAACTATTCAGTCTTAGTATCTGCTACTGAAACCACAGTAGAAACAGCTGGTTCCTCCTGGCACTGTTACATTGTGGAGGATAAGCATGCTCCAGTTACCCAACCTAATGTCTTAGCTTTACATCTTTTCTCCGGACCATGCCGTCACTAGAAAGCCTTTGTCTTTGAAAAACCTACTCCACTCTGGCTTTCTTTCAATCTTTATCATCACTCTTCATCTTCTTTGTTCGCCCTTCAAATGCACGTCCCTCAAGATTCTGTCCTCATCACTTCTCCTGTGCCACCTCCCAGGTTGCCTTAATCATGGATGGGGGCTGGGGATCTACTTCTCTAGCTCTGCTTCTGCATTTCAGGCCTTATTTCTATCCGCGGCCAGACACTTCCACACGTATCTCACTATCAGTCAAATGCTGTGCAACCAAAAGTAGCTTCCCGCTCAAAACCTGCGCGTTTACCTACCTTTTCACAGATGATGGCATTACCATTTTCTCAGTCACCAAGAATCAAAACTCGTCAACCTGAGTGCTAGGATCAGATGTGGCACACACCTAGTTCCAGCACTCGGGAGGCTGAGGCAGGAGGATCACTGCAAGTTTGAGGCCAGCCTGGGGCACATAGTGAGTTCAAGGCCATCCTGGACTACAATAGTGAGTCTCAGTCTAAAATCCTGTTTAGTTTGGGACTGTGTGAGTGCATGGAACAAAAATTGACATAAGCCTATTTAAGAAAAGGGGACTAAAAACCTGGGTGTGGTGGCACTTGGCTCTTCAGCCTGTAAGAATGAAATATCTTCTAAATGGTTGCTATGACTTGGTCCCCAGAGAAAATTATAATCAAAGAAATCAGTATCAATAAACACATTAACTTTATTACAGGAATAGTTTAAAAGTTAGAAACAAATAAGCACAATGTATGGCAGAAATAAGAAATAATGTCACAATGACGTTTAATGAGCATTGTGGGAGATGCTTATGTGAAACTGGTAATCTAAAGACCAAAGATCAGGCAGTGAAATAAATTAGTATGTTGAAAACCTGGGATGGAGAAGAGTGTAGCAAGCATCAGGCTACTACTAATTTTCCTTCACTTGGAAAAGGACTGCTGTGAGACTATGACAACCAAAAGCTGTGGCTTACTTTATAAAATTTAAAAACCCAAAGTTTATAGAAAACTCAAATATAAAATATTTACTAAACTAGCTTTCTGATAATTCAGAATGCTAACTTACAATTGAAGTTAGATTTTTTTTTTTTCTTTTTTTCTGTTTTTGTGGTGCTGGGGATCAAACCCAGGGCCTCAAACATGCTAGATAAGTTTCTTAACTATTAATATACTGTATCAAATTTAGAAGCCAAGTGATTTCTAGTTTGTACTGAATTTGTATCTAAAAATTTTTTTATAATTTAATATTTATCTTTTAAAAGTGCATAATAGGCATAAGAGGCTTATCAAAAATTTTCAAAACTTGGTATATATTCCCCATTCCAATAATCTACAAACTTAATAAAATATAAACTGAATCAAAATTTGAAACTCTTTTGACTAGATAAAAACATCAAATATCTATTTAAAATTTATTCTGAAAATACAGTCTCAACTCAAACCAAAAATACTGACTTCACTGACCATTGTTTTTTCCAGAATGCTGAGTTCTAAATGAACAAAGATGTATATACAGTTCTCTAATTCTTAAGAGAAACATAGCTTTTGGTTTCATTACAAAAGTTACCTTCTAGGTAACATGTTAAAGTAATAGCACAGTTCTTATTTATAGCTAACTTTTCATAGACATGAGTATGAAATTTCATTTTTCTATGGTCTGTGGAGCTTACAAATAATACTTTGGGCTGATACTATCTACTATCATGGATGATTTATTAAAGAGGAAAATAAAAAATACTGCTGGTGAAAAAAGACACACATACTGACAGTTTATATTTCAGTAAATGAAGGGCAATCGTAAAATGCAAAAAAAAGGAATTAAGGCAGTTTTAAAAAAGAGTAAAAGTGCTGGATGTAGTGGCCCAGCCTGTGATCCCAGCACTCGGGAGGCTGAGGCAGGAAGATCACTGAGAGTATGAGGCCAGCCTGGGCTACACAGTGAATTTAAGGCCAGCCTGAATTACAGAGCGAGACCGTCTCAAAATAACCCTAAAAAGAAAATAAATAAAAGAGAATAAAAATTATCCATCCAAAATAGTGCTGCAATGGTATATTCTTTCTTAAAAGCTATGTGTATATTGTAGACATAAAAACCAAAACCCAAAACAAACAATTACAGTAATGATGCAGCATCCGGTGCTTTTACTTCAGTGAATCAAAGTAATAGGCACGACCCAAGCGAATGGAAACCATGTGAACATGTGCACCTTCTCAGACACATGTACGCTCACTACCAGAGACGTCTTAGCAATTCCACACTGCTCACAACCATCAGTACAGTTGTTGTAAAAAAATCAACTGTGGTTCTGAATACCCATTCACAGTGGACCTCAGCAATGTATCCGATGTAGGAGACTGATGGCCTGTGACAGGCAGGAGCATGTGGTGGTCCTCAGCCCCCAGAGGAAGAGCTAGAGGTAGAGTCACATCAGCAGGCTTCACGTCCAGAGTTTCTGACAAAGGACTCTTTTGTATGGAATCCTGTTCACTCAAAGTGTGATCCTCTGCACTGGACTCTAGAGATTTATCTGCACCTGAAGAGGAAAAAAATTGTACTATCTTTAAAAACAAAAGTAAACAAGATGCTTGAGGTATACTAACCTACATATCTTTCCCAGAAATCACATTCCAACCTCCAAGGCCTTAGGGAAACTGACTCTTTGACTCCTAGGCCTGCTTTATTATCTAAAAGCTCAATCTGGGTTTCAAGAGTAGGTTTAGGCACCAACTCCTTTATAAAAAGGGACTTAACTGGTCTGCACTAAGGTGAGCTTTTTAAGCCTACTTAATTGCACTGTTCGTAAGTCTCAGGACGCTACTGCTACAGAGGTGTCTGTGTCTCTGCTGATTAACATTCTAGTCAGGTAAGAACTCTGAGACAGCAAAATCCTTGGGGGTAAATGCTAAGTTGTACTTCCCTACCTCCCCTCAGAGCACTGAAGAGAAATTCACTAAGCTCTAGCTGTTCATTTAGGAGGCTGAGGCAGAAGGATCACTCTTTTTTTTTGGCAGAACTAGGGATTATACTCAGGCCTTCGCGCTTGCCAGGGAAGCACTTACTCCACTGAGCCATCTCCCGGGCCCGTCCGGCTATTCACTGAATGTCTTACTGACTCACACTACTCTTGAGCTCAGATGTATGCACTTTCATACATCCTCATAAGTAAAAAGTCTGAACTCCAGGGATCCATTACTGCTGACTGAATGGCAGCAATTTTGCCCTGCACTTTCCTACTAGCTTTAACATGCTCCCGGTGCTTCCAGGCATTGGTAGGATTTGTCTCACTGTCCTCTTAAAATGAAAATGCAAATTTGCTTTCAGAAAACTGTAATTTTCTGTATTTTTCCCAGACTACAGTTCACCAGTCACGAATATAACCTGTGCTTTCCTGTTCTACTGACTGTCCTGTCCGCAAGCCCAGTCACAGTGTCCTCTGCCCGCCATCATTTTCAGCCTTTAACTCTTCCACGTTCCCTAAAATTAAGACTTTTTCTGTTATCTCAGGAAAAACAAAAAACAAACCTCAGTATCTTCTTCAGCACTTTTGTCTTTGCTACATTTTCTACTTATTTAGATTTCTGGTCTCAGTTGTAATTGTAAGCCCTTTCTGCTACTATGTTTTGCTTACTTTATATTCCCTGTAGTTACACACACCTCACAGTACTTCATACATAGTTGTTGAAATAATGACAACTGCAGTGGAAGATTTCTAACTTGATCTTTACAGTATTTGTTTGTTAGAAGACATTTATCTATCATCTTTACATACTAAAGAAGCCTATCATGACAGAAAAAATGGTAAGCAAAGTAATTCTTCAATGATTCATTTTAAGCAACATGCTTAATATTTTGTAGTATGGCTTCCCACTTTTACATACTGTTACAATGGAGCTGCCGTTGTCTGTTTCCTCATATTCTAGACTGGTCTTCAAGACAACCTTTTATTGTTATTGTTTGTTTTCTGTTTTTTGAGAAGGGGTCTTGTCTTAGTCATTCTGGCTGTTCTTGAAATCACTACATAGCCCAGGTTGGCCTTGAACTTGCAGCAATCTTCTTTCCTCAGCTTCCCACATGCTGGGATTATGGGCGTGTACCACCATGCCTTGTGATAACCCCTTTTTTGTTGTTTTTACAGCAATCACAGTCAATCCTGGGTTACCCAGAGACTACTTTGGGGAATACTAATATTTAACTGGCTTCTTTCATTGTTAAATCCTGACAAGTCAAGGTTTTAAAGTGAGAAGTATTTCAAGCTTGTTTTAAAATCAGAAACAATATGAAAAGAAACAGAGAAACACTTTAATGAAAATTATAAAGCTATTTCCTCATGTTCCTCTACTTTTAAAAAATAGTTTTTCCGTTGCCATCATGAATGACACAGTAACTATCCGAACCCGGAAATTCATGACCAACCGGCTTCTTCAAAGGAAACAAATGGTCATTGATGTCCTTCACCCTGGGAAAGCAACAGTACCTAAGACAGAAATTCGGGAAAAACTCGCCAAGATGTACAAGACCACACCAGATGTCATTTTTGTGTTTGGATTCAGAACCCATTTTGGTGGTGGCAAGACGACTGGCTTTGGCATGATTTATGACTCCCTGGATTATGCGAAGAAAAATGAGCCCAAACACAGACTTGCAAGACACGGCCTGTATGAGAAGAAAAAGACCTCAAGAAAGCAGCAGAAGGAACGCAAGAACAGAATGAAGAAAGTCAGGGGCACCACAAAGGCTAACGTTGGTGCTGGCAAAAAGTGAGCTGGAGATTGGAGAACAGCCGAAGGAGTAGATTCTGCAGTGCGTGTCTGCAGTGACTGCGACTTTGTTCACGAGAGGATTTAATAAACTGTAAAACCTTCAAAAAAAAAAAAGTTTTTTTTTTTTTTTTTTTTGGAGGTACCAGGGATTGAACTCAGGACCTTTCACTTGCTAGGCAGGTGCTTACGCCACTGAGCTATATCCCCGGCTAGGTGACTAGTTTAAACAGACATTTACCTGAATGGACTTTTGTTTTGTGCTTCTTTAAATTTTTAATATCTGTGTAAGAATTTCCACATAATTCGCAGATAAATGGTCTTTCTCCTGAAAAACATGTTAAAAAGTTAAAAAGTCCACATTTTCAAAACTTCTAAATATAAATATTCATAAATATAAGGCAAAGTTATTATATGGTTTAAATTTGGTTTCAAACTACCATTTTAATTACTTGGTTATAACATAGTAAAATGAGAAAGTCTACACATAGGCACTGCTTTATAGAAAATATAACCCTGTATCAGGGGAAATTGAGCATTTTCATTATCTTCAATTTTGTGCAAACTCAAGAATAACCTAGTGTTTTCATTCTGTGAGATATTTACCAGGTGTCAACTATATGCCAAATACTGGCTAAGAGACAGACTGTTAGAGGGAAAAAAATTTAATTATGGTTTCTGCTCTCAGGTGCCTCCAAATTAGAAGACCCCAAAGATTGGGCCAGGGAGACAGCTCAGTAGAAAAAGTGCTTCACCTGGAAAGTGCAAGGGTCTGAGTTCAATCCCCGGTTCCGCCAAAAAAAAAAAAGAAGACCCCAAAGAAATACTGACAACACTCTTAACATAATTCCTTTGAAATAAATACTACTTGGTGCTTTACACCATCAAGCAGGGGGCAAGAGAGAACAGAGCAGTGATGGTGAACCTGTTAGAGCTTCCAATGACAAACAGTGGTACAGCATGTGCCACAGGGGCACGCCCAGAAGCTGCCCGCACATCTACTAAATCCCTACCAGTATTCACACTTATCTAGGCAGAAGTTATGAGGAAGAACTTTTAAAAAGAAAAAGAACAATATACTTTTTGAAACTGCATTTTTCTTGGTTTTCATTCTTTATATACAGTATTTCTTCAAACAACTTCACACTACTTTTTAACAAACATCAATGTTAAAATTCATTTGTAACTGCAGACAAAAACTGTTTAATAAAATCTGACGTCATTTTGGTATTTCCTATTCTTTTTTTTTTTTCCCTCCTTTTCCTTTGTTGGTATATCTGTGCAATTTAGCCTAAATCATTGAAAAATTATTATATGACATATTTCTTGTAAATCTATACAGTTATTGACCAAATTCATTCACATTCCAAACTACTAAAAAATTAAAATAAAAAGGTCATATTTATACATTAAACTACTGCTCTATATAATTTATGACTAGGTACCATATATAGTCCACAATGGTTTAAAAGTTAAGGTTTACATGAAAAGAAATTAAGAGAGAACAAAAAATGATACGTTCTCCCTAAACACAGACCTGTATGGGATCGAAAGTGTTTGTTGAGCTCTCCTGAGGAAATAAAACTTTTCCCACAAATACCACATATGTATGGTTTTTCACCTAGATGGAAAATAAAAGATAGCGAAGTGGTATACTAGACCAATATATATAATACTTATCAATTACAAATAATCTAAAGTAAGCTATTCTCAAATATTAAAACCTCTCTGTTGGGATTTCAGAGGTGTTTTCAGCAATGAATCTTAAATGAATTATAAATTTTTTTTTTGAACTGTTCAGGCAACTTGATAATTTTATATACTAAAACTTTATTCCTGTTAATATCCCTTTAAGCAGAGAAGAGTTGGTCAGGGATTGTGATTTTTATGTGATTAAGAACATGTAAATCCAATCCTTATTTCAAATCTTGCTACGTATGTATTAAAAGAAAGTAATAGCACTTAATAAAAATTCTATTTAGAAACATACCCTACCAAAAAGGAAACCCTAACCAGTACAGTTTGCTTCAAAAACAGATAAGCTGCACTTGAGTTAACTGTTTCAGTTGCATATCTCAGAACGTCTCTGAACGCAAAGTCCTAAGAAGTCATGAAAACCCAAACTCATTCCCTACCTCTCCACTATACTATCCAAAGGCAATAAAATCTCAAGACGCTAAGGTAGTTTTCCAAAATCATATAAAAAAGGCCTCGAGCTATGTTATCAAAATCATCTCAGATTTTAATGAGTTATATAATAAAAAATTTCACCCACCTTTTATCTACAAAATATACCAGCTTTTATGTCTCATATTTATGTGACAACCATAAACACAGCTTCAAGAACTACAATCACATCCATCTAACTACAAAATCCACAATCTACCTTCTACATAGGCCTTCCCCTTTTTAGGTATCTATATTCTAACCTGTCTCTCCATGTTAAGCTCTTACCTGTATGTTTTCGAGAGTGAGTGATAAGAGAACTAGAAACAGCAAAAGCCTTCCCACAGGTATCACACACGTAAGGCTTTTCCCCCGTATGCCTACGGACGTGATAGGTCAGTGTACTGGCCTGGGCAAATCTCTGTCCACATCTATCACAAACATATGGCTTCTCTCCACTATGCTTCCTGTTAACAAACAGAAAATTATATTCTGGTAAGTAAAACATCTGAGAGGTCAATCCATGTAGCAAGTTTTCTCATGCAACATTTATTTCATTTCATCTTATTAGGCTAAGATTATGTATTTAGCTGGACATGGTAGCACACACCTGTAATCCAAGCACTCAGGAGCTGAGGCAGGAGGACTGCTGAGTTTGAGGCCAGCCTAGGCTACAAAGTGAGTTCAAGTACAGCCTGCATTACATAGGAAACCCCTGTCTTAAAAAAAACAAAAGACCCCTCCAAAAAAGAAAAAATAGACTATATATTTACAAATCAATCAAATGTTTTTTTCACTGAGAAAAATCTTTTAGTTATCACCAAAATATTAGTTCTGATCAGTACATCTTGATATGGTTGGAAGTGGGCTAATTCCACAATTATTTTTCTACTCCATTCACATTTAGTTGATATGGTTTGTGTGTATTTGTCTCCACAAAGCTTCATGTAATCTAAATTTCTAACAGTTTGTGACTAATTCATGCTCCACTGGCATTATGGGTGTAAATGCTGCTGGGATTATGGCTATGAGTACTCCTCCCAGCCTGGGGCCCAGAGCCTGAATGCAACTTAAGGGAGACAGACTTCCTCTCTGTAGCCACTGCTGCCACTACTACTCCCTTTGATCTCTGCTCTTTGCTGCTGCCATGAAAGGTTGTTCTCTGCCATGTGCCACTCTGCCTTGGAGCCAGCTGAGTATAGACTGAAACCTCTGCTGTGAGCTATTAAATAAAACTTTCCTTCCTTCATTTTGGGTGTTGGGTATTTGTACCAGTCATGAGATAAGAGTAACTTAGGCAGTTGTTAAAACTCCTCCCTCACACCACCAGTACCTCTTCCTCATCCTCTCCCATCTGACATCTTGCTTCTTACTGAGAAAAATTTAATCAGAAAAAATTTTCCACCTAGCGCATCTTTACCAATATTGTTTTGTTTTCCCTCTGGTTAACTATAATAGTTCACCTCGATCCACAGACTGCACTTGTAACATGAGATCCTACTCCATGATAGCGCGCCTACAATTTCCCCCTTACGCTCCTCATTCCTCTCCATCCCATGGATCATAGCATAAAAATAAACACACTGATTTATATATTCCATTTTAACGACAAAAAGATCTGTGACCTCATTTACCCTTTCATTTATCTAAGTTTCAGTCTATACAACTTGTTTCCATTTCTTCCTCTTCCTTACTGACCTCTTCTCTACTACCATCTCCTACCACGCCTTCTTCAAGAGCAATGGTGACCTCCCCGCTCCAAGTCAATAACCAGTTTTCACTGCCCTATTAGAACTTTACAGGGGCTGGTAAGATGGCTCAGTGGTCTAAAGCACCTACTTAGAACAAGCTTAGCAAAGCACAGGGACCACGGTTCAATCCCCCAGCACCACATGCCAGCCAGCCCCGCCCCTCGGTGGGCTGAGCTGGCCACACACACACACAAATAAATAAAAATTAAAAAAAAAAAAGAACTTTACAGGCGACCATGCCCTTGCTGGATCCATGCCTTTCCTTCACCTGGATTCCAGCCTAGCCCACTTTCCTCCCCTACTGGTTACTCCTCCTTCCTGGTTCCTCTGCTGGTTTTTACCCAATTTTCCTATCTCTTAAGAGTGCCTTGGGACTCGATCTATTTTCCATCTACATTCACTCACTTGGTGAACCCCTCCAGTGTTACAGCGCTAAATGCTATTTATACACATATACATTACAAGAGTATTGCCTTCAACTCGCATCAGTCCGACCTAGATAACCACTTGTCTATGGCACATCTCCGCTCAGATGTGTAACAGTCATCTGTTCAGAACCACATTCATAAACTCCTGCTCTCTGACTTAAAACTTCTCTACCCATAACCTTTCTCCATCTTAGTTAATAGTGACTCTATCCTTGGCCTACAAGCTTGAAACCATCTTTGACTTTCGTTCAAGCATCACATCCAAGCTGTCTGCAAATTCTGATAGTTCTACTGCTAAAATGTACACAGAATCTGACAACTGTATCTCCCTGCTGTCACCCTGGCCTGAACAAGCATTACTTTCACTTGGTTTTATCCATAGTTTCCGAACTCAGTCCCACAGTCTTTTCCTAACACAGTGTACCTCAGTACATGCTAGTTAGTTCTGGGAGGTGCAACAAGGACCCAAAATAACAAACACCAAGTAAACTGTTCTGGCTGAAAAGTGTGGCCAGTCATGAAGCAACTGACACCAACACATTCTAGCTTGCCCACTGAGGGCCAAAACAAAATTTTCACATCAAAATGCATTGAATACCAAGGGATGTTTGTATAGCAAATACCTATGTAATCTTAAAATGTAGGTAAAGTCATACCGTATTTCTCAATGTGAAGAGGAAAAGCTTTAAACGGGCTACAGAAACTTTAATTTCTAGTTTTCTCCCCATTTCCCTCTAACCACCATGGTGACTTCTTTGTGGCCCCTTTAATTGTGCTAAGAACACTGCGTAGTGCACTGATGGCAGGCTTTTTAAAGGCCAAGAGCCAAACTATAACCCCAAACCCACTTTTTTTTTTTGGTGGAACCAGGGATTAAACTCAGGCCCTTGTGCTTGTGCTTATTCTACTGAGCTATTCCCCTAGCAAAGCCACTTATTTATCGCAAAGTGCCAATACTGCAATTGAACCTGAGCACTGAGGTTTTAGTGTAGGAAAAAACCTCATACGTTAACATCTTCTGTCTTAAAGAAAAACACACTAACACATGTCCCACAGGCTCACAGCCACTGGTACAGCACAACCAGTCGGTACGCTATCATGAATTCTAAAATATAGTGCATTTATAAGATTAGGGTGATGAACTTAAAGCCAAACAGCTTATTTACCTTGCATGAATCTTGAGATTGCTAGAAGTTGCAAACTGTAAATTGCACACATCACATTTGTAGGGCTTTTCCTCACCATGATGCATGCGACTATGGAAGACAAGCTGGCATTTTTGAGCAAATCCTTTATCACATAATTCACATTTGTATGGCCTCTCACCTAAAGAAACAAATAAATAAAATTTTTATTAAGAAGGAAAAAAACTAGTTTAGTTGTTAAAGTCATAAAAATTTTCAAAAGTGTTCATCAACTGGCAACACTTTCCAGTTTGGCTGGGCAGGGGGTCCCGCACCTGTCATCCTAGCACTCAGGACGCTGGGATGGGCCTGCTCCAAGCTCCAGGCCTGCCTGAGCTGCACAGCAAGATGCTGACTGGGGATGTAGCTCGGGGCAGTGCCTGCCTGGCAAGCAGGAAGGTCTGGGCTTGACTCCTGGTACCCACTCCCAAAATAGGCTAACACAAGAAACAAGAAAAACAGTACTAACAGTACTTCTAAATATTCTGGTACTCAGAAAATGTTAAATGCTAACACCAGAAGCATATAAAAACTTACCTCCCAAAAAAACTCACCTATTGAAAGCACCAGTAGAAAAGAAATTTTGTTTAACTTATAATAGTGAGATCAATGAGAAAAATACAAAACTGCATCTAAAAAACTTCAAATCAAGGTATACCAATGGGTGCTCATATTTGAGGAAAGAATGTAAGTATAATTCTAATACACATGTTCAGAAGTCAACAAGTTTTAGGAAGCACATTGAAAGCAGTGTTGGTAATCCATGGAAATTGGCTAGAGTTAAAAATTTATTTTCTGTAAACAGATGTAATCTTTGTTCATTAAGTACTTAACGAGGTGGAACTAAGTATACACTTATTTTGAAAGAAAATGGTATAAGAAGCTGATGTTATTAAATACTAACCTCGTAAGTTTCCAACAGCATGACACTACTTTCATGAACAAAAGAACATGGTCATAAGTAATACTATATGAATATATACTCTATAAAAATATTATTTTAAGCTTGGAGTGCAGCTCAGTGGTAGTGTGCTTAACATGCACAAGGCCTTGGATTTAATTCCCAGCACACAGTCACACTATTAAAAAAAAAAAATTTATAGGGCCTACAAAATAGCTCAATGGAATAAGTGCCTGCTTTGGCAAGCACAGGGACCAGGGTTCAATCCCCAGTCCCCCATGACATGCCGGCCCCATCCTGGGAGCACACTGAGCCTGCTAGAGTCCAGGCGTGGTGGTAGAGTCCCAGCCTGATGGTGCATGCCCTGGGGAGACTGAAAATAGGATCACTATGAGTCCGACCTGCACAATGAGACCCTATACCAAATATATTAAAGACAAAAAAATAAATAAAATAATACCAATAAAAAGTATACCTCCTTGGGGGCTGGTGAGATGGCTCAGCGGTCTAAAGCACCTACTTAGAACAAGCTTAGCAAAGCACAGGGACCGCGGTTCAATGCCCCAGCACCACATGCCAGCCGGCCCCGCCCCCTGGTGGGCTGAGCTGGACACACACACACACACACACACACACACAAATAAAATTTAAAAAAAAAAAAAAGTATACCTCCCTACAAGCCAGTCTTACCTGTATGAGTTCTCACATGTGTTTTCAGCTGGTTACACTGTGTAAATGCCTTCCCACACAAGTGGCACACATAGGGTTTAACTCCCTTATGTATTCGCATATGCCTTCTCAAACTGCTAGCTTCGGAAAAGACTTTCCCACAGGTGTTACACACTGGCTTGGCCTTGGAGTACCTCTGGTCCAGCTCTTCCCCAGAGCTCTCCAGCTCATATGGACTTTTGATGCTGGCTATATTAGACATGGAGTGTTCTTTCAGAGCACAGTTTGGCTGGGATTTTCCACGTTTCCGTTTCACTGTAACGGTTTGCACAATATCTTGTGCTGGGAAAGTATTCTCTACAACTGACGTCAACTCAAGTTCTGAATTATCATTTCTTTGTGCAACTTGTTCGACTACAGGTGTGCACAATTTATTTGCATCTAGGAATAACTCAACAGATGCATTCTCTAAAATGTCACTGGGATACTGCATTGTTTTATTCTGCCCTGTTTTCTGGGAGTTAAAAGCTTTTTTCTTCTTTTTGCTTTGAGATGACTTCTTTGCTAAAGCCCCTTGTTTAGGATTTGCCTGAACCAAATCTGTAGAATCTTCGGATTTCTCCTGGCTGTTATAATCTCGTAGAGTAAGAAGACAAGTCTGTTGATTCAATTCAATGTTTCCAGTAATACTAGAAATCTCTGTAGAAGAGGGATTAGCAATAAAAGCAAAATCTTCCATCTTTATTTTACATTTAGTTACCACCTCTTCCACTTTGAGAAAGTCAGCAGCTTGATGAATTTCTTTAACATTCCAACTGCAAGGAAAAAAGGCTACATGACAGTATTCTGATCAAAGAAAAATTTTCTAAAATAGCACTATACATGTATTACAATATCTTTTAAAGCCCTAATAAAGCAGAATGCTGAAAAAGGTGTAACTTAACAAAGTATACAAAATTTAATTCATATAGTATGTTTAGGCAAAGACGTCACATTTTACAGAAGGGGGAATGATGAAACATTGGTAATTCACTGCTACCAGTGGACCACTAAAGAAAACTAAAATGTTAAATTTTTTGCCTTAAAAAAAGTCCCAGAACACAAAAATAACAGCAGCCTTTCTCTTATTTGGAGGCCTTTTCAGAAAGAAACCAATTTTTCTGGAAAAGCAACAGAGAAAGTATAATGGAAATTGTCTTCTTCTACCTTTCCCTGATCCTGTAAAGGGACTTTTAACTGGTTTATGAAATATTAACTCTGCATGTGAATTACCCAGAGACCTTGCTAAACAGAAATTCAAATTTGGTTAAGTCTGTGATGGGACTGAGATTCTAGTTTTTGTAACTGAAAATAAAACTTGTACTTTACCTGTCAAGATTTAAAGTTCCTGTGTAAATAAATTCCAACAATTTCTGAAATCCATCAGCCTTCACCTGACTCTGATCAAGAAACACATTGTTTTCAGAAGTGCTTCTGTAGATTGCACCAAAATACTCACTAAACGAGGCGAGCACATTCCTATGGGCCTTAAACTGGAATTCTCCAATCACTATGGTGCAGTCACAAAGAAAACCTGCTTCTCGCTGTTTGTTCAGTCTCTCTAAAAGGTGCTCACAGTGGTGTGAATACTGCATTTTGATATCAGGATGCAATTTTGCCCTTGATCTAAAAGACAAAAAGAAAGTAAATCAGCACCTGGAAGTTTCCACTACATGTTTACCTAAATAATTGTGGGGTAGGTAGAGAAAGGATAGAAAACTTAATGAAGAATAAGCTCTACGTTTAATCCTCTCTGAAAAGCCTTAAAATACTGGTTAAAAAATGCTGAAAGGGTAAGTCGGCTTCACTTGGCGCACTACCACAATCTTCTGGACGCACCAATAAATGACGGTGAATGTGAAACACTCCATGAGTTGCAAGTAGAGCTGCCAAATTCACTTTTATCAGCTGAACCCTCAAAGCTCAGGAGATACACATACGTACGTCAAGAAGGGGGAAAAGGACACTATTAAGAAATGAACCCTTGGGTCAGGCAGAAGGGCAAGCACAGTGAGCGTTTTTAAAAAACGATTCGAAAATCACACAAAGCTGTCAGTGTCGCCGTGCACTCCAGAGCGCTAGGAGGGTGCCCAGGAGACAGGGACTGCGCCAAGCCCAGGTTGTCCAAGGTGCTGTCACCCGCCCCGAAGGGGCCGTACCCTTCCGCTCCATTCTCTGCACGCGGGGCCGTATCCGCGAGTGACAACCCAGGCCAGCCCTCCTGCGTTTCTGCCGCCCAGTCCTCCGCCCCGCTCCCGCGAACTGCCACGGCTCAGGCTCTGCTCGGAGCCACCGCCGAGGCTGCTCCGATCAGGCCTCCACCGGCACCGCGACTCGCTCTCGAATTCTAAGAAGCCCGCCCTCGAGGGCCCCGGGCCTGCAGGGCGCGACGGTGGAGGGCAGCGGCCGGACACTCACCGATCGCCGCCCGGGGGAACAGTTTGTTCACCCTCTCTCCGCCATCTTGGGAGGACGTCACCGCGTCGCGCCCCGCCTCTCTCTTCTTCCTCCACTGTGGCGTCACGTCCGGCGCCGCGGTCTCCACAACGTGGACGGCTTCGGGGTTAGGGAGGTCCGGCGCCCGCTAGGGCCGACCCGCTGGCCCTCAGCGCTCCGCCTACGCTGCATACCAGGGGCCCGGGAACGGCCGGCGTCAGGCGCACGAGTCCTTAAGGCTCGTTCTCGGCGCTGCGTCCGTCTTCCTCCAGCCGGGCATTCCAGTCGGCCGAGCCAGGCAGCAGCGGCCGGACAGGGTTCCGGAGCGAGAACGGGCGGCGCGACCCCGTCGGCCACCGCAGGAGCCACACCGCGCTCTGCATGCTGGGGCTTGTAGTTCTGTCTTCTCCCATCATCCTCCCCTTCCTCGGGGCCCAGCCAGAGGAAACCGCTGCGTTGTGTACGCTGAGTCTCGGTCATGGGGGACGTTTGAGCTAGGGCCGATCACCATTTCCCCTTTACGTACCCGAAGCCTCTTGGGACGCCCTAGGTTTTGTTTTCGCCAGCCAACTGTAATTCGGCATGCAGGATGCCCTTACCTGGTAATCGAAGTCGGAGACGCAGGAAAGCAGAGCTAAGCAGTAGGGCGCCCTGGGCATGCGCAACATTAGAGGAAGGTGGGCTTTATACCGGAAAAGGTTTTCCTGTGCCTGGACTAGAGTAATTTTAATAAAATTATTTACATCCAATTTGGATTTTGTACATTAGGGAGAAAGATACCAGTTGTCTATAGTATAAAAAGTATGAAATTAAATATTGCTGATGGATTTTGGATATTCTTCCCTAGTATTCTTGAACATCATAAGGTTCGGAAAACCACAATTTAAAGCTTTGTTTCCGTGTTAAAAGTATGTGTCAGAACCTTAGGGGGACTTACCCGTGACTTTATTCTGAAAGGCAGTTTCAACTTGGATTTCTCTTGTAAGGGTTTTTTCCCCCCTATCAGATTCGCAGTAAATTAATGTCTAAATTCAATGCAAGAATGGTTTTTATGCCTAAAAATCAGCCATTATGTTCTTTAAAGTTTTTTGAGACGGGTTTTCTTATTTCAGCTTTCAAGTCTCTGAGTATAATTTTCGTTCCGATTCCTTTTTTTTTTTTTTTTTGTCAGAGTTTTTCAGTGATTCAGAAATGTACAAGCTTGACATGACACTAAACTGACCTAACGAAGAGAGGCGACAAGGCTACCTTCACTTTTATACTATGATCATCCCTTCTAAATTTTGCGGTTTTTGAACATTAGAATAGTTGATTGTGGAATTCAGTTTGTGGCACTTCTGCAACTCAAGCCTACATCTGCATTTGGTGAAGCATAAAGTATTATCCAAAGTTAGAGTCCGCTGGGTTAGTCTAGTATTTTGAAAGAACAGCCCATGTAATCTTAATCTTGTAGCACAGCTGCTTCAAAAGTTTGTTTCCGCCCGGTTTCGAACCGGGGACCTTTCGCGTGTTAGGCGAACGTGATAACCACTACACTACGGAAACTTGTTGGGAGGTAGCTTTCAAAAAGACCTTGATATGTATACATATGCTAACATTTAGTTCACAAAACTAATGTAATTTTTAAGACTAACAGACAACATGAAAAATATGTCAATTACACCTCGCTGAAACTAAGTTTTCAGTTGAGAGAGTTTTATTGCAAAGGTCCTGGTAACTACCAAAGAAGTCAGGCGCCGCTGGCTCCGCGGGGGCGGGGTCTCGAGGACATGGGGCGGGGCTTCGAGCTTGGACACCGCCCATCCGCGCCCAGCCGAGCCCCGGGCCTTAAACTCAGCCTTGGAGGAGGTGTGTCAGTTCTTTTCTTAATTCAATTTTCAGTGCTTCTGAAGACTAGAGTTCTCACTTGTGTACTTCCTTCAAACACCTCCTAAAGATTGTTCAAAACCGAGACATGCAGGCACTTTTTCTGAACTTGAACTTCGTTTGACCTAAGTACCCTGCCTTTTCCTGCAGAGAAGGGTGGACACGCACATCCTCCAGCCTGGAAATCCAAGGACGGAGTTAGGAATTCAGAGATTGTTATGCGTCTGAAGTGACGTTGTGTTGTTTGGGTTTTTAAAAATAATTGTTGAGGATTTTCATTAGCACAGTTTACATTCGCGGTGCGGAGCTGGTCTATAACCCATCTCCATCTCTTTCTCCCCTTTCTCCTCCTCTCCATCCTTTGGTCCCTTTGCCTTTTTGTTGTAATTACGTAATTTTTAGAAACCACAGGCGGAGCATATAGTACTCTCCAGGACACAGAAACAGTGATAAAAGTGTCCAAAACTCATTTTACATCCCAGAATTGCTCCTTTTTCCTCTTTTTTAGCAGCCGCCCCAGCGGCCCGGTTACCCAGGCCTGGGGCCCGGGGCAGCGCCGGCCAGCTCCTGGTGCGCCCGGCTGCCCCTCCTGCGAGAGCCGGGTCCCCAGCCCGCGAGCTCGGCTCGGGGCTCTGTGACGCGCGTCGGCCGGGCGCCCGCGGAGCCGGAGCGGGGAGCGCGGCAGGGCGGCCTGGGGGCGGCGGCATGAGCGCCCTCCAGCGCCCGGTGGTGCTCGACTGCGGCTCGGCGGTGGTCAGGGCGGGCCTGGCGGGCGGCCGCGAGCCCCGCTTCGTCTACCCGAACATCGTCGGCCGGGCCAAGGGCCGCCTGGCGGCCGAGGGCGCGCGGGAGCTGTGGGTGGGCGACCAGGCGCAGGAGAGGAGGAGCGCGCTGTCCATCAGGTAGGGAGCGCCCCGCCGCGTCCTGCCCGGAGCCGCGCAGCGGGCGGGAGCCGGGGCCGGCGGGCGGGGCTGCGGGGTCGGCGCGGGGCTCTCGGCACCGAAGTCCGCAGGCAGCGCCGCCTGTTCCCGGTAGCTGCACAGACATTCAGGTGTGCGAAGTGGGTGAGGCGCGAGTTCAAGAGGTTACATAAGTAATCGCGCTTTTGTCACTTTGGGTTTTCCTTTCAGTGGATCGATGTCTAAACTATACTACAATGTGGGAAATCCCCCATTTTTTTAAACTCACCGGGGGGAGGGGAAAGCAATAAATAATTGCAGAAGAAGGTAGACGTACCCCTGTGCGGGCACTTGCCTTCTTCTCCGAGCGGCTTTGGCCTAAAAAATGGTACTGATACTATGAAAATTAGCAGATTTTGGAGAAGGTAAGTTAGAAAATTTAAAGGCTGCCGTTTATCTCCTTGCTCTCCCTCCAGCTATCCTGTGGAGCGCGGTCTCATCACTTGCTGGGACGACATGGAAACTATGTGGAAACACATCTACGACAATAACCTGAAAATAAGCTCCAGGGAGAGCCCAGTCTTGGTTACTGAGCCAGCCCTGAACCCGCTGGCCGACCGGCGACAGACCACGGAGGTGTTTTTTGAGCATCTGGGTGTCCCTGCTTTCTATATGTCCACCCAGGCTTTGCTGGCTCTCTTTGCCGCCGGCTTCACTACTGGCTTGGTGCTGAATTCGGGTGCGGGGCTCACCCAGTGCGTGCCAGTCTTTGAGGGCTACTGTCTGCCACATGGTGTACAGCAACTACACCTGGCAGGCCTTGACCTCACCAACTACCTCAAGATGCTGCTGAAGGACCATGGGATCCTGCTGCTTAGTAGTGCAGACAGAAAGACTGTTGAAGACATTAAGGAGACCGCTTGTTATGTGGCAGTGAACTACGAAGAGGAAATCGTCAAGAAACCCGATTGCCTAGAGAAAGTTTATAAGCTGCCCGATGGGCAGATCATCAGGCTGCACGACCAGCTCTTCCGCTGTCCAGAGGCCCTCTTCTCTCCGTGTCTCATGAACATTACCACCCCTGGCATCGATAAGATGTGCTTCAGCGCCGCGATGAAATGCGACACAGATGTGAGGAATTCTTTCTTCTCCAACATTATCCTCGCAGGGGGATCGACTGCCTTCCCTGGCTTGGACAAGCGGCTGGTTAAAGATATGGCAAAGATGGTGCCCCCTAACATCCCTGTGCAGGTGATAGCTCCCCCAGAAAGGAAGTTGTCCGCGTGGGTGGGAGGTTCCATTCTGGCTTCCCTGTCTGCCTTCCAGGATATGTGGATCACTGCTGCAGAATTTAAAGAGGTTGGCCCCAACATAGTCCACCAAAGATGCTTCTGAAATACAGATAGAGTGGTTAGAAGAAAACCCTGTGAGCATATGGGATGAAGTTTTGGATGCTGTGTTCGCGGCAGAACAAAAAATATTTCATTTACTGGGATGTTCATGTCTCTGTTGTATTTCTGTAATGGAAATAATCATGCGGATAGTAATAATGTTCAAACAAGGAAGGTTTACTGAGTAGAATCGAGATAAATGCTGTAGGAAGCATTAGTCTTTACCTTGGAAAGCTTATATTTCTCTTGGAGAAGGCGCCATATGTGGTACCGTAAGCTATGTGCCCAATGAGTGATGACTTCAGTTTGTTGGCGTTTAGGGAAAGAAGGCAGCGGTGGTGTGGAAAGTCTGTGTAGCAGGCATGATGGAAAGGGTGGCATTAGGGTGAGAGGGGGAGACGGTCCCTGTCCACACAGGCAGAATGAGCTGAGCAGAGAGCCTGAGCAGAGGAAGGATAAAGCATTCCCAGGCTCATTTAATTCGTGAAATGAGGTGTTCTCGTGGAGCAGAGTAAGGCTCTGACCAGGAAAGTAAATTGAGGTCTAGAACGGAAAGGCTTTTTTCCTTTGGGTAAAGGAAAGCAACTATAGATTTAAAAAGCAGCAGACAAATGAAATTAGGTTAAGATGCATGGGGTGGTAGTTTGGCGAATGAATTTGACTGGGAAGTCCCCAGAGATTCAGTAATCAGAAAGTTATAGTTCAGATGTAAAGTAGCTGCCTCCTGTGTGCCAAATTATAGGCAATAGGGATCGAGAAGAAATTACAAAAACTGACAAGACGTGGTGCGCCGTTAGACAGACATGAAGGGCAAGATGGGTATGACACACAGATTAGCAACCCAATTTTATAGATGAAATTTGTCTTTAAAATGTTTAAACTTCTTTAAATCACGCAGTAGGTGGCGGAGTCTGAACCTAAACATTTCTTTTGCTCCTAATTCAGATGGAGAGGTACTCCATTAGGTTTAAATTCTAGCTGTCCCTCAAATATTGCCCCCAAGTTGTAGCTCACAGAAAGACTTCTTTGCTTTTCTCACCTGAAATTGAAACGTGCTTATAAAGTTAGAGCATTTAGCTGGGTGTGGTGGCACGTGCCTGTGATCCCAGGACATAGGAGGCTAAGGCAGGAGGATCACCATATTTGAGGATCACTGTAAGTTTGAGGTTGATCTGGGATACATAGTTTAAGGCCAACTTGAACTGCATGGCAAGACCTTATCTCAAAAAAGAGTAAACTGCCGGGAAGATGGCTCAGTGGCATAAGAACTTCCCTGGCAAGTTCAAGGGCCTGAGTTCAATTCCCCCGCTCTGAAAAAAAAAAAAAAAAAAAAAAAAAAAAAAAAAAAAAAAAAAAAGAGCAAACAAACAAACCCCAAAATATTAAATTATAAAATTTATATCTTCAGTTCAGATACTGCCTCCTCCATGGCACTGAGGTGGTCCTTGGTGCTTTCAGTCACATTCTGGTGCTTCTGTTGACCACTTTGGTATTTAAGAGATGACCTGAGTAGCTGAGAGAAGGGTGAAGTACCAGCATTGTCCTGGCTGATACACTGTGTCAACTTATGAAGTTTAGAAGTATAATTAAGTGACTTAGCAGAGAGCCAGGCTTCTTAGTTTGTGAACATCCTCATCCTGGGCAAGAGGAGGGCATGGACATTGTGTGAGGTCTACACCTCCCGCCCAGGGTAGCTAGTTTATAATGTCAGGAGGGGAGAGAGGCTGGCTAGAAGCTGCAGCTTCTGCCCTTCCTTTAGCTCTTTGCTGTTTTCTGCTGCCATGAACTGCTGCTCTCTGCCATGTGCCACTCTGCCTGGGAGCCAGGTATAGACTAAAACCTCCACGAACTGTGAGTTACATAAACCTTTCCTTCCTTCATTTTGGGTGTTGGGTACTTTGTCCCAGCAATCAGTAAAAAGTAACTGAGACAAGCATCTAATCCAGACTATTTAGTATCTGCTGTATGGAAAAAAATACTGCGCTGAGTGCCATGAGTATTAAATTAGACATTAGATCTCCTACTTAAGAGACAAAACGGGGGGGGGGGGCTGGTGAGATGGCTCAGTGGTCTAAAGCACCTATTTAGAACAAGCTTAGCAAAGCACAGGGACCGCGGTTCAATCCCCCAGCACCATATGCCAGCCAGCCCCGCCCCCTGGTGGGCTGAGCTGGCCACACACACAAATAAAAATTTTAAAAAACGGGGTGGGGGGGGTTGGCCTGCCCCTTAGCTGTTCTTTAAGTGGCTGCTTCAACAAAGCCATCAGGCTCAGGTTGCTGTGGTTCGATCCCCACAACTCAAGCCAGTCAAACTTGCCCTGAAGGCATTCGGAGCGAGAGAGAGAGAGAGAGAGAGAGAGAGAGAGAGAGAGAGAAAACCAGGTACCTCAGGATGTACTGCAGTCCCAGGTGCTCAGGAGGCTGAGGCAGAAGATTCACTTGAGTCTAAAGTTGAAGGCCAGCCTAGGCAATAGTGAAACTTCACCTCTTTTAAGTTAATAAAATGCCAGCAATCCAGTAAAAGAGGCAGAATTCATACTTATATTATAGTAATACATGGCATAAAGTGATTTGAGTATTCTAAGAAGAATAGAATATTCTGAGATTTCAATATCAGTTGAAAAAGCAAGGAAACTTTTCTGATAGCTATGTCTTTGGGGCAGTAGTTGAAGGATAGCTAGAATTTAAACCTAAGGGAGTAACTTCCTACCTAAATTAGGGGCAAATATATGTTAGGTTCAGACTCTGCCACTTACTGCCTGATTTAAGCAAGTCAGGTATTGTGAAGATAAATTTCCTCAGGAATAAAATACAGTTGCTAATTCTTATGTTTCATAGGGTCACTGAATTTCTATGAGATACTGTACATTTAAAGACACTTTAAAAATACAAAACTTTGGGAGGCTGAGGCAAGGGGATCACTTTGAGCTTGAGGCTAGCTCAGGCTACAATGTGAGTTCAAGGCCTGCTTGAAATATACAATGAGACCCTGTTTCCTAAAGACAAAATAAAACAATATATTACTTTTTGCTTCTAAAAATAGAGAATTTACAGGCACAGCTCCAATACTATCTCCTCCAGGGCATTAAAATGGTTCCTTTGTCTTGTCCTCTACATAGTTGGGGTTCCGCTGACCACTTAATTTATACAGCAATATGTTTTGGTTGGCTTCTCCCTCAGCAGACGTACTCTTAGAAGAGATTGTGGGATTTTCCTCTTTATTTCTGCCCTTTTCTCTGGGGCCTTCTTTTGCTGCACTCACAGTAGGGATGTGAATATATGGAATGGTCACAAATAGCTCAGGGGATTAAAGTGCCTGCAAGCAGGCAAAGAGACGGGGGATTGATCCCTGTGCTTGCCATACCTGCCCTGCTCCCCGGGCTGCCCTGAGACAGCAATTGAGACTGGGCATGGTGGTGCACGCCTGTATGTAATCCTAGCTCTTGGGAGGCTTTAAACAGGAGGATCACTATGAGTCCGATCTAGTAGTGAGACCCTGAACACCCTGCAGACCTTTCCCTAAAAAAAAAAAAAAAAAAAGAATGGCCAGCAAGTGTCACACACACACACACACACACACACACACACACACACACACACACACACAGAACTGGGGGCAAGATGTGGAGGGGTCAAATTGATGGCTGGGTCCAGAAAACAGGAAGTCGCTCAGCTTGGTGTGAGTCAAGCATGTGTGAGGAGGTGCAGTTCGTTTCCTGGCACACGTCTCGAATTTTAGCGATTTACCTAGATTGGGCAAGGAGTAGGAAATGATTCTGGGAGGGCAGCCTGAGCAGCCAGTGCACACACTGGCCAGTTTTGCGCACACAGTTTTACGGAGCAGATGCTAGCACTGTTTCACTGTATCATTCTTAAAACACTTTGTTATTTTCCAGAAAATGAGGCTAACCATACATGGTCTGATTTAAACTTCAACATCTCAGAGAGATAGGCAAGACATCTTAGTCCCATTTTACAAAGGAAGGAATTGAGATTTAAAGAGGTTAAGAGACAAAAAATTAAAGTGATCCCAAAGTAGCATGCTTGACTTCTCAGGAGCACAATCCTCAGTCTTGATCTCTCACGCAGTAAGCTGCTTAGCCAAGAGCTCTTCCAAGGACCACTGGTGCTCTTGTCCAGGTAAATTATGGAAAGGGAATAAAATGGGAAAATGTTACTTATATCCGACTGTCCTGGTCTTGTTATCTCATTCTTTTATTGGGAGGACCAATAGTAAGAATTCCTTAGAGTTCACCTCACCAAATGAGAGTAAAACTGTTTAAGATTAGTTGACCAGTTACATGGAAAATTTCATTACATTGACCATGATTGGAATGTACTGAGACTTACGATGGACAAGTTCTTTTTACTTTATCATGACACAGAATTATCTTAAAAGCCAATGGCTGAAAAGCCTTTCTTTCCTAATAAAAAGATTCAATTAGTAATATTAAGAGTGAAGTAGGCATGTCACCAGGAAGCTCTGTGTTTTTGTTTTTTTTTGGCGGAACCGGGGATTGAACTCAGGCCCTTACGCTTGCCAGGGAAGCACTTATTCCACTGAGCCATCTCCCAGGCCCCAGAAGCTCTGTATTGACAACAGTAAGAATCTGGCCCTCACTTTTTGGTCCTTGGTTCTTCTGTGCCCTTAATGAAAGACTACAGTCAAGATACATTGGCAGCTTGCAGGAGTATAGGTAGAAGTTGTTGTAAAGATATAGAGAGAATTACGTCTTGTAGGGGAAAGGCCGGCGGTGTTGCAAAGACATCAGTATCCAGGATGAATCTGTGCGCAAGAATTAGTGTAGTAATTGGATGCTTATTGGCATTTTTTCCCCGGATGTTGCTTCGGAATGTTGATATCTCGAAAATTTCTTCCTTTTTTTTTTGTGTGTGTGTTTGTTTGTTTTGGGTTTTTTTTTTGGTGGAACCGGGGATTGAACTCAGGCCCTTGTGCTTGCCAGGCAAGTGCTTATTCACTGAGCTATCTCCCCGGCCCGAAAATTTCTTCCTTGTTCTCCTTAGGTGCCCAGGGTGCCCTTTAGGGGCCTTCACTATATAAATAAGGTCTCAGCCCGAGGAGAGCAGGTCTCTACAGAGTGCTCCTTTTGCTGGTATCATTTAATGTACACCATGGCACCTAGGAATGTTGTGTCACTTATTTGGAAATAGCCAGGTAGCTAGATATGGGAAGGAATGTACACAACAAAAAACTGTAAAATGACAATGTACTCTGTGGGATTGTTTTGCTTCAATGTATTATACATTGCAGTCTTTTTTCCCCCTTCTTCTTTTGAGACAGGGTTTTGCTCTATGTAGCTCAGGCTGGCCTTGAATAACTGTGTAACCCAAGCTGACCTGAACTTTTAGCAATCCTCCTCCCCCAGCCTCCGGAATACCGGGATTACAGACATACACCATCACACCTTGCTGTGTTGCTTAACTGTAATTAGAAAACTGCTATTTTGGACTCCCTTTTGTCCCTCAGGCCCACTAATGTCTAATACCTGCCCAACAATTATGTTACCAGACAGGATCCAAGGAGAACCCAAAAGAGGTGACAGGGACTGAACTCATCTCACCTACCCACTGGCACATTGTAGGGTGCTGACTTCCATTACAGAAAAAGAAAAAAATTTGAGGATGCATCAGTAAGAGGTAAATACAAATATTTTAGGCAGAGTTGTAAAAGTACATACTCAGCTTTCTGCTGGTGGACACTGTGGAGGAAGCATCGTCAGTCTCTCTTCCGACTGCTGTCACATCTTAAGTCAGAGTCTCCCAAGGAGCCCCAACAGCTAGAGAAGCTCTTCATCAGAGGGCTGAGCTTTGAAACAACTGCAGAGAGTCTGAGGGGCCATTTTGAGCAATGGAAAACACTCACAGACTGCATGGGAATGAAAGACTCAAACTCCAAGCATTCCAGGGGCCTTGGGCTTGTCCCTTATGCCACTGTGGAGGAGATGGGTGCAGCCATTAATGCAAGGCCATACAAGGTGGATGGAAGAGTTGTGGAACCAAAAAGAGCTGTCTCAAGATTTTCAAAGACCAGGTGCCTACTTAATGGTGAAGAAGGCATTAAAGAAGATACTGAAGAACATCACCTATGAGATTATTTTGAACAATATGGAAAAATCAAAGTGATTGAAATTAGGACCAACCAAGGCAGTGAATAAATGCGGGACTTGGTTTTGTAACCTGAGATGACCATAATTCTGTGGATAAGATTGTCATTCAAAAATACCCCACTGTGAACAGCCACAACTGTGAAGTAAGGAAAGCCCCGTCCAAGCAGGAGATGGCTAGTGCTTCAGTTTATCAAAGAAGTCGAAGTGGTTCTGGAAATTTTGGTGGTGGTCGTGGAGGTGGTTTTGGTGGCAATGACAGTTTCAGTCACAGAGGAAACTTCAGTGTTTGAGGTGGCTTTGGTGGTAGTTATGGTGGGGGTGGATATAGTGGCAGCGGAGATGGCTACAATGGATTTGGTAATGATGTAAGCAGTTATGGAGGTGGTGGAAGCTATAATGAATTTGGCAATTACAATAATCAGTCTGCAAATTTTGGACCCATGAAGCGAGGAAACTTTGGAGGCAGAAGCTCTGGGCCCTGTGGTGGTAGAGGCCAATATTTTACCAAACCACGAAATCATGGTGGCTGTGGTGGCTCCAGCAGCAGCAGTAGCTATGGCAGTGGCAGAAGGTTTTAAA
>NW_004524631.1:6775060-6801855 GCF_000260255.1 Octodon degus
GAGCTGGGAATGTTTATGTTTTCTTTTGTATATATTTTTTTAATGTATTTAGTACAGGGCCTACAGGGCCTCACTACACAGATTGGACTCACAGTGATCCTCCTGTTTTTAGCCTCCCAAGTGCTGGGATTACAGGTGCGCCACCATGCACCCAGTCTCAATCAGAGTCTCAGCGTGCCCTGGGGATGGGGCTGGCATGGCACACTGGGATCTTGGGTGCCAGGTATTTTGTCCCAGCAATAAGACAACTTGTTTGCTGTAACAGCCTTCCTCCTCCTGTCCCTGCATCTCTTCCCATAACTCTTCCTGTAGTTTATTCCCAACACAGCAATCAGAATCCTTTTAAAATAAAAGCTATATTTTAGCAAGTTGTTTTTTTTTGTTTTTGTTTTTGTTTTTTTTTTTTTTTTGTATTTGAGGGAAGGGTCTATAGGGTGTTCAGGGTCTCACTACTAGATCGGACTCGTAGTGATCCTCCTGTTTTCAGCCTCCCAAGTGCTGGGATTACAGGCAGGCACTATCATGCCCAGTTTCAGATTTTCTTTTTTCTTTAGTGGTACCAGGGATTGAACCAGGACCTGTGCTTGCTAGGCAAGCTCTTACTCCACTGAGCTATTCATGCCCAGTTTCAATTGCTATCTCAGCGTTCCCAGGGGTGCATCAATCCTAGCTGCTGCGCTCTCCTGTTTTTTGTTGTATTTTTTGTTTGTTTATTTTTCTTCAGCAAGGTCTTGCTGTGTTGGGAAGGCTTGCCTTACATTCGCGATGGAACCCGAGCTGGCCTCAAACTCATGGCAACCCTCCTGCCATGGTCTCCTAAACTGGGCTCACTGGAGACCGCCACCACGCTGAGGCTATTTATATCTTCTTAGAGGATGGAAACCTGTGGAATTGGTGAATTTATACAAAGTTTAAGCTTGCAGGGCATGGTGGCGCAGACCTCTAATAGCAGCACTCCTGAGGCTGAGGCAGAAGGATTGTCATGAGTTCAAGGGCAGCCTAAACTACAAAGTTCGAGGACTGTGATTACAGGCCCACACCACCACGCCCAGTCTCAATCCCTGTCTCAGAGCGCACTGGGGGTGGGGTCGGCACTGCAGGTCGGAAAAAGTATGCTTTTAAATTATTCTCAGATGTACATGGTAGTGCACACTTGTAAATCTCAGTGCTTTGGGAAGCTGAGGCAGGAGGATCACCTAAAGGTTTAGGCCAGCATAGGCTGCACTGAATTCAAGGCCTGGGTAAACTACCCAGCAAGACCCTGTCTCAGAAAAAAAGAAAAGAAAAAAAGAAAAATTCCTTATGTCCTTTCTGTCTTTTAAAACTTTATTTCTTTTGTACTCCATTTTTATTATTGCATGTTTCATTTTTCTGATACATAATGAATACATTCATCCCGAGTGCTAAAAGAACACATGGAATCTGCCTTTTCTCTTTCCATCTAACCTGCAAAAGGTTTATACTTGTGGTTTTTTTTTTAATTTTGCTGTGTAAATTAGTTATACTTCATCTATCCTACCTCAGGTACATGCAATAAAACCGGTCCTGTGATCAAGGAGAAAGCATTCCAAGAAGGCCATCTTAGATCCGGAGATAGATCCTTGCCAGTTTCCCAAAAGATGGTGGTAGGGGGTGGGGCAGGATATTTTAAAAGGTTACGCAGATAAGGCCAAGACCTTGCCCCGGCCTCACTGCATCCTGTCCGCACAATAATCAGAAAAATCTTTAAAACACGGATTGATTGATTGATCAATCAGTGGACTGTTAATTATGATCTGACACATCTCACTATGTATTCCTGGCTGGCCCCAAACTCCCTGAAATCCACTACCTCAATTCCCTGGGTGCTGGGATTCCAAAGCATCATCATACCCAACTCTAGTAAAACATTTTTTGAAAGAAGATGCAGCTTTGAAGCATCCCAAGCCAAGTTTCATATTCAAGGTACTTAGAAGATTACTCTAACACAAGGGAAGGGTAAGAGGTACCCTCCTGGCCGGAAGTAGAAACTTAAATTTTTTTCTTTTGCGCGAGACCAAGTATCGCGAGAGCGGTGGCTAACGCTTCAGCCAATCCGAGTGGGCGCCCACCGCCCCCTTTATAAGGCGCGCGCCTAAGCCGCGTGCCGGGTTGAGGAGGGTGGGCCGGGAGGGGTGGCGGTCTTCTCCGTCTAACCCTAAGTACTGAGTGGACGTAGGCGCCGCGCTTTTACTCCCCGCGCGCTGTTTTTCTCGCTGACTTTCAGCGTGCGAGAAAGCCTTGGCCTACCGTCGACCACCTGTCTTAATTAAACGCAAACAAAAAATGTCAGCGCGGCCGGTCCGCCCCTCCCGGGTGCCTGCGGCAGCGGCGGCTCGCCCGTCCGACCCCCGATCCCCGCCTAGGGCCGCGGCCGGCGCGGGGCTTCTCCGGAGGCGCCCAAGGCCGCCGCGAAGCTAGTCTCTGTCAGCCGCGGGTCGCTCGGGGTCGGCGGGCGATCCCGGGCCGAGGGGCCGCAGGAAGAGCAACGGAGCCGGCCTCCGCGCGCAGGGCGCTTCCCTGAGCTGTGGGAAGCGCACCGAGACGCGGCTCCTACAAGCAGCAGCGCGGGCGGGGACCACGCATGTGCGGGCCCCTCGGCGCTCCCCTCCTGTTCGGGGACACCCCCGACTCCAGCGTGGAGAGTGGGCCCAAGGGCCTGGGCCGTGAGCAGAGCCAGCCGCAGACTGTAGGGTTTCTGTCTCCCCTTCCCCAGGTTATGTTCCTTGTCCTTGCATTAAGGGTCTGGTTCCTCTGTAGGTTTCACTGGGTTTTTGTTTTGCAGAGTAGCTCTCAATCCAGTGCAAAAGAGCTACCCTCCCACCCCCACCCCCCACGCCCTCCTGTTTTTTAAGAGTCTTGCTATGTAATTCCGACTGGCTTTGAATTCAGTGTGTGCCCCAGGTTGGGACTGAACTCGTGGCAACCCTCCTTCCTCAGTCTCCCAAGTTCTGGGATTACAGGTATGTGCCTCCACTCCCAGGCTTTTTTGGGGGGGGGGGTTGGGGGGTGGGGAAGGGGTCTGGGGAGATAAGGTTATCAATCACTTAAGATATATATTCAATTAGGTGATCTGGCAGGGTTTTTCGATGTTGTTTTGAGACAGTCTTAACTAGTGTTGTAGGTAGCAGAGTTAATATATTATAGGCAGTCAGGCAGGGCCAGGCCCTTGAAGGAAATACCACAGAAGACAAGATATCTTGCAACACTGGGAGGGATGGATGCTCTCACAGTGGGCCAGACCTAAAGACCAGAGATAAAACAAATGCCAACCTCCCTAAAGATTGGCATCCAAGATTGATCATCACCCAGAGGGAGCCAAAAGAATCATTAATCCGACTACTACTGGATGGCTACCTGATAAAGTCGTGTTCTCCATTCATGCCCGCTTGCTACATGACTCGCTTCCCCATTTGGTCCTGGACTTAATTTTACCTGAGCAATGGTGCTTGTAATCTCATTGGTTGACCATAGTTTTGTCCCACCCCATATCCACCTGGGAGAGTTCCCATATTCTCCATCACCTTAGACCCACCTCACCACATGGTTGTACTCACATCAAAGTCCCTGGAAGAGACAGCTTCTTGGGAACTACCCGCTTGGTCCACCCTCTTGTCCCTCTCTTGGATAGGAGCTTTCTTTCCTTCAATAAATATATTCTCATAACCTCCTTTTCTTCCTAAAATTCATTCTTCTGTTTTAGAGAACACGAACTAATGCAGGTCAGGTTGGGAGATCATTTTTCCCCATGTCATTTGGAGGTTCCCTTTATCGTTTGGAGGTCACCCACCTGAGATCAGTTTTTCCTTCCTGTATCACTAGTTCAGGCTGACCTTAAACTCCCTGGCTGGCCTTGAGCTAGTAAGGGTCCTCTTTCCTCTCCACAGCACAGGGATTACTGGCATGCACTACCAGACTAGTAGTTGCCCAAAAGCAAGATGTGTTTCTTAATTGTCTTTTTAACCTTCTTTGCCCCTGATGTTAGATGTGAAGTTCTAAAAGGGGAAAGTTTACAGAATAACTGATGCCTTCTCCATCACCCCCCACCCATTCCCCTTTTCCCAGGTTGGGTCTCTCCTAGAAATGTGAGATGACTCATTTGGTTATTAACAGACAGGCCAACTCCACCCACTTATCCCTGAAGCCCCTCCAGGTTTTAAGTCTGAGTCAGCCCAGTTCACTACTTCTCTAGTCAGTTTTCCAGGGTTGGTTTCCTAGAGAGAAAGAGGTATGGCTACTGGCCTGCGTATGCACAAGGCAAAAGAGCAGGTATGGAGACACACCTGCAATCCAGGCTGGCCTGAACTGCAGAGTAAAAACCATTTCAGAAAGACACCTACCCTCATCTCCGCCAAAAAGAGATGGTCTGCATTTAAAAACAAGCCATAAGGGCAATACTCAGAGTCCTAATCTAGTAATTGAAAGGGTCAGGCAGGTGACCTCAGCAAATTTATAAATGCATATGTATATAGCATCTTAGTCTATTAAAGTAGGTCCCTCTGGCTTTGACAAATACTTTAACGTTACAGGTAGGTGATGGAAATCTATCGCTAGTAATGTTTTTGTCATAACATGGATAAACACATTTCTCCAATTAGCGTGGTTTTGTGGGTAAAGAACACAAGGACTTAGAAGGTCCCCTTTTATTGCACCCTTAACACTTTTGCAGAGGTGCAACCAGCGTCGCTGGAACTCTACAGACAGTTGCCTTTTGTTACTGCCCCATCTAGTGGTGCTTTCAATTCTCCACATTTACAAAATCTAGGGTTCCTTAGTGTGGGGCCTTGAGGGAAAGAAGGCGGTAGACCAGGGATGCCTTCCCCACCCCCGATTCTAGGCAAGCATTTTACTACTGAATAACAGTCCCAGCCCTGTTACTATTTTGAGAGAAGGTCTGGTTAAGTCGATCAGGCTGACCTGGAATTATTCCTCCTTCCTTAGCCTCCTAAGTAGCAGGGATCTTAGGCAAGTATCACTGTGACTGGCTGTCTTCTCATTAAAAAACAAACAAAACTAGTGATTTAATAAATTAAGTGCACAGGTTTTTTTTCTCTCTTGTATTTAAAATCCCCCTTCTGATTATAAACATTCCAAAGGGAAATTCTTTTCATATTGCAAATATTTGGGCCGGCCAGATAGCTCAGCAGACGCACAGTGACTGGGGTTCAATCCCTGTAGTGCTGTGCCCCCGCCCCCCCCGCGTGCACGCTGAGATGGCGACTGAGACTGGTTGTGGTAGTACGTGCCTGTAATCCCAGCACTTGGAAGGCAGGAAACCCTGTAGACCTTGTACTAAAAATTTTAAAAAAGCTTTACAAATATTTGATGTATTTTTCCTTCTTGCAAAATAAGGCTCTTTTTATATAATTTTGGAGTAAGAAGCAGCCCTTGAGTTCATCTAATGAGATAATTTATGTGCAAAGCTTCTGTACGTATACATAATCGTGGCAAATGTTGTTTCTTCCTTAAGGTTTAAATGGCTCTAAAAGAAAAATATGTTTACAAGAATTGACATCACCGTGTGTGTGTGTGTGTGTGTGTGTGTGTGTGTGTGTGTGTGTGTATGAGGCAGGGTCTCACTATGCAGCTCAGCCTGGCCTTGAGCTCAGATTGTACTCCAGGCTGGTCTGGAACTTGTGAGGTTCCTCCTGCCTTACCCTCAGGAATGCTGGGATTACAGGTGTGCACCACCATGCCATCTTAGTTAATTTTTTTCCAGAGTTAGGGCCAGCAAGTGGATCTTTCAGTTTCTGGTCTGATGTTCTCTTCATTTGGTTACATCTAAATCTTTTTTTTTCTTTTTCTTTTCTTTTTTTTTTTTTTTTTTGCGGAACTGGGAATTGAACTCAGGCCCTTGCACTTGCCAGGCAAGTGCTTGTTCTACTGAGCCATCTCCCCAGCCCCATCATTTGGTTACATCTAGACTGTGATGGCTAGTCTGGAAAAGATAGCATTCACTCTGCTGTCATTTTCTTGTGTGACTTACAACATTCTGCATGGTTAGTTGGTTATGTCCTTGGTTTACACCCTGTGTCCACCTCCCTCCCAAACCTGGGTGTGCTTTTGTGCTGTAAGGTCCAATGTATGTGTCACTGCTTTACAAGTAAACTCCATTCTTGTTTTTTGTTGTTGTTGTTATTGTTTTTTTCCATAATTTTATTGAGAAAAAAATAGCAATGAGACAGTTTCAAACCAAATTGGTAGGACAGTTTCAATAATTAACACATTCCATTCTTGGTATATGCAGTTGTTGTGCTCCGTAAGTTCCCTGACTACAGTGAATTAGGGAATGATGAGCCATTGCGCCTTTAGGAAACACAGGATTAGGTACCCAGAAGCCTTTGTCACATTTTGATCAACTCCTTACTACATCATCTTATGTATGTTTCTATTTAAAGACATCCGCTCCAGTATATATTATTGATTCATTAGCATTGAACAATGTAACTTATGTCAGAAGTGTTCACAAGTATTTTTTTATAAGGCACTTTACAACCTTCTTGGAGCTGGGGAGATAGCTCAGTGGAACAAATGTCTGCCTGGCAAGTGTAAGGTCCTGAGTTGGAGCTCTGGTACCAGAAAAACAAACAAATGGCCTTCTTATGCTTAGGAATACAGCACTTGAGCATTATGTGGGGATAAATTTTAAATAACAAAAGCACCAATAAGAAGCATAAAAATATGAAAAACATACCACCAAAGAGATCACAAAAAGGCAAGATATCGCCCTATTTGATCTGAAGAGCCCCTGTATAGGGCCATCAGATTTTTCACTACTTTGAACATACCTAAGGACCTTGAAGTACTTTGGGCTTGTTTCATACCTTGTACATTTAAATCAGTGATTTTTTTAAGGAGCAGAGCAAGAGAAAGGCCTCGTGAAGTATTTAAATAACAGTGGAGAGGAAGGGGAGGGTGGAGCACTAAGATGTGCCACGGACATGCACCAGCTTCCCAGTGAATGTAATGACTGGGAAGCATATAGTAATCAAAAATTTTTAAATGAAATTTGTAAATAATATCACCTATATTTTCCATTATGTATACTGAATTTCAAATAATAGATGATTATATGAAAATGTTATGGCTCAGGGATAAAACTTTGGCTCTAAAAATATTGAGAAATGTGGATTTTTTTTTTTCTACTTTTCTTTGAATGAGAGGCTTCTTTTCAAAATGTTCAGGGATGGCTGTGTGTGTTAGCTTCTTTTTCCACCCTTCTGACAGGATAGCCAACATCCATAACTTACAGGAGGAGGATGAATCTGTTGTGGCTCACAGTTTCAGCGGATTCAGTCCCTGGTTGAGTGGCTCCCAGGCAGAGGCAGTGTGGCTGAGGGGGTTGGCAGAGGAGAGGTGCTTTGGCAGGCAGCAGAGGGAGAGGAAGGGAGAGGATTGGGCAAAATCACGCCCTTCTGGGTCACAGCCCTGCCTCAGTGACCCACCTCCAGCCAGACCTCACCTCCTCCTAGTGTGGGTGATCCCAGGAGTACAGTGCATCCATGACCTGGTCATCTTCCAAGCATATGAGACTTGGGGAGATACTTTAGATCTAAACCTGTGGTTGTGGTCTTTGACTCTGAGAATGACAGTGAGTGTCCATTGTAGTTTCAGTTCTGCTGCTAAAAATTCCATATTAACCTGACTTGAGGCTTCAGAGACAGGTGAGCTGGGCCTAAGTGTGTGTGTATGCGCACCTATGCTCATATGAAGTGTAAAACAGGAATGGTTTTAAATTAAGTTGATAATTACAGGACAAAAGATAATTGTCATGCCTTCCCTATTCATTCTAAGATAATAGTGTGTGAAGGGAATTTCAGACCAAAGTTTGCAAATTTAAGTCCTGTAGTGGACACAAGGGAAACAAAGCAATGAATTACAACTAAGGAAAGACAGACTATGGAGATGGTGAGAAGAATGGATGTTATGTTTAAAGGGGCCACAGACGTGTGGGAATGAAGGCTTCAAATACCTCCCTGAGAGTGAGGGTTACAGGCATATGCCACCATGCCCAGCTCCCTTCAATAGACCAGCAGAAATCAGCTGCACAGTTATCCACATGTTTTTCCTGTTGCTTTTTTCTTTCTTTCTTTCTTTTTTTTTTTTTTATGTATTTAGTACAGGGTCTACAGGGTCTCTTTGCACAGATCGGACTCATAGTGATCCTCATGGTCTCAGCTTCCCAAGCGCTGGGATTACAGGTGCACACCACCACACCCAATCACAGTATTAGCGCACCCTGGGGGTGGGGCCAGCATGGCATTCCGAGGATCGAACCCCAGTTGCTGCTTTCTGCCTAAGTAGGCACTTTAGTCGGCTGAGCTGTTGGGCTGGCCCTTATGTTTCTTACTTTTGTCCTTTTCCTCATCCCAGTTCTTCCTTCCCTTTGAATAGATTCTTACCGTTTCATAGTATCTATTGTACCTTTCAGATTTTATTTACACTTTTAGGTTCTTATACTAGAGAGACAATACGATGTTTGCACATGAGGGTCTGATTTGTTTCACTTGTGAGTATGGTCTCTAATGGTTTGTGAGTTTTTATATAAGTTTATGAACTTGACGCACATTTGCAATAAGAATGTTGCTCCAGATGATGTCCGACCATCCTGCTTTTTGTTGTTGTTGTTTTGTCTTTTTGAGACAGGGTCTTGCCTTGTAGTTCAGGCTGGCCTTGAGCTCACTTTGTTGCTTCAGCTGGTCTCAAGCTCTCGATGATCCTCCTGCCTCAGCCTCTTGAGTGCTGCTATTACAGTCATTTGTCATCACTCCCAGCCTGTCCTGCACTTTGTCTTGAGGTTTATCCATTATTACTTCCATGATATTTATGTGTGAACCATTGCTGTGTATGCTGGGAACATTAAGAGGCAAATCAGGGGCTGGGAAGATAGCTCAGAACAATAAGCGCTTGCCTGGTAAGAGCAGGGTCCTGAGTTCAATCCCTGGTACCACAAGAACAACAACAACAAAAAAAGTCAAATTGTACTTATTAAAAGCAATTTAAGTAAAACTTATCAAAATTATAGCAGTGAAAAGATACAAATTGTGAATTTTTAGATGACTAATTTTTGAAGAAACAGCTAATATTAAAGCACTATTCATATCATTTGCAGAAAACAGTTGTATTACTTAATTTTTTTTTAAAGTAGTTTGCTGCAGTGAACCAAATGACTTATTTTTCAACCTTGGAAGGAACACTTAATTAAAGCTACAATAGAATAGTAATGGAACCAAGGGGTTCAACCTGACCTTGTGTGCCAGGTGATAATCATCTTTCAAGTGTACAAACAAGGAAGCAGAGTTATCAAAGAACGAGAAATACATTTGTTCAAAGACCATTTACTGCTTTCACATGAGGGGAAGCTTGCCAGAAATGTTTAAACACCTAACCCAGTTCTATTCATGGACTTAACATATTCAAAGACTTGGGGGGCAATTAAAAATATCTTTGAAGTCCTGGGTATTCATCATCATATCTAATAATCCTTCCTTCTGAGAGCCCCTCTCCAAGGAGGTCAAGGCAATTTATCTGACTTGTTTTCATGACATCCTCGTGAGATAAGGCAACTACCATTATCTCCCTTTTGCAAATGGAGAAACTGAAACACTGGGAGGTAAAACTCACTTGAGGAAGGTCAGGAGCAGGCCCAGGAATTAAAACGCATGCATTACAGCTTTTAACTCCCATTTTACTTTACAGGAAACTAAACACAAAAGAATTGAAGAACAAGAATCCCACACTTTACAATGTTCTTTTTAAGTTAAAGACTGTGAATCAATTTTTAAAAATATGCTTCCATGAGGAAAACTATTTAAAGGGCTTTCTACAATAACTAAATTTTTTTTCCCTATTGCTGGGGAATCAAACCTAGGACCTTGTATATATGAGAAAAATATTCTGTCACTGAAACACTCTATCCCAGTAACTAGAACCTTAGTACAATTTGATGACATACTTTCAAAGCTGTGACATTCATTTAACAAATACCATTGAAGGCTTATTCTGAAACAAGCTGAATTCTTTTTTTTTTTTTTTTTTTCTTTTTCATTTGTGTATTTGGTACAGGGTCTCATTACACAGCTCAGACTCCAGTGATCTTCCTGTTTTCAGCCTCCCAAGTGCTGGGATTACAGGCATGTACCACCACACCCAGACTCAGTCACAGCTCAGTGAGTCCCAGGGCCAGGACCAGTGCAGCATGTGGGACTGGGAATCGAACCCTGGTCCCTGTGCCTGCCAAAGCAGGTGCTTAGCCTGCTGAGCTATCCTACTGGCCCATGGTGAATTCTTGAGGGTACTGAAAATTCAAAGGTGAAAGACATTCTCCTTCCATAAAAGTCATCCTTTAGGAAAAGACTAAAGGAACAGATTATAAGGCACAGTTCTGTGTTAGTCGGACTTAACTAAATTCTTTATTTTAATTTTCCAAAATTATTCTTCACTTTTCTCATCTCCATAAATGTCATTCTGTATACTCAATTACTTAAAGCAATAATATAGACACCTTCCTTGAGATTATTCTCCCCTCTCCCCAACATAACCTCTGGCGTATCTCAAAACATACCCCGAAGTCTTCTAGTCTAATTTATCTTCATTGCCACTACTCTAATCCAGTTTGCTATCTTCTGCAGAGACCTTCTGACTGGTCTTCCTGCTTAACTTGTTTCTAACTCACCACCAACTCATTCTTCACCACGCAGCCAGAGGGACCTTATTAAATGGCAGAGTGTACACAAAATCTTTCAAGGGTTTCACCTTGCGCTTGGGAGGAAATCCGGAATTCTAATCAAGGCTTTACCTGCTCTGCTTATTCTCCAGCCTCATTCTGCCTCTTCTGTGTTCCTGTCACACTGGCCTCCTCCTCTCAGTTACCAGGACTGGCTAGATTCAGGTTCTCTACTTAAATTTCTTCTTTCTTTCTTTCTTTCTTTCTTTCTTTCTTTCTTTCTTTCTTTCTTTCTTTCTGTTTTTCTGTCTGTCTGTCTGTCTGTCTCTTCTTTCTTCTTTCTTTCCTTTTTTGCAGAACTGGGGATTGAACTCAGGCCCTTGCACTTGCCAGGCAAACACTTATTCTACTGAGCCATCTCCCTGGCCCCTTACTTAAATTTTACTTCCTGTCACATTTTCATCGTCAAGTCTCAGTTTACTTACTACTCAGAAGCATCTGAGCAAATTCTCTGTCCTCTTAAGACATTCTGTTGGTTATCCACATTTTCCTACTTTGTGATAAATGATCTCAGTATCTTGTTCTTCACTGGTGTGTATGTGTAAGGGTGGAGACCAGCTCATTTAGCTCAGGGATAGAGTCCCACTGTATAATAGGTACTCCTGTTAGACATCTTGTCCTTACTGTAACAAATAACTGAGAAGGGTTTCCTGTGGGTCACAGTTGTGGAGGTTTCAGCCCATAATATATTGCTTCCATATATTGCTTTTGGGCCTGTGGCAAGGCAGTACCTCATGGCATGACAAAACCACTCACCTTGTGGTCAGAAAGCAGAAAGAGAAGGGCACCAGGGCCCCATGTGCCCACTGGCCTGATGACCTCCCACTAGGCCTCATGTTTGAACATTTCTTCTACTTCCCAGGGGCACCAACTGAGGACTTTTTAATGCATGGGCCTTTGGGGACATTCTAAACCCAATGTATGGCAGTGATCAATATTTATTTGTTGAGTGAATAAATAAGTGCTATTGGGACAGAGAGCAGACCTGCTAATTGTAAATGCTTTTCCACAACTGAAAACAACAACTCCATACCAGCACAGAGGTAAACTGATAAGTATATATCTGCAATTAATCTTTTATAATTTTTTCAGTTGCGTAATTGATAGTTTCACCAAAAAAGTGAATAGAAAATAATCAAATTTAAATGAAACATTATCATTTGATATTTTTTCCAGTCTCTTTTTTATATGTACATTGTACACAGTTCTTTGAAATCCTGCCATTTAAGCTTAGTAATCAATAGTAAGTATTACTCTGTGCCATTATGGAGTAATAATAGTGGTTCTTCGGAACCATTGTTTAAAATTATTTGAGGCTTCATATTGCACAGAATAGATATACTGTAATGTATTAGCACTTCCCCTGTTGAAAAACATTTATTTTCATTTCTTTCCCTGTTATACATGTTTTGAGATTTTTTTCTTAACATAATAATTAAGAGTACATGACTAATACAAGGGCAATATTTGGTTTGAAGAATTGTCCAGAGTTGTATAGTAACTCCAGGAGGTGTACCTATTTTACTTTCTTTTCTAGGATTTCCTAAAAAAGAATTTTGCTTGATCACCACCTACATAGACTGCTCCAGAACCCTACAGCTGGCAGACCCTGAATAGCTGTGTGGATCCAATTAATCAATGTCTCAGAGTCCTTCTACAACTAGAATGGTGGTCACATTGTATCTTCCCTGTCTTATTTTCCCCATCCTTTTTCCTGCCTTGCTTTTTACTGCTGATACTTTTTAGAAAATTAGGAAGTGAAGATGAAAGGGAGGGAATGGCTGAAAACACTAATGTTTTTCAGATGTGTATGTGTGTGTGGTTCTCTGTCACAGGGGTCAAGATCAAGGGTATCAGTGTAGAGGTTTGACATGGACAGGTTGCTATATTGTGGACATCTCATCATCCTCCTGCACAGTGGGAGCTATGTGTTGTAGGTGGGGTGGCTTGATCCTTGCCTTTGTCTCAGGATGTTCTATTCTTTCTCTTGTGCCATCATGATTGGTTCTGGGAGGGTGTGAATCATCTGAAGTGCTGAATTAAAATGGCTGAGTGAAATGAGGCTCTCTCCCTTGGAATAGGAATGAAGAAGTAACCAGTGTTACTTTTAGCCACTCGAAACTGAGAAGTTAACAACCATATAAAAAACCCAACCAAACAGAAACAAACTAAAAAAAAAAGCCCAATGAAACAGAGGAAGAGAACAAATCATATTCAACAGCTTACCTCTGGACTTTGCAAACACTACAAGCAGAGAAATTAATTGTTTAAGCCATTTGGAGTTGTTTTTTTGTTCCTCCCACTTAAAAGCACTTAAATCAGTGCAGGAAGATTGGCAAGACTGCTATGTGATTACTATCTTACCAAGTAATCAAATTGGGGTAGCTTCTGTCCTGGAAGCAAATGTTCTCTGCAGCACAGGGAGGCCTATCTGAGATACTCTGGGGACCACTTCCACTCTGTCCCATCCTTCTCTGGGTGCGGTAGCTCTTGGTGCAGAAAGCAGACCCCCTAGTTGTGACTGTTAGACCAGCACAGAGGCACTGCCCTTTCTACAGACAGACCATGAAACTCTCAGATGCTATATTTGCATGAAAATTTTCTATTTGTGATGTATTATAACTACAGTATAACACCAAGGTGGTTTGTGGTTATTTATAGTATCAAATTGCAAAGAGTGGGGGAAGGCTGTAATTCACAGGTTCAGAACAGTATGTTATTTAGGTATTGGAAGCCTCGAAATTAGGAATCTGGGACCACAGAGTGTGCTTAGGATGTTTGTGCTTAGAAATGAAAGGGTCTTGTGCATGTGTGTATCCACTGTGTAGCTTTTCAGTGTGAGACACAGGCTAGTGAAGGCTCATAGATCCCTGCCCTTCTGTACTTCTCTGCCTCTGTTTCCTTTTGGCCCTGCTAATTTTCACCTTAGTCAATTGGTTGGGTGCTTATTACAGAATGATTTGTATGAATGATTCTGTATCTGATTTGAGAATATTCTCTAATATATTTTCCTCACACTTAAATTTCTTTATCATTGTAATATTAACGTTAACTGCACAAAAATAATGAATCTTATGAGTTTTTAATTTATGCATATAGGGTAGCAAAGCAAAAAAATTTAAAGTGATTTTAAGAAGTTCAATGAATATTGTTTGATGGTTGTCTTAACATGCCCTTCCTGTTATGGAATCTTTTCCTTTGGTACTTATCACAATGCGGCTGTAGCAAAAGCGGGCCCTGCTGATAACCCTGCTAACATGGTCAAATGTCCGCCTCTCCCTTGGACAGAATGGAGCTTTGTGATATGCGTGCCTGTAATCCCAGCACTTTGGGAAGTTGAACAAGGTGGACTGCAAGTCTGAGATCAGCCTGGGGCAACTGAGCAATTCAGTAAGGTCCTGATAATATAAAATAAAAAGAGCTGGGAATATAGCTCAGGGCAAAGGCCTAGGGTTCAATCTCAAAAGACAAAAAAAATCATGTTTCCTACTGAGAAAGATTGGTTTTTTACTTGCTTGTTACTATAATTTTCTTTGATGGCAAATGATAATAGCATTAAAACAGTGTCTCAGTTACTCTTCTCTCATTGCTGGGATAAACACCTGACACTCAAATTGAAGGAAGGGAAGGTTTATTTAGCTCACAGTCCCTGGAGGTTTCAGTCCATACTCAGCTGGCTCCAAGGCAGAGCGGCACATGGCAGAGAGCAGCAGTTCATGGTCGTGGAAAGCAGCAGAACAGCCAGAGCAAATGGGAGGAGCAGCAGCAACAGCGAGCAAGTCTTGTCTCCCTTAAGGTGCATTCAGGCTGTCTGCCCCAGGCTGCGTGTAGCACTCACACCCATAATCCCAGCACTGAATCAGGAATTAATCCTAAACTCTAGAAGTCCACCTCCTAATTGCATGAGGCTTTGGGAGGACAAATACACACAGACCATAACAAACAGGTTTATTAAAGAGGCAGGAGGATAGTGAGTCTCAATCTTGCCTGAACAACTTAGTGAGACTCTGCTTCAAAACAAGGGGTGGGAAAGCAGTTGGGGTTGTAGTTTAGTACAGAGCCCAGGGTTTAATCCTCAGTACTGTGAGAAGAGGAAGGAGGCAGGAGTAGGAGGGCGGAGAGGAAGAAAGAGGAAGAAAAGGAACAGGTGGGACAGAGGAAGGAGGAGAAAGAGCAAGGGAGGGGAGGAGGAGGAGAAAGGAGGTGGCAGTTGATGGCCCTTTTCTGTCCCGAGGCTAACCCCTCTTCTGGGCTTGCATACTGCCCTTCTGGAAACCATCCCCAGCTGCCTCTGTTTGTCTATTCCCTCTTATCCATCCCATGAAATCTCTACCTCTGATCTATCTGTATGCCTCTGCACTTTTCTCTTACAATAATTTTTACCTTTCCCCACACTCACTCTGATCTTACTTGGATTTTTGCTTCAGGAATTCAGACTTTGATTTTTAGAGCTCAAAGGTCCAGCTGTAGTAGTCTCTTGTTTCACACACTTATACCAGTATATTCAAGCATTTTTCAGAACTTTTAAAGTCTGTTTGCTTATACATTCATTCATCTAATAAATATGTATTGGGAACCTGCTGTGCATCAGCATCATCCAAGGAATGGCAGGCACTGGGATGACCAAAGTTCTTGTCCCCAAATCCAGGCAGTAAACTAAGGAAGACAGATGGTGACAAATAAACTAGTACCTATATACAGGAGTTGCAGAGTCCTGAAAAAATGAGCAGGGTGCTATGCCAGAGTAAAATGAGTATAATGAGTAGAGAAGAGGGACATAGTACATAGAGAAAGAGAAAAGGGGGACTTATTTGAGTTATACTTTATAGATAGAAAGTGGGGGAGATCAACAGACCTCTGCCACCACCTTTTTCCTCCTCCTCCCTTCCCCTGCTCTTTCTCCTCCTTCCTCTCTTCCTCCTGTTCTTTTTCCTCCTCTTTCTTCCTCTCCTCCCTCCTGCTCCTGCCTTTTTATTCTTCTGGCAGTACTGAGGATTGAACCCAGGGGCTTTGCACTGAGCTACAATTCCAATCGTTTTCCCACCCCTTGCTTTGAAGCAGTCTCACTAAGTTGCTCAGGCAAGATTCAAACTCACTATCCTCCTGCCTCAGCCTCCTAAGTGCTGGAATTATAAGAGTGAGCCACTACGCTTGGTCCTATAACTACTTTTTCCTCTGTGAAGTTGGAGCCTGTGTCACCTTCAAGGATTCCTTTGTTCTTCTAATATTCAAACTACTTTTTATCAAGTGCTTTAAAGTGGTTATCTTACAAACCCACTGTATTATAGCTATTAGTGCCTGAATTTTATATTTTATATAGGATAAAATTGAGGGTAAGCAATATCTCCCTTATGCAACGCTACCTTTGTCCTTCCAATCTTCCCTTGTCCCATGTTCTTACTTGTTCTGTTTTTTTTTTTGGGGGGGGGGGCTGCTGGGGATCAAAGCCAGGGCCATTATTTTTAGTAGCTCTAAAGTGGAAACAACATGACCTTCAGTGAGTGAATGATTAAAGTAACCACACCATAGCCACACCTTCAAATATTACTTAGACTAAACAGGAAAAAAAAATGTAGCTTAGGTACATCTCAGGTATCATTCAATTTTAATTACATGATTAAATATGCAAATGCTTGCCCCACCAGGTCCCATACTATATGATTCCATTTAACATGATGTCTTTGAAGACAGTGTTAATTATTGTAACTGACCTAGCAATTTGATTTGAAACTGTCTCATTGCTATGTATTCCTCAATAAAATTATGGGGAAAATAAATAAATAAATGTTAAATTAAAAAAAATAACATGATGTCTTCAAATGGAATTATTGAGATGGAGAACAGATCAGGTAGTTCCAGGGGGGACAGGGGGTGGGTGGAAGGGGGTGGTTGGATTTAACTTAAAGGGGTTGTACTGGTTGAGACATTGAGAAATTTATGTTTCATTAAGTGACTCAGCAGAGAGCTAGGGTTCTTACCTTGTAATACCCTCATCCTGTGCAGGGAGAGGGCATGGACATTGTATCACTGTGCACCCCCACCCCAGGGCAGCCTGCTTATAACATAAGGAAAGGGGAGAGGCTGCTGCTGCGGCAGCTCCTCCCTTGGCTCTTCGCTGTTTTGTGTGGTCAGGAATGGCTGCTCTCTGTCATGTGCCTCTCTGCCTCAGAGCCAGTGGATTATAGACTGAAACTTCCACTGGCTGTGAGCTACATAAACCTTTCCTTCCTTAATTTTGGGTGTTGAGTATTTTGTCTCAGCAACCAGTAAGAAGTAACCAAGACAGGGGCAGATAAAATCATTTTGCACTGTAGGGATCTGGTGGTCTCTTGGTAGTCCCCGGGAGAAAGGGCAAGAGGATTGAGAAAATAAAGACGAGATAATGGCTGGGGTCAGGTGGTGGACCAAGCCTGCCGGGCAAGGCCCCCACCCCATGGTAAATGCCTTTGTGCCTTTACAAAGTTGCAAGACCCAAGGTTGCCTGGCGACTAATAGCCTACAAAGTCCTGGCAGGATGTTTTTCTCAAGACTGAGGTAGCTACAAAGGTAATGAGGCCTCCTCCTCCTCCCCTCCCACAGGTGATCAGTTTCAGCTTCAGCAGCTCCCAAAATTGCATTTTTTTTTTTAAATGTATTTGGTTGTTACAGGGTCTCACTATGCAGCTCAAACTCATAGTGATCCTGCTGTTTTCAGCCTCCCGAGTGCTGGGATTACAGGGGTGCTCCACTGCGCCCAACTCTGTGGCCAGTTCAGCCTTGATCATGTTATTGGTCACACAGATCTACATATGTGATGTAATGACAAGGAAACACACACAACCTATGTGAATGTCCTGGCTTTGATACAAGGTACAGTTACCTAAGATGTCCCCATTGTGTGTGGAGGGGGACTAGGCAAAGGGTATGTGGGGCTTCTCTGGGTTATCTTTGCAACTTTACTGTGAATCTAAATTCAAATAGAGGTGGGTTTTTTTTAGATAGCTTCATTGTCTCGTCTCCTGCATTTCTCTTTTTTTTTTCAGTTCACAATCCATCCCATCACTTTGTGGACACCAGGAAGTTTTAGTCTCTGTTCTTTCCTCCCCTGTGATCTGAGCAGCCTCCAAGTCCCTTCCACGCCACCTCTGGGTGTCAGCTCTCCTTTCTAACTGCTCTGTTCCCCTCTGTCTCTCTTGGGTTAGTCCCTAACATCCCCTCCTTTACCCATCTTCCATCTAGTGACCTCTTTAAGATATAAACCAGAAGCTACGACTTCTATGCCCAACAGCAGTTGGTGGCTTCCCAACACTTAACTTTCTAACCAACATCTTGGTGTGGCAAACGGGAGCCTTCGGTTCCTGTCCCTGCGCTCTTAGCGCCATGATGGTGCAGAATTGCTATACGTGGAGTAGGAACAGTGCTCAGAAGCGTGAAGTCTGGTCTTCAGCTAGGCTGGCAGCCTCTGTCGGTACGGAGCTGCTGCAGCGAGCCCTAGCTCTGAGACAGCGATGGCAGCGGAAGTGGCGGGCGCGGCCCCTGTGCCGAGGCCTTCTCGTCTATCACCCACCTTCTTGAGCAAGGGTGGCCCTGCCCCAGGGGCATAGGTGTTTCCTGTTCCCTAGAGCAGTGTGGCACGGAGGCGTTCTCCGCTAGAACATAGCCACGGGCATGTGGACCCAAGCCGGGGACGAGGGCTCGGGATTGCGCGCTACATTTACGCTCATCAGCTTTCCTGCCACAGCTTTGACTTTGATGTTTTCCTCTGTGACACTAAACATAACTTCCTGGAATGCCTGTGCATGACACTTTCTCACCACGTTTGTTTGCCAGCAGAGCATGGGACATCCAACAGTGACCGGTGCTCCTCAGGAACTGTCCCTTGTCTTTTGGGTCATGTGCATTCTTCTATGATTCTTCTACCATTGTTTTTCTATTTTTAAAAAATGTATGTAGTACAGGTCTATAGAGTCTCACTCCACACATCAGACTCATAGTGATCCTCATGTTTTCAGCCTCCCAAGCGCTGAGATTATAGGCATTTGCCACCACACCTAGCCTCAATCGCGCCCGGGACTGGGCGGCACGGCACACCGGGGACCGAACCCTGGTCCCTGCTCTCGCTTAAGCAGGCGCTTTAGTTCCCTGAGCTTGTTTTCAAATCCAGCTGAGCGGTCTTCTTCTCTCTTACCTAACCTAAACTGTGATGCAACATGAAGGATGAGACGGTTTCCTTTTAACTGTGTGTTTCTGATGTTTGTGAGAGCTGGACACAGCACTGATCTTTATTAGCCATTTGTTAAATGGCCCGGTAAGTTTTACATTATTGAGGATGTTTTATAAACAGTAAATGTTATACCAGTGTTAGTTATGAACATCTGAAGGAATATGTTAAAGGTGCCAGTAAAATGAGTCATAATGAAACAAGGCTGATGGTGCACACCTGTATTCACAGCTACTTTGGAAGCTGAGGTAGGAGGATCAAAAGTTCAAGGCCAGCCTGAGAAAATTAGTGAGACCCTGACTCAAAAATGTCTGGGGAAGAGCTCAGTGCTAACTCATCCGTGGGTTTGATCCCTGGGAATCATCCCAGCACTGAAAAAGAAAGGTAATGATTGGAACCAGAGTTAATTAACTAATAATTATTTTTATTAGTACATATTAGCAAAATATTGTTTTTTTAAACTTCAGATTCCCTGTACACACGTGCGCACACACACACACACACCATCCACACACAGTTCCTAGTGTGCAAGGGCTTTCACCCGTGGCCTAACACACTGAATGATGAAGGTCTCTTTCTCGCAGGCGTTCACGTCAGGGATTCCCCTGCAGCATCCACAGATCACACTTGAATCTGCTTCACCTTCCTGGGCAATGGCTGACCTAGCTGGGGTGTGCCACTCGGCCGACAGGGTTCAATAAGTATTCCTTAAGGGGGAAAATAGTTGTTGTTGTTGTTGTCTTTAATGTGGGACACCCCTCATGCCCACATTTGGGCAGCAAATCATTTTCTCCAGTTCACACCAGCCACCAGAGCAGAGTCGGGTCAGTCTTCGCCACTGGCTGATCTGGAGACTGAGAATTCTGTCTGCCCGTCCCCGGGGGTGCTTGAGTGTGGCTGGATTCTCTGACCTGGACACACTACTTGGATGGTTGCCTTTTTGCTCTACTGTGGCTTTCCCTACATTTTAGCTGAAATATGCAGTCAAGAAGGCTAAGTTTAGGCAACTATCCTGTTTCTTCAAAAGAAAACAAATATATAAATGAACCTAAAGTTAAAATTGCCTTTATGTGCTTCAAGTGATTGAAATGAAGTTAAGATAATTTAAACAGAGATACACTACTTACATTTCTTCTCCTTTGTTGTAGTAGTTAAAATGGTAGGCCAAACGGAAAGCAATGAAACATGATTTGTTTTCAACCTTTAATCAAAGCAAGAATAATTACACACAGCAATTTTTCTGATTTCAAGGAAGAAAATTTTCTAGTCTATTACATTTTCTGCTCTATTTAATTCTCAGATTACTTTATAAATACTAAGCAGTGTGTAAGAGAGGAGAAACTACCATTAGGTTACTTTTCCCCCACTTAAAATTTACTGTCTGTCAAAACCTCAATAAGGCTGAGCAGTTTTGGCCTGACCATTTATTTTTTCTCAACAGTAGATGGCAATATATGTTCATTTGTAGCAAAAACTCCAATCACACAAACAGCTGTAAACTTAGATTTCTTTTCCTTCCATCCAGTAGAGTGAAATCAGCCTGAAGTTGTGAATTGAAGGTAGAAACAGTTTGCATGTCACTACAATCTTATTTCAAACTTTTGATTGAAGAGGTATAAAAATATGCAGGCACAGGAAAGCACTGCCTTCTCTCACTAACGGGTAGGTGGAACAGTGGTCTCTGTGAAGCCGCTGGACGCCGGGGAGCAGTCAAAACCTAAGGTACTTAGGCTGCGGCCAGAGCAGGTGAGGGGGAGCCTATAAGTTTTAGTTCTGTTAAAATTTCTGCTCAGAGCTGGACATGGTGGCATACGCTTATAATCTTAGTACTCTGGGAGGCTGAAGCAGGAGGAGCACAAATCTGAGCTGCCTGGACAATTTAACAATGGTGACTTTGATTTAAAGTTTTTAAAAAGATAGAGGGATAGGGATATGACTCAGTGTAGAAGGCTCTGGGTTTTACCTCTGATACACCCCTGAAAAGTTCAGCTTTTGTTACAGAACTACAGAGATTTTTGCTTACTTTTTTTTGAAATTCCAGAGCATGATTTTGCTTATTTTTTAAACTTTACACATTTTTATTTCTGAAAAATACAATTAAAAATAGATGAATCAAGAGTCCACATTGAATCTGTTTTCCACCAGGAGTAGGGGGAAAAGGGTCATGACTAAGATTTGGGGGGGTTTCTGTGGCTTTATCCCCGATCAGTTACACCCTCTAAAGTGAATTTTTAGCACTGGCTTGAATTAATGGCTTCACACCTTCAAAAACTTCAGCAGTTACAAAAGGTGAGAGTTTAAAAAGTTGTTAACCTACAAATTGAGCACCTTCACTTTTTTATTATTTTTCCTTGTACAACTGGGTTTTGTGGTGTGTGTGTGTGTGTGTGTGTGTGTGTGTGTGTGTGTGTGTGTAAGACCAGATCTTGCTCTCAGGCAACTTGAAGCAATCCTCCTGCTGCAGCCTCCCGACTGCTGAGATTGCACTAGCCCTTTCTGTAAAGGGCTAGTGCAGTCTCATTCTCTTCAACACGTTGGATCAACTGTGCCCTTGACCACGCTAACAGTATTGCAAAGGACGAGGAGAGGACTGAGGCATCAGAAACTTCTTCCAGCTCTTGCTTTGGGAATTTCTGTGGGTGTTAACTGATATGAATGTGTAGTATTAATATGTAACACTTGGTACTTAGTGTTAAGGGAAATGTTCCCTGGCTGTAACTTTCAGTTTTGTAGTTTTGAAAGTGTAAGCAAAACTTTACTTAAATCATCTTCATGTCTTCTAAAGCACACTCAAAATTGAGCCACTTAGTTTGCCCACAGAAATGACATTAGGAATTTTTTTTTGTTTTTTATTTGTGTATGTATGTAATACACAATAGTGATATTTACCTTGGGGAATTGGTACAAAAATGTGGCATGTCTAGATCATTTGGTCCTTTTATTCTGCTCCCCCTTATCTCTCCCTACTCCTGATCCTCTTCTGCATCTCCAAAAAGTCTGCCTTCTTAGTTCCTTCCATCTTTCCTTGATTTTGCTCCTTTATTTTATATTTTAGGTTTATTATCTAAGAAACACAGTTTAATAATTAACTTGTTGTGTCTGACATTTCACTTAGCATCATGGTTTCACGTTTCATTTATTTTCCTGCAAAAGACATGATTTCATTCTTTATGGGTGAATAATATTCCACTGTGCATATATACATTTTCTTTATTTATTTGTCTGTTGATGGATACTTAGATTATTTCCAGAACTTAGCTATTGTGAATTGTGTGGATATAGCCATAAATAGTTTGCCTTTTTTCCTCTTTCTTTTCTTCTTTTTTAATTTTTTCCTTCCTTCCTTTCTTTTTTCCCTCCGACTTTTCCACCTTCCTGCCTTCCTTTCTCTTTCTTCTTTTTCAGATGGGGTGGCATTATGTCATTCAAGCCGGCTGAAACTGGCTATGTAGTCCTGACTGGTCCCAAACTCTCCTTCCTCCTGTCTCAGCATCCCAAGTCCTAGGATTTGGGATGGTGTGTGCCACTGCATTTCATGACAGTTTACTCTCAAGGACTGTGGATTTCCAGGCATCGAGCCATATACAAAATACAAAGAAAGGCTTATGTGAGCAGAAGTAGTTCTGGTTGTCGCCTACTGCCTTGCTATAGCTGTTTGAGGGAAGAAAGGAAAATTCCCCAGTATCTTTAGAGTCGCATCAAAATTCCATTGAGCCAAGCATGCCATCAAGAGCCCAACAGTCACCATGATGCTGAGCACAGAAGGCAGGGAGGGGTTCATGGTGAAGGTCAGGGGCCTATGCTGGTCCTGCTCAGCTGATGAAGTGATGTGCTTCTTCTCTGATTGCAAAATCCAGAACGGCACTTCAGGTATTTGTTTCATCTACATCAGAGAAGGCAGACCACGTGGTGAAGCATTTGTTGAACTTGAATCAGAAGATGAAGTGAAATTGGCCTTGAAGAAGGACAGAGGAACCATGGGTCACAGATATGTTAAGTATTCAAGTCCAACAGTGTTGAAATAGATTGGGTGTTGAAGCATAGAGGTCCAAATAGTCCTGATACTGCCAATGATGGTTTCCTCTGGCTTAGAGGATTCCCATTTGGCTGTAGCAAGGAAGAGATTATTCGATTCTTTTCTGGGTTGGAAATTGTGCCAAATGGGATGACACTGCCAGTGGACTTTCAGGGGTGGAGCACGGGGGAGGCCTTTGTGCATTTTGCTGCACAGAAGATAGCTGAAAAGGCCTTAAAGAAACACAAGGAAAGAATAGGGCACAGGTACATTGAAATATTCAAGAGCAGCAGAGCTGAAGTCCGAACCCACTATGATCCCCCTCGAAAGCTCATGGCTATGCAGCGTCCAGGTCCTTATGATAGGCCTGGGGCTGGATGAGGAACTGGGTTTGAAAGGATGAGGTGGGGTGTTTATGGTGGAGGGTATGGAGGCTATGATAACTATGGTGGCTATAATGATGGGTATGGTTTCGGGTCTGATAGGTTTGGAAGAGATCTCAATTACTGTTTCTCAGGAATGTCTGATCATAGATACGGAGATGGTGGGTCTAGTTTCCAGAGCACCACAGGGCACTGTGTACACATGAGGGGGTTACCTTACAGAGCCACTGAGAATGATATTTATAATTTTTTCTCTCCTCTTAACCCCATGAGAGTACACATTGAAACCGGACCTGATGGCAGGGTTACTGGTGAGGCAGATGTTGAATTTGCTACTCATGAAGATGCAGTGGCAGCTATGGCAAAAGATAAAGCCAATATGCAACACAGATATGTGGAGCTCTTCTTGAATTCTACTGCAGGAACAAGTGGAAGGGCTTATGATCACAGCTATGTAGAACTCTTTTTGAATTCTACAGCAGGGGCAAGTGGTGGTGCTTATGGCAGCCAAATGATGGGAGGGATGGGCTTATCTAACCAGTCTAGTTATGGGGGTCCTGCCAGCCAGCAGCTGAGTAGTGGTTATGGAGGTGGTTATGGTGGTCAGAGCAGTATGAGTGGGTATGACCAAGTTCTGCAGGAAAACTCCAGTGACTATCAGTCAAACCTTGCTTAAGATACAGAAGGAGCACTAAACAGCTACTATAGAAATAAAAGCTGTGCATTGTGGGAGTTGGACAGAATGGGAGGGATGCCTAGTATATCTAGTATGATTGGTAAATGGAAAATATAGTAGATTCTGATTGCTCTGGGTCAGCTAGCTTGCCTGCCCTCCCTTTCTTTCTCTCCTTTTTTTCTTTCCTTTTTTTCTCATTTTTTTCTTTTCCTTTTTTTAAACAAAATAAAAATTAAGTTTATCAGTTTTGCGTTACAGGCTTGTGATTATGCTTACTGTAAACTGGAAATCAAGATTGTTTTAAAACTTAAGTAATATTGAACACTGAAATATCTAGGATGTAATAACAAATTTCAGTATTGACCATAGCGTACAACAATTTTCAGCTTTCAAGTTAGTTATGTTGTAGGAGTGTACCTAAGCAGTAAGCATATTTAGGCTAAAGCAGTTTCACCTACGTTATATGTTGCTCTTATATCGCAGTACATTGAAAAACTTCAGATGCATGTTGAGAAACATGCTGTTCTATAAAACTCAAATATAGGAGCTGTGTCTATGATTCAAAGTGAAAACGTTTGGCATGTTTGTTAATTCCAGCTTTTTGGTTTAATATTCTGTAAGGCACATGAGTGTACACTTTACTTTTTTTTTTTTAAGATCTGGGACAATTCTGAGATGTGATACTTTAGGAGTTTGGTTATGTCAGTTGTATGGAATTCTGAGGCTTTGATTTAAATCTTTCCTTGTATTGTGATTTCCATTAGATTTATTGTACTTAGTGAAACTTGTTAAATAAATTTTCCTTTTAAAAACTGGAAAAAAGGGGCTGGGGAGATGGCTCAGTGGATAAAGCGCTTCCCTGGCAAGTGCAAGGACCTGAGTTCAATCCCCGGTTCCGCCAAAGAAAAAAAAAAACAACCCAAAAAACCAGACTATCAAAAACTGGAAAAAAAAGTACAAAGAAAAAGGAAAGACAGAAAGGTGGTGAGTGTGGAGGTAGCATATAGTGGACCTTTTGTTCCATCATAGTCCTAAAAACTGATTTTTATTGCATACATTGACATTAAAGGACTGTTCTTTCTTTTCTTTTTTTCATAGCTGGCAATCAGCTTCTCCGAGTCAATGTGTCTGATTGCAATCGTCTTGGATTCATTTTTCAAGGGATAAAGTGATTTGTTTTAAATCATTAGACTTTAAAAATAAGTATTCTGAGAAGCCCAAGTGGAGCAAGTTATAATGTACTTCTAGGTCAATCTGTGTTGGCAACTGTTGATTTCAGTAGGAGATTCCTCAGGATTCTAAAGATTTAAGTTGATACTCCAATTTCTAGTAGAGAGCAGGTCCTATGAAAGCCTGCCTATCTCTCTTTCTGGTTACTTCAGAGGCTGTGGCATGTGTGGCTCACTGAACACAGGTACTGCACGAGTAGGATAGCAACATTCCATGAAGTTTTGAAGGGTTTATGCTCAGATGATGAGGATTACTTAGGCTCTGCCTTGGTGGATGCATTCCACGGAATGAAGCAGTGTTTCTGTCATTATTCCATGTAGGTAATGGGTTTTACAGTGGAGGCTTACCTATTTTTAGGATCACTTGACATCTCACCAGCTTTGCTATTTATAACAAGCCTTTCTTCAGGCAAAGAACCAAATTTCATCATTTCTTTCATCATATTAATATGCTTATAAATGAATGCATTATGAGACCTATTGTACCTAGGAAATCTGTAGTACATATGTATATCTATGTATTTTTCATCATAGGAGCAGCTTTATTTTTTTAATAACTCATGGGACTCTCATTTATCTTATTTCACACCAGCCTTTTGTTGTTCATCTAATTTTATGCTTCTAACTATGTACAGAGAAGCATAGACCTAAAAACAGGCCCTCATATCAGAATGCATTAAAGGCCCCAATTTAACATTATGCGTCTGTAGGTGTCTTTGACTGAAATCACGGTGGCCATGAGTGTGAACTGGCTGATTTCTCTTCCCTTTTATTCATTCTTATCTCAAATTCTCCAAGGTAGGACTTTTATCTGCATGTTTCCAAAAAGGTGTTAAATTAATAACTGAAAAGAATTAAGGCTGATATGATCATTTCATGTCTTAATTTGACTCTTTTAAACATACTGCTGGCAGGAAAATGTACTATTTCATTTTATTTTGTTTTTTCCCTTATTGTATTTGTCATATTGTAGACTGAATATTTTCCTCTCAAAAATGTATCACAAATAATGTGATATTTGACATTGTTTTAGTTACTTTTGTCATTGTGGCAAAAAGTACTCAGCACCCCAAAATTAAAGGGATGAAAGGTTGATTTAGCTCACAGTTTGTGGAGGTTTCAGCCCACAGTTGGATGGCTCCAAGGCAGAGTGGCACATGGCAGAGGGTGACAGTTCGTGGCTGCAGAAGACAGTAAAAGCAACAAGAGAAAGTGAGACAAGCCTCTTTCCCTTCCTTATATTGTATGCAGGCTGCCTGCTCTAGGGTTAGTATAGCATTCATACCCTTAATCTTAGCATTGGGCCATGAATCAATCACATACTCTAGAAGCCCACTCATGACTGCATGAAGCTTGGGAGGCACAAGCAGAGACACGGTTGGAATGGGAAAGGCAGTGAGCCTTGTCACACCTTCCCCCAGCCTCTCTGGGTTCCTAGAGGAGTTCATGTTCCAGGTCTAGATGATTGGATTCTACCTCTGTTTCTCCTCCAATGTACATTAACTCTGCTCTCAGTATCTTCTGCCCCCTTCATTTCTATATGTGTTT
>NW_004524631.1:6802165-6803874 GCF_000260255.1 Octodon degus
ATTTCCAAAAAATAATGGTTCCCTAAATGAAAGCATTTATATTCCTACAGCTCTAAGGTAAACATTAAAAAGAAAATACAAAAAATGATCTCTTGGTTTCTGAATAGCTCACTTAGTTACATAAAAGTGTTTTCTGTTCCAATATTTTATCAATTTCAAAAGATGCATATTTCCTTCAAACAGGACAAAAAGAATCTTCATTTCAAACTGTCAGTCTGTTTCCATGGTAACACTGTTGAACTCCTTGGCTACCATAAGTCACATCAGCTGACTGTGGAACTTCTCAATCTTCTTTACATCTTGAGCTTGATCTGTTCAGTAAACCAAACAAATTAAATCATCTGTTACTTTAATACACAAATTTCCATTAATGTGCCTATATTTGAGAACCACTCGTGCCCTCATGGGGACTGCGAGGTAGAGGTCCTGGGCCGCGCTGCTGAACTCCCAGGTCTGATACTGCGGCATCTCGGCCCGGACTTGCACTCAAGCTGCTAGCGGCCGCTGCAACCGCCCGAAGCCACAGCGCTCTCTACATGTGTTTTCTTTTTGTACATTACCTTCTTGCCTAAAGATGGGCAGTTCCGGGCTGCGTGTGGGATCTATGTAAGGTTTGGGGTCATAAAGTTGGGCAAACTATGTACTTATAGCCAAATTTCATTTGAGTTTTTGCTTTTTATCTTAAGTTTTAAACTTTATTAGTACCTATATGTCATATATATTGATCATATTCATAATAGGGAATTTATATCTGTACACACTATGTATTTTTAACTGAAAAATCTTTATTGTAAACATTCCCAACATAATACATGATGACACATCTTCCTCTTAGGTGGGATCCTATTTACTCAGGAGGCTGAGACGGGAAGATCACAAGTTTGAGCCCAGCATGGGGAACTCAGTGAGACTTGTTTAAATAGTTTAAAAAATGTCTAGAGAAATAGTTCAGTGAGAAATTCTTGGGCTAATTCTCAAGCAAATGAGCAAACAAACAAACCTCCTGTAAAAGCTATGCTGCTAGAAAAACTGGCTTTCATATGCTGAAGACAAAAATTAGGCCCATGTCTATCCCCATGCATTAAACTAAAATGAACCAGCTACCCTGCGCCGGCAGGACCTACTGGTTCCAGCCCAGGTGCAGCGTGGGTGAGACCCTTTTCCACCCCCTTGGGATGCCCCCCACCACTCCGCAGCACCTCCCCTACAGCACCTGCCCAGTAGAAATTTCTGCCGCGTTCCGGGAACTCCCAGATCCCGTCTTAGCCTAGGCCAGGTGAGTGTGTGGGAGAGCTTCCGCCTACCCTGTGATGGCGTGACCTACTGGTCCCAGCCCAGGCACAGCGTGGGTGACACCCTCTTTCACCCTCTTGGAATGCCCCCATCACTCCATTGTATGCCCCCTCCCACCCACAGAGTAGGAATTTCTGTCATGTTCAGGGAACCCCCAGATCCAGTCCTAGTCCAGGCCCAGTGAGTGTGTGGAGAACTGCCTCTCCCCCAAACTCCACCTTGTCCCCTCCAGACTCAGCTCAGGCCTGGTATACAGGCCTGGGGTGAAACTCTGCAGCTGCAATCCCTGCAGAGAGTGTAGGGGACAGAACCACCCAGCTAGTCCAGGAGCAGAACATCTTGCCAGAGGGCACTACAGGTTCACCCCTAAGGGCGGCAGCAGCAGGAAGGAGCTGAGCACAGCAGCCAGACCCAAG
>NW_004524631.1:6817210-6819031 GCF_000260255.1 Octodon degus
CACTGACAAAGGTTCTACAATCTGAGGTACAGGATCTCAGGATAAATCCTGAGGGAATTTCACTGACCTTATCAGACCCAAAAGCTACAACTCTTTTTGCATCAGTTCTGCTTTACCTTGTTCTTAACCATCCAGCAGAAAAGTACAAAAACAAAATATAAGAAGTAAAGCCATGGTGTTATGTTGAGCTGTAGGGGACTCAGGTCAACAATTTCTTACATTGCCAGTGCAACAGAAGACCAATACTATTATGGACTACTGAACTCTTTTAGAATATTTTCCTGAGTTTACACACCTATAATATTCAAATAATGGAATTTAACAAAAAAAGAGGATACAGATGAATGTCTATTTTTTATATTTTTTATATTTGTATTCAAAGTGCTTAGGATAGATATATAGTTACATTCTCTTAATGAATAGAGGGATTTGTTCTAATGGTGTTTTTAAATAGGATATTATGTCTACATCTTGTACAGCAATTAACCGCTAGGAAGAATGTATGCAATGTGTTAATTATTGAAACAGTCCTACCAATTTGGTTTGAAACTCTCTCATTGCAATTAGTTTCTCAATAAAATTATGGAAAAAATATACTAAAACGCAAATGGATCAAATATCTAAATATTAAAACAGAAATGCTAAATCTATTGACAGAGAAGGGAGGTAGAAATCTTGAAGACATCAGAGTTGGCAGTGAGATCATGAACAAAACCAAACTGTGTGAAATACTTCAAAGAGTCAACAACTAGGATCTCATCTTACGGAAAAGTTTTTGCATATCAGAAGAAATCACTAACAGAGTAAAAAGAAAACCCACGAAATGGGAAAAAACTTTAGCCAACTGTCCCTCAGACAAAGGACTTTTACTTAGAACATATAAGGAATTTAAAAAACCAGGCCTCCAAAATTCAAAGACCCAATCAAAAAATGGGCATCTGAGATGAATATATAATTCTCAGATAGAGAAATACAAATGGCAAATAAATATAAGAAAAAATCTTCAACATCATTGGTCATTCAAGTGATGCAAGTTAAAACAACTCTAAGATTGTATCTCACCCCAGAAAGAATGGCTATCATCCAGAAATCAATAACAAATTCTAGTGGGGCTGTGGGAAGAAAGGAACCCTTCTCCACTGTGGGTAGGAGTGTAGACTCGTACAACCTCTTTGGAAATCAATGTGGAGATTCCTCAAAAGATGAGGAATTGAGGTCTCATTCAACCCAGCTATTTCCTTTCTGGGTATTTTTCCAGAATTGGAAACAATATCACAGCAATATACGTGCACTCATGTTATTAGCTGCACAATTTGTCATAGCTAAATCTTGGAAATAACCCAAATGCCCATCAACCGAAAAACATAAAAAAGATATGGTATTTTTATACAATGGAGTATTACTCAGCTGTAAAGAAAGATAAATTTGAGGCTTTTATAGGTAAATGGATGCAACTAGTGACCAATCATAAGTGATAAAAATCAGACCCACACGTGTAAATATCATATTGCCTCCCTAATATAAGAAACTGAAAGAGTAAATAAGGTCCAAAAGGTACATTGATATTGTGAAAGGGAAAGAAACTGCTCAAAAGGAAATAACAACTTACATAAGCAAAAGGAAAAAAGAAAGAAGGGGAAAATAGACACACACAATAGCTAAAATAATTGCACTACTAATTTCTATTGGTTTATTGAAAGGGACAGCTAGTGCTTAACTGATCAATTTTCCATGCCCATATCTGCTAATCTAAACAACTACTTTGAAGATAATAATATTTGGTATGACAACTATTGCTAATTTATTATCATCATGTTTTAA
>NW_004524631.1:6819219-6839736 GCF_000260255.1 Octodon degus
ATATATATTATATAATATCCAGGTAATAACATTCCCTTCCCCACAACATGGAGTTGTTGGCTGGCCAACCTTTCAGGTAGAGGTGCGATGTTTTTCTCTTTGATTTCTTGGGTTGTACATAACATACCTTGAGGCTTTTCCCCATTTCCCTCCTTTCCCTTCAACCCTGTTTCCCTTTATTAGTCACAAAAGCTTTTTTCCTCTTTTTCTCTTAATTTCCTTTTCCTTCTTTCCCTCTCCCTCCTCTCTTGTTCCTTTCCCATTTGAACATATTTGTCCTGCTTCTCAATACCTAACCTTCATTATGCTTCTTTTGAACTTCTTCGTGTCCTACTCTACTTCATCTAGGCAATTATTGTTATAAATATGCTCATAAATACTAATATAAGTATCTTTATGTTTGATCCATCTTATATGTAAATACTAGCATATTGAAGCACTGTCATGCACTTGGCTTTCTCTGTTAATAATATATTATAGAACTGTTTTCATGTCAATTATAAAAAATGTTTCTTCTTTTCTTTTCACCTGAATAATATTGAACTGTAAGGTGTACCATATTTTATTCAATCAGTACTCAATTAAAAAGACATATATCTATATCTATATCTATATCTATATCTATATCTATATCTTAAATGCATATTATGTCACTTTTTTCCCCACAGTGAGTGAGGAAAACTCTCCTGTGCTGTGCTTGAGGCCATCCTGCGTTGCTAGGCTGGTCTCCACTCGCTGTGCTCACGACCCTTCCAGTTGAGCCTTTGCAGCGGCTGGGACTGCGGCCGTGTGAGGCCCCGCCCCCGGCCCGCCTTTGGAGCTTTAAGCGTTCCATCAGATCTTTTAGTTTTTGTAAAATATTAGAGTGACAAAATCTTATTTGTTGTTTTAAAACAATAATCTAGGTGAGTATGAATTCTGAGTAATTGTCCTTTTATTGTTGCCTTTTCCATCTTTAGAATTTTTTGTGTTTACACCGGGGTTTAGCTCAAGCCCGGATTCCCACGTGCTCCCTTACCTCGGAACCTGTTTTTCGGCAGGTGGCAAGGGTGTCACTTCCGTGGATCAGAACATGGTCGCTGGCTTAGTGATTTATCTGATATAGGATTTTCTCTAAGGGACAGTGTTGATGATGTCCTTCTAATTCAGCTGCCTCTGCTTCACTGAGCACAGCCAAGCCAGATTTGAAACCAAGCGGGAGACAATGCGGTAAACCACAGGCAGAAAGACAGAACTCTGGGGTATTCCTGACCAAATAAAGGCCTGACAAGGATGAATACGTGTTGACAGCACTTCTTAGGACATGCTTCAAGGACCACATTAAAACATTTCCATAGGGCGCAGCCTTCAATCAACAGAAGATGTTCTTGGATCCCAAGTACCACAAGGTCGAGTTTTCCAGTGACCTCCGCACGGCAGCCAACACAGGGGCCGCTGGAGTAATTAAACAAATTTCATTAAGTGCCAGCAAAAGCTCATGGCCAGCTACAGACGAACTTTTATGTATTATTATATTTAAGTCCTTCCAAAGACATTCAGCCTAATTTAATTGAGTGGGATATTGACGTAGGGGAACATTTCTTAAAAAGGAGGATTTTTTTTTTTTTTTTTTGCCTTAGGTGACAATGTTTTAAGAAATCCTGCTGCATTCAATTTATCAAATATATAATTTACTGCAATAAATTCCCCCTGAGGATGTTTTCAAAAAGATGCTTATGTTCTTTTAGAAGTTTTGCTGACTTTGGATTCACATTCATCTAATAATAGCTGACTACCTGTTGTGGTAGACATTAAATTCTAATGTATTATAACATAGATATTCTCCCAATCTTACAGTTCAGGAAGGGAAGACTTGGAATGGTTAAGTACTTTATCCAAGAATCTGGGCATGGCGGAGCGTGCCTGTAAGGCCAGCATTTGAGAAGCTGAAGTAGAAGGAGTGCCTCGGGTGTTAGGCCAGCGTGGGCTATAGAGTGAGTTCAAGTTCAGCACAAAACCTTGCTCTTGTTGCTGGGACAAAAATACCTGGATTACCAGAATTAAGAAGGAAAGGTTTATTTATCTCACTGTTTGTGGGGATTTTAGCCTGTCATCAGCTGACTCCAAGGCAGGGTGGCACATGGCAGAGGGCAGCGATTCATAGCAGCAGAAAACAGCAAAACAGCAAGAGCAAGAAGGGAAGAGCAGTGCTGAGCAAGCTTCTTTCTCTTCCTTATATTGCATCCAGGCTACCCACCCCAGGGCGGGTGTAGCACTGGCACCCTAATCCCAGCATTGGATCATGAATTAATCACAAACTCTAGAAGCCACCCCATGACTGCCTGAGGCTTTGGGGGGACAACTAGACACAAGCCATAACAAACTACATAGTGAGACAGTGTCTTAAAAAATAAAATATATTACTCAAGACTGCACAGCCAGTGAGTGGGAAGAAATCTCATTTGAAACATCCACACCGTGTTACTCAGCATTTTTTCATCGTTTTATCATTGTGTCCGCTGTGATTTCAGAAGTCTCTGTTCATGCTCTGCAGGCTGCATGGCTTCTGACCCTATGGGGAGATAATAGGTGGAGGGATGTGGGGGAACGAAGCTGCTCCAGAAGCAGAGAGAACGAGCTAGAGGGGGAGGCTCAACAGATAAGATACAGTCCTCAGGGTCATGTCCCCACAATCCATTTCCTTCAAGTAGATCCCACCTCCTATATTTCCATCACTTTCCAATACTGCCATCAAATGCTGACTCCAACAATGAATTAATGCACTGAAGAATTCCCAGTCTTGGGGCTGGGGAGATGGCTCAGTAGAATAAGTGCTTCCCTGGTAAGCACAAGGGCCTGAGTTCAAACCCTGGTTCCACAAAAAAAAAAAAAAAAAAAAAAAAAAGAATTTAGAGCCTTAAGGATCTAGTCATGTCACAAAACCCTGTCAGCTGAAAACCAAGCCTTCAATACAGTAAGCCTTTGGAGGGGCATTTTAGATCTCAAGTATAACATTATGACCTGGTCCCCTATGGTGGATTTACTAATGATCAGCTTGTAACAATGAGCTGAACTGAATCACTGAGGATCTGAGTATGGAAGGCCCACCTGAGGATTGTTGCCAATGGCATAAAGGAGAACTAGAGGGAAACATGTTGCGCTGCTGATTCTCCTGGAGGAGCTTGTTACACTGGCTTTCCTGGTATGAACTCAGCTGTTCTCACTGTTCTCATTGTTGGAGAAGTGTGGGTACTCACTGTAACTAAGGATGGCCACAGTTCTTTTTGGGCGGTGGGGAGATCTCTGTTCTTTACCTTGAGCATACATCCTGGCTGAAGTGGAGATCCCTCAGTCTGCTGGCGTAGGTCTTTTGTCCAACTGGCAAATTTTCTAACTTCTACCACTGGCCTTCAAGCCTTCCCAGTGCAGATTCTTTTTTTTTTTTTTTTTTTTTTTGCGGTACTGGGGATTGAACTCAGGACCCTGTGCTGGCCAGGCAAGTGCTTATTCTACTGAGCTATTTCCCCAGCCCCCAGTGCAGATTCTTAATACAGGCTTGCATGAGATGTTGTCGTGGGCTCTAGGCCTCCAGCTAGACTCATGGAGGACTTTGCCATGGGCTCTAGGCTTTTAATTGGACTCCTAAGAACATTGCTGTGGGATCCAGGCCCTTGGCTAGATTCTTTAAATCTGTAGTGTGTGGGCTGATCTCCCATACTCTTTTTCATTTGACTCACTGGGTCAAATGAAATTTAATAAATTATGTGTCCTGTACTGAATCCATTCCCTTCTAAGCCCTATGACAAGTCCCCAAGAGTTGGTGCCTGTTTCATAGTACAATATTCAAATTCCAAGAGTTCCCAATTTCTCAACAATTTGAGTATAGTTCAGACTTCCAAATCCAAAGTCTTTTCTGAGACATAAAGTAACTCTTAGCTGTGATCTGTAAAAAAGAAAATCAAGTTATATACTTCCAACATACAAGATGAGACAGAGCATATATTCTCATTGCAAAATAGAGGACTAGGAAAATAGCAAGGTAGAATTGGATCAAAGCAAGACTGAAGAACCAGGCTGATAGTTCAGTGGACTAAATTGCTTGCTTAGGTAGAGAGCAGTGGCCACGGTTCAATCCCCAATGTGCCGTGCCTGCCCTGTCCCTGGGGTGCACTGAGATAGCGATTGAGACTGGGCATGGTGGTGTGCGCCTATAATCCCAATGCTTGGGAGGCTGAAAACAGGTGGATCACTAGGAGTCTGATCTATATAGTGGGACTCTGTAGACCCTGTACTAAATACATGAAAAATAAATAAGAAAACAAGACTGAAACTAGACAGAACAAACATTAAATCTCCTAACTCTATGTCAGTTGTCTGGAGCATATGGAGGAAAGATGGGAGTTCCGAAGGACTTGGGTAGTCTTGGTCTGTGGCCTTGCTGGCTATAGATCATACGGTTGCTCTGCTTCCTGCTGCCTTTCCTAGCAGACAGTTCATGTTCCTGGCACCTCCAGCTTCCTGGGGCCTCCCCTGTACTTTTGGCTTCACTCTCTGGCTTCACGTATTGCCTTTTCAGTGGTTTCTGGCAGGAATTCTAATTCTTAGCAACGTATTGATAGTCTGACCTCTCAGGAATTCCTTTGAAATATATGTGATTGTCTTTGTGACTCCATACCACTTGCATCTTGCATATCTGCAAAACCTGTTTCATATGGATGATGTCAAGGTCTATCTTGGACTTAAGCAGTAGCTGGGCCCCCTTGGACCATGGTTGTACTAGCTTCTTTGTACCTGTATGACTGTACATAGGGAAATACTTTTCTGGGAAGCCCTGGGTTATCAAGGCACCCAGCTGCTTTCTTTTCAAAGCAAAAATTTTCAAAGGAATTTACCCTTTGAGTCTGTGATGGGAGGGTCGGGCTTATTTCTGAGATGCTCTCAAGCCATCCTTCCAATTGCTCTGATACGAAGTATTTGGCTTCTTTTTAATAGTATTAATCTCTTCAGAGGTGGCACATGCCTGTAGTCCCAGCTCTTGGGAGGCTGTAAACAGGAGGATCACGATGAGTTCAATCTAGTAGTGAGACCCTGAACACTCTGCAGACCCTCCCCCCAAAACAAAACAAAACAAAATAACACCCTAATCTGTTCATCAGTGATACTTCTGTTGGTCCCAACTTTATACGTGATTCTTTTTTGGCCTAATTGCAAGTTTTCAAATCTTTCTGCTCTCCATTTTGCTCCAGATTCTCATTGAAAATTTGGTTAAAAGCAGCCAGCAATGCCCATGTTACCACCTGAATGCTGTGCAGCTTTGAAACCTCCTCTGCCAGATTTATTAGTGTGTCACCTTTAAATTCATCTGCACATACAGTCTCAGGACATAGACAAAATATAGAGTTTTTTTTTTTTTTTCCCCGAAAGTAACGTGAGTATGCTCTAGTATAGCTCTTCAAAGAGTCTTCATTTCTTTTGAAATCTCATGAGCACATTCTTTACTATCTACATTCTTATCAACATTTTGACCTCCTATACATATACCAGAACCATCATTAACCTCTGCTTATAATATTTTAGAGATTCTCTATCCAGTTTCTCTATACTTTTCCAAATTATTTCCTCCAAATGGAATCTAAAAGCTTAAGTGACCTTCCTAACTCAGTCTTCCAAGTGCTGGAACTACAAGTACATGCCACAATACTAATAATACTAGGCTAATAAAATTATTTGTCCCTGGCCATGGTGGCATATGCCTGTAATCCCAGTACTTGGGAGGCTGAGGAGGAGGAACACTATGAGTTCAAGTCCAGCCTGAACTACATAGTGAGTTCAAGGCCAGCCTGGATTACAGAACAATACCTTGTCTGAGAAAGAGAAACACATAAACACCCCAAAACCCAAGACATTTTTCTACCTCAGTTAGCTCAGTATATTTTCACATTGACTTAACAGTGGGGGAAAAGGCGGGAACAGCTTGAATATGTAGCACTGGCCTAACAACAGCATTATGGATAGTTGAATTGTGGCAATTAGCTTTCAGTACTTCTCAGAGATCACAGCTTTGATTTTCTCTTTAAAGCCTATAGGGTCCTGGGGAGAAGAATGGGAGTAGGAAAACGTATTGCTGGAACAGTATGAAGACCTACACTGTGAGAACTATAGCTTACAAGCAATTTTATTTCTCATAGTGATGCTTCAGGGTTATTTGATGATTATTTATTTTATTTTTGCACTACTGGGAATTGAACTCATAACCTCACATATTCCAGACAAATTCTGGGACTACATCACCTTTCTGACGAAATCCCTGAACTCATGCATTAAAGACCTAAATGTAAGATTTCTAACTATGAGACTACATAGAAGAAACACTTCAAGACATTAGTATGGACAAAGATTTATATTTATTTATTTATTTATTTATTTATTTATTTATTTATTTATTGTGTTTAGTACAAGGTCCACAGTGTCTCACTACACAGATCAGACTTGTAGTGTGTGGGAGGCTCAATAACTCCAGGCCTCCAATCCTATTGCAAGTGGGTTTCCGGGTTCCTCTTCCCCTACCTCTGCTGAGCTAAGTTCCTAGTTCTTTTTATCCCACCTATTTCCCATAAGTCTCCTGCTATGCCCCAGAGGTTGGACTTCCTGTCATAGCCTGGTTGCCTAGTTACTCGCATCTTTTACCCACCGACGTCATTTCCCTATGCCTCCACTATATATACCCAGCACCTCCCCTGAATAAACGCGACTTGACCAGAATCCTGTCTTGTCTTCATTTCTCGTGTCTCCTGTCCTTTGTCCCCTCTTCAATTCCCCGCTCCTCTCCCAGGTGATCTTTTTTGACTGACCCACTGGCTCGGGACAGTAGTGATCCTCCTGTTTTCAGCCTCCCAAGTGCTGGGATTACAGGCATTCAACACCACACCCAGTCTCAATCTCTATCTCAGTGTGCCCTCGGGCTGGGGCTGGCAGGGCACGCTGGGCATTGAACCTTGGTTGCTGTGTGTACCTAAGCAGGCACTTTAGTCTGCTGAGCTATCTGGCCAGCCCAACAAACGTTTTCTAGACATGATGCAAAATGCACAGGCAATAACATTAGAAATAGACAAGTGAGATTATTACAAACCAAGAAGCTTCTGCAAAGCAAAGGAAACAAACAGCAGAGTGAAGAGGCAACCATCAGAATGGGAGAAAACACCTGTAAGCTATTCATATGACAAAATGTTAAAATCCAGCATATATAAGAAACTCAAATAATTTGACAGCAGAAAACTAAATTATCTAATTTTTAAAAAACAGGCAAATGATCTGAATAAATGGCTCTCCAAAGAAGACACAAGAATGGCCAAAAAGTACATTAAAAAACACTTAATATCACTAATAATTAGGGAAATGAAAATTAAAATCACAGTGAGAGATCATCTCATCCAATCAGGATGGCTATTATCAAAAAGATAACAAATGCTAGTGAGGTTACAGAGAAAGAGAAACTCTTGGACACCATTGGTAGATACATAAATTAATACATTCATAGTGGAAAATAGTACAGGGATTCTGCGTAAAACTAAGTCTAGAACCATGTGTGATCCAGCTATGCGTAAGTACAAAGGGATTTATTATATTAAAAAGACAGCCACACTCACATGGTGATTGCAGCACTATCCACAATGGCCAAAGAATGGACTCAGTTAAGGCGTCTATCACTAGATAAATGAGTTATATGCATGTTACAGAATCTAATTCAGCCCTGTCATTTGTATCAAAGTAGTTGGAACTGTCAGTTATAAAAGACATATAATAGCACATGTTTTCACCCATTTGTGGTAACTGTAAAGTAGATCTCAAAAGACAGAGTGGAATACTGGTCACCAGAGATTAAGAAGGGTAAGGAGATGGAAAGAGTTTAGATAAAAGAAACTAAACACAGAAGGAATAAGTTCTGTGTTTGACAGCATACTAATGTGACCGTTGTCCATACTAATCTAGGATGTATTTCAAAATAACTATAAGAGTATGGGGCTTCATATATATATATATGATTCACATATATATGATCAATATTCAGAGATGGAAATTCTACTTATCTTGATTTAATATTTTTACATTTATACATGTATGGAATTAATGTTTTGAAATTCATAAATATGTACAAATAGGTCTCAAAAAAAGTCACTGAACACAGAGAACTTGAGATAATTGTCCATTATGGTGGGGACCACAAAACTATCCTACAGTTAATCTTAATTTTGAATTTTTGAGACAAGATCTCACTGTGTAGTTCAGGCTGATCGTATGTGTGTGTGTATGTGTGTGTTACCAGGGATTGAACTCAGGACTTTGCGCTTGCCAGGCAAGCACAGTTCAGGCTGACCTTGAGCCTAGGATGTAGCCCAGGCTAGCCTTGAACTCATGACAACACTCTTGCCTCAGCCTCCTGACTGCTGGGATTACGTGTGTGTGCCACCCTGCCTGGCCTCCCAGTAGTTCTCAGGAGGGTTTTGTTGGCCTCCCTTGTTTCAGTGCTCACCCACCTCTGCTCCATTTGCTGTGCACTGGCTGGCCAGACCTGACCCGAAACATCATTCCAGCATTGGGAGATCCTTGCCAGTCTGCTGCAGCTGCACAGACTGGCAACGAGTGGAGCTAAGTGGGGTGGAATGGATCGGAGCAGGTGAAGGCAGCAGGACCTTTCCCCACCCAACACACACATACTCTGACAGGTAAGTTTATTGTTTTTTTTTTTTTTTTACCTTTTTTAAAATTAGCACATATCAGCCATACATATTGGTCACATTCATTACAGGCTTTATACCTGTACATAATATAACTTAATTCTCCCCCTCTACCCCCCTGCTCAACCCTTCTTCCACTCCCCTTTTACAAAAGCTTTTTTTTTTTCATTTTTCCTTCCATTCACTTTTTTTTCCCCTTTTCTCTTCCTTCTCTTACCCCTCTGTCTTCTTTGTTCCACTTCCCAATATTTATTTCCCATTTGATTCCTTATTTACCCTTTTGGTTTCTGACATAAGAGAAGCAATGTGATATTTAAACTTGTGTGTTCCAATTACTTCACTTAAGATTATGGTCTCAAGGTGCATCCACTTCCCTACAAAGAACTCAAGCTTATCCCTTTAAAAGGGAAATTGAAGGGCCAGCAAGATAGCTCAGTGGACTAAGCTCCTGCTTAGGCAAGCTCAGGGACTGGGTTCGATCCCTGGCACCTCATGCTGTGCCTGTCCCGCTCCTTGGGCACACTGAGCTGGCCACCAAGTCTGGGCATGGTGGTGCACACCTGTAATCCTAATGCTGGGGAGGCTGAAAATAGGAGGATCACTATGAGTCCAGGTTGCATAGTGAGACCCTGTAAAAACCAAATACATAAAAATAAAATAAAATGGAAATTTAAAGACTACATACTTGAATGACAAAAGAAGAATGTTAACAATTCATCCTCAGGGTATGAGAAGAAATTAGGAGGAAGAGACATTAGTGTGTACAGATGTAGAAGGAATCTTGGTGCCAGTATAGTGGAAGTCTACAGAGATCAGCCCGAGTGCCCAATTAAAGTTAGATAGCATGGATTTGTCACTAGACATTAAACCCAGATTTCAGGTTTTCAGTGGATTCAGCAAGAGAGAAGAAAGGACATTTTACTATAGCTATCCCAGGTCTGGGGAAGGGCTTAAGGGTGGGGATAAATCAGGCTAACTTTGGTTCAGAATACAAAGTGGTGGCTGTTGGACTAAGGATTGATTAGGCCAGGGATGGTGATGCACAAACTTGTAATCCCAGCACTCTGGGAAGCTGAGGCAGGAAGATTTCAAGTTCTAGCATAGATCAGGAAACATACTGACATAGTAAGACCTGTTTCAAAATGAAAAATGAAAAAAAAAAAAAAGGGGGGGGAAAGCTTGGGGTTGTCAATTGCTCCCATCGTGAAAGCTCTGGGTTCAATCTCTAGTACTGGCAAAACAAACAAAAACAGAGAGAGAGAAGAGAAGGAAAAAAAAAGAACGGACTGGATCAGAGGACTAACAAAGGAATTTTAGCAGAAGGAGTGGAGCACAGGTGATAAGAGACAAGTCCTGTGGAGGTTCAGGGCACCCGGTTGGCTGGAGACACACAGCCACCATCACTGTGCTACTGCAGGTTGGGTTCTCCAGGAGGCAGGTGCTGAGCAGGAGTCTCGCAACACAGCGAGAGGAAGATGGGAGGAAGGAGGACAGGGCAGGAGGAACCCACAGTCCATGCCGCAGATCTGCACACTCTGCCTCCTCAGCTAGGAGCTCCGGGACAGTGATGTCCTGTGGGAGGTGGAAAAGGCTGAGCCCGGGAGCTTCCATCTTGTTTGGTCCTTGGCTTGTGGTGCGACCTGACTTGATCAGATGCGATTGGAGGAGAATCCCCATCATCCACTGCACACGCTGGAACGATGGCAAGGACCTATGAGGCTTAAATTGCTCCTGGCAGCCACCCAAGACATGAAGGGAAAGCTTTCAGATCAAATTCGCCAAGTGGGGAAAGAGAAAGAATCTTAGGCCTTGAATCCTTAATGGTATTTTGCAGCTGCTTGATCATGCACCACTGAATTTTGATCATCCCTTATCAGTTCCTGTTATGTAAAATAAATGTCCTTATCAGTTAGGGTAGGCTCAATGATGATTTTAGATTCCTGTTGACAAAGCATTGTAACTGAGAAGGGTAGTAAGGGAGTTAAGGCAGGGGAAAAGTGTGCATGCGTATGTGTGTGTGTGTGTGCGTGTGTGTGTGTGTGTGTGTGTGTGTGTGTGTAGAGGAGGCTAGGAAACACTGAAGTCTTGTAAGGGGTTGGGATGTTGAACTTGGGCTTTGGGCTCAGGATGTTTTAGATTCAAATTCTAGTCCTACCGTTTAATAATTGTATCCCCTCTGACAACTTCATCTTTCTGGATAATGATGTCTTCATCTGCAAAAGGGTGGCTGGGAAGGTTGGATAAAATAATACACATTAAAGCTCAATAATGATTACTTTAAAATTAAATCAGGGGGTGGGGGTATGGCTCAGTGATCAGTGACTGAGTCAGTACTTCACAGTATGTAAGACCCTGGGTTCAATCCCCAGCACCTCTCTACCCCCTCAAATCAGATGAATGTAGATCGTTTCTCAACTAAAATCATACTGTTAACTAAACCTCTAAACTAGTATAACTAGGAAAAAGTTTAAAAGGCTGGGAAAGAAGCGCTGAAATGCTGTGCTTGTAGGAAATGAGAAAGAGAGTGAATTTATTATGGATAATTTGATTTTTGTCTCTCTTGTCTGTGGACCAGACATTAGGAAACAGTCCCTCAGAGCGGCTTGAGCTTGGAGAGATGGAGGAGGAGCTGACTGACCCCTTCCTGGGAGTGTGGGAGAGGGTGGAACAGAGGCACAGGGGTAGAGCTAAATGCAGGAAAGAATAGGACACAGTGGTAGAAGTGGGGTGCAGGGTTCTACTGAGGGGAGGTTGTGGGCAGAGTGATAAACGAGGAATGGGAGTTTGGGAGATGTTACAGACCTGCCACACGCAGTTCCAAAGTATTTCAAAAGGACAGCCAGGAGTCCGGCTCAGGTGCTCTTAGAAGCCACCCACCTGATTTCAGAGACCAGCCACATCTCCCATGTGCCAGCAGTGTGTTCAGCCAGGGCTCGACTCCTGGGACCTCAAGGGAGCAGGACGGTGGGACCAGCCACCAGGGAGGAAAGGCTTGCTCTCCTGTCCCCCTCCTGGGGCCTGCTGCTCACGTGCTGCCAGGTCACCAGCAGTTTGTAATCATGTTTGTGTCCACTGTGGCAAGTTCCCCAGGGAGGTACGGGAAATTCTGGAGACAATGGTGCTGCCAGCTGTGTGTGTCCAAAGGTCATGTCTCAGTGCGGCTTGGGGTCAGAGAAGTAGGGAGAAGAATCGGTGGATACAGAGTGTCAGCTTGGTAGCCCTTGCCAAGATCAAAATGTTCCCCATTGCTGCTAGCAGCTGAGATCTTGGAACCTGGAATCGCACAGTCCCAGCTCCAGCAGGGCTTCTGGCAACAGCCCCAGTGTCTTCAGCTACAGGCACCACCGCTGCGGATGCCAAGAAAAGCAAACACAGCCCCCCCCCCCATCTCCTGTTACACCAACTGGAGCACAGGAGCTGCCCGTGGGGACGCTCTCGCGCTCTCCGTCTCCCGCCATCCTTCCCCCTTCTGAATCAAACTCACAGACCACGCACTTGCAATACCGTTTGCAGGTGTGGCTGGGATTCTCTTTTGAGCAAATGCCCTACAGAAGGCTGGGCTGCAATGGTGGACCAGGTTAGAAAAGGAAGTATGTTCCTGATGTTTCAGACTGAGGAAGAGAGGGGGAGAACTCTGGGAAAACAGAGATTTCTTCCTGCCAGGGGAACGAGTTCGTTTCAGTGACCCAGGCTGGTATCATTTCCAGACAGCCTTCGGGGAACGACTCCAATTCCCTTTTCCTAAGAGTGCGTGTAGGGGTGGAGCTGGTTCTGTAGCACTTAATGAAGTGATAAAGTGCAACTGTAAAGTCCTAGCTGTCTAAAATCAGCGACAAGACCGGACGTCCTTTTGGGAGAGGAGCTTTGCTCCACTTTGGGAGCAGAAAGATAGAATTCAGAATATCAAGAGTAACCGTAGCTACCAAAATAGGAAAATATTCATAATTCACCGGAGGAAAATGTGAGCCGCTGACGTCACACAAGCGCACGCGAGGTCTGAGAGCTGAGGAGTCTGAAGTTCCAGAAAACCAGCACGCTGGGGCTGTCAGTGACTCATGTCTTGAGATATTTTCAGAGCTTCAAGTTTAGTCCTATTTTTACTAAGGATGTTAGATTAAGACTAATCAGCAAATATTGGTTATAGTTAAGGTGTGAGGTTTTGGGTTTCCTACGAATTATTTCTAAAACTATACTCCAGGAGTCTTGGCTGCCCTTTCTGCCTCCTGTCTTTCCCTTCTTCTAATTTAGCCTTCATGCCTCATTATACCAGCCCACACTGAATTCTTTCTTTCTGTGTTTTTATGCCTTTTTGAGTCAAGGTACCACTATACAGTTCAGGTTGGCCTTGAACTCACTTTGTAGCCCAGGGTAGCCTCAAACTCACAGAGATTATCCTGCCTCAGCTTCCTTACTGCTGGGATTAGTCATGTGCCACCGTGCCCAGCAGTACACTGAATGCTTTATAATTAGGACAATTATCAAATATATAATATACAGAGACTATCCCAAAAGGCTGCAGTTATGTGTGTTTTTCCACTTTAACAATTACCAATATTTTATGAGTCATCTTCATTTTTCTTCCTTACCAATATTTTATGAGTCATCTTCATTTTTCTTCCTTATTTTAAGGAAAATAGATATGTCTTTTTCACTTTTTTTTTTTAATGTATTGGTACAGGGTCTCGCTATACAGCTCAGACTCATAGTGATACTCCTGTTTCAGCCTCCCCAGTGTTGGGATTACAGGTGTGCACCACCATGCCCTGTCTTGCTGGCTGGCTTTGCCTGCCCAGGCAGCGCTGGCACAGCATGTGGTACCAGGGATCGAACCTAGGTCCTTGCGCTTGCCTAGGCAGGTGCTTGGACCACTGAGCTATCTCTGAAGCCCTCTTTTTTTTTTTTTTTTTTCATTTATTTATTGTGTGTGTGTGGCCAGCTCAGCCCAGGGATCGAACCGCAGTCCCTGTGCTTTGCCAAGCTTGTTCCAAGTAGGTGCTTTAGACCACTGAGCCATCTCACCAGCCCCCTCTGAAGCCCTCTTTTTTCACTTTTGAACATAATTTCTACTCTTTTACCTCTGTTAAAGCACCATGTCTCTTTGATTTTAAATTTGTATTGTGCAAATAAAAACAATACTGAAAGGGCACAGGTACACTTAATGTAAAATGAACAAAACCCAAAACAGTCATGAACCTGCCCTCCAGGTTAAGAAATTGAATATACATCAATTTCCACACAATCAGTTTGACTTGCGGGCACTACCATAATGGTGGAATAGCATGAATCTTGGCTCTATCCCTCAGAGAGAACCTGTGGGAAACTGCTGATGTGAGGACATATCTCCTGTTGCTATGGTCTCAGGAACACAGGACTCTCCCACTTGTCACAGCCACCCTAATAATTAGATTCCACTATCTCTGGACTTCTCCCCTTCAGTCTGTACAAATCCTGATGGGGGCATCTGATTAGTCAAAAGTGGATCACCTACCAGTGCCCTGGCTGCGCACAGGCTCGGAGGGGCCAGTGGCTCCCCTGTTGATTTTGATTAAGGGAGGACAGGCTCTGCCTCTGTTGACCCTTCAATTTCCTTAGACATGAAGGGGGTTCAGGTGGTAAGCGTAAAGTGCTAGAACTCCACGGCATTGGATACGCAGCTCCAGCTCCGGCCAGTCTTCAGACTCTCACTGCCATGCCTAGCATCCTACTTCTTAACCGGACTTGCTTGTCTCAGATCCAGCACGCTCATCTCTGAGCCTGATGTCCTCCCCAAATCCTATACCTCTCAATGGCTTTATGTAGAGAATGGCATTGCTACACCCTAGTCACTTTGACTGGAAACCTGGAAGCCATCCTGGGGTTCTTTAGTAGCTTTTGTGGTAGATTGGCAACTGGTGGGCAACTTGTAACACCCAGCTGAACTGAATCAACATGGTGCTGGGCGAGGGAGGCCTACCTGAGGACTGTTGCCAGCAGCATCAAAAGGAGAACTGGTGAGGAGGAGGTGGTGCTGTTGGTTCTCCTGGCGGAGCTTGCTATGTTGGTTTTTCTGATATAAAGTCAGCAGCTCTCACTGGGGGAGGAGCTTGGGATCTTGTTGCTGAGAATGGTTGCAGTTCACTTTCAAGGAGCTCTGGTCCTTACTTTGAGCATCGCTTTCTGGCTCCACTGCAGATCCCCCATTCCGCTGGCACAGACTTTCTAGCTTCTGTCACTGACCTTGGGGCTTTCCCAGCACAGATCCTTGAAACAGACTTAGACGGGGCATTGCGATGGGCTCCAAGTCTTCAGCTGAACTCACGCGGGACATTGCTGTAGGATCCAGGCCCTCAGTTGGAGTCTTTGAGTCTTTAGTGTGTGGGGAGATCTCCTGCACTTCTTTGTACTTGACTCTTTGGGTGACTACTGTAAAATAATCCTATAAATTATGTGCCCTGTATCAAATTGTCTCCCTGTAAACCCTGACTGCAACATCTTTCATACTCAGTATTGACATCTTTTGAATGAATCTCAAGCCCGCTTCATTTCCAGCTCTACTTTCTTTGCTTAATTCAGGTCCTCCTCATCTTTCACACATGGTAGCTGTTATGGCTTGTGTGTAATTGTCTCCCCAAAGCCTCATGTAGTCATGGGGAAGACTTCTAGAGGTTGTTATTAATTCATGATCCAGTGCTGGGATTATGCATGTGAGTGCTATGCCCAGCCTGGGGCAGACCATGCAACATAAGGGAGACAGACTTGCTCTCTGCAACCATTGTTGCTGCTACTCCTCCCTTTGCTCTTTGCTGTTTTCTGCCACCATGAACTGCTGCCATCTGCCATGTGCCAGTCTGCATTGGAGCCAGTTGAGTATGGACTGAAACCTTCACAGACTGTGAGCTAAATAAACCTTTCCATCCTTAATTATGGGTGTTGGATATTTTGTCCCAGCAATGAATGAAGAGTAAGACACTGGCCTTGTCTTAGTTTGGATTCCCCAAAATCGGACACTAAGAAGAATATTTGAAGGTAAATTATTTGAAGTGCAAAGTACGCAAGGATAGTGTTTTTCAATGAAGAACACATGGAGAAGCAAGAGGAGGAAGGGAAACAGTCAAAAGGTCTGACGTCAAGCTGGCCACCACTGTGCACAGCCGAAGCTTCCTCCCACTTGCAGCATTCTGGATGCCCCAGCCCACAGTCAGACACTAGCCTCCTCCTCACTGGCTGAGGCCATTGCTGTGGTATTAATTCCTTGACAGTTCAAGCCTGCCACAGGCAATGAAATGGGCTTCAGTAGCAAGAGAAAGCTTGCAAGTAGTGAAATACAGCTGCTGGCAGCTGGAGGACTGGTGTGTGGCCGAAAAGTCCTGGGGATAGGGGCTGGTAGTATGTGGTGCAGGCTGTGTATCTTTCTTGCATATGTTGTACTTTTTCTACACACTCAATGTGTTTTCCAGCCACTGTGATATTTCTAACCTTGAAATCTGCTTATGTAACAGTACAGTGGAAATTCCTGTTAGGCTCTTCCTTAGCTTTCTGTATAAGACCCAAATAATTCAGCAAGGCCTTTCTTTCATTATTTGTCTCTTACTTCTTTTATTTATTTTGGTTTGGTTCTTTCCAGACAGGGTCTCACTATGTAATCATAATGTATCCTTGAACCCACTATATAGCCCAGGCTTACCTCAGAATTGTGGCAATCCTCCTGCCTCAGCTTTCTGAGTGCTGTGATTATAGGGGTGTGCTACCACATCCCAATTCTTGCATATTTCTTTAGACTGATTTCTTACTGCCTCTTCTGTTTCTCGCTTCAGAGAAACTACATTCCATTCTTATCAAAGTGCCTGCAGTTCCCAGAATATGTCCCAGTCTTTCATGGTTCTTTCTGCACCTCCACATGGTTGGTTCATCCCTGTAATCCCTCTCCCTGGTCCTCTTCGGGTTGGGGATCACCTACCATAGTTCAATAACAGCAGAGAGACGAGAGAGCAGATGCATTTGTATATGTACAGCAGATCTATATCTATGGGTCTGTGTATATGTTCCTTGGAACCCTGGGTCCTGAAAATATGTCCTCCTGGTAATACAATAAACATAGAATTTGAAAACAATGAAATTAGGTGATTGAAACCAGCATCACCGACCACTTAAATCTTACAAGTAAGTCCTTTAGTTCTAATTCCTCAATGCTTTCCAAGGGGCTTCCTGCCTATAATTTCATTTAAATATTAACTGCAGATAGAAGTACACATGCTGGGGTTTAAATGTTTGCATTGCCTCACAAATTCATGTTGAAAGTGACATCCCAAGGTTGTGGTGATAAAAAGTGGGGCATTGGGAGGTGATTATGAATGGCTCAGTGCATTTATAAGAACAAGTGCTGAAGGGGCCAGGGAGAGAAGATGGCTTGAGTTCAACCCCCAGTTCCATTAAAAAAAAAAGAAAGAAAAAAAATATATATAACAAGTGCTGAAGATTGCCAGGTGTGGTGGTGTGTACCTGTATTCCCAGCACTCAGGAGTTCAAGGCCAGCATGGGCCACCTGTCTCAAAAAAAAAAAAAAAAAAAAAAAAAACAAAAAAAACAAAAAAACAAAAACAACAACAAAAAAAAGAAGAATACAAATTTTCCACCTGAAGTATTTCATTATAGCAGCTCCCTGGGTATATGGACACCATGGAGTGATCTCCTGCAGTCTGGTAACTCCTGTGCACTGTGGCCAGCACATTCCAATCCCAACGCCAGTCACCACAACATTGACTTTTGTGACATCAACACGTTCATGCTCACAGTCAGGAAACCAGCCGGCTGCTTCTCTCGCAACACTACCTGCTGTCTTTTATTTTTAAAGTGCAATATTTCAATCCAGCTCATTGGTGACTTATTCATTTCTGAAGCCATGTCTTAAGTATACCATTTTCTCTATCTAAAGATGTTACCAGTAACTTTAGAGGACATGGAATTTTTTGTTTGTTTGGGTTTTTTGGTTTTTTTTTTTTTTTGGGGGGGGCTTGCTTTCCTTTGAATGGTTACATGTGGAAGTATGTCATGAATATCTTCTCTTTCAGTTCTCCCCTTTGATCTACATTTTTTTTTGTGGCCAGCTCAGCCTGCCCTGGGGGCGGGGCTGGTGCAGCATGTGGTGCTGGGGTTTGAACCGCAGTCCCTGCACTTGCCTAAGCTTGCCTAAGTAGGTGCTTTAGACTGCTGAGCTATCTCACTGGCCCCCGATCTACATATTTTTTGATACTGCAGACTAGATAGGCTGCACTGTTGAAAAGTAAGCAAGCACTTACCTTCAAATGTTATGAAAACTGGATGATTCATATGGACTGACTCTGACCTTATCTAACAAGTCAGCCTGGACAAAACAGTTGAGTCCTTGTTTCAAGAAGACAGAGATCCTAATTTGTTTTCTAGGAAAATCTCATATAACAGAAAAAGTTGTAGAGCAAGAGAAAGTCTACTGTGATTAAATTGTTCCAAAGGGATATTTGTCTAACAAATATGAAAACTTACAAACTTTTAAAATCCTAAATGAAAAAATTACTTGGGCTGGCCAAATAGCTCAGTGGATTAAATCACCTGCAAGCAGACACAGGGCCCAGGGGTTTGATCCCTGGGCCTGCCGTGCTGACTCCACCCCTGGAGCATGCTAAAATGGCAATTAAGACTAGGCGTGGTGGCACATGCCTGTAATCCCAGCTCTTGGGAGGCTGTAAACAGGCAGATCACTAGGAGTCCAACCTAATAGTGAGACCCTGAACACCCTGTAGACCTGTAGATAAAAGAAAAAGAAAATTACTTGGGTAGTTGGAATATTCATATGTGAAGACTGAAAAATGTTAAGTGAAAGGTCACCGTCCCATGGTTTAATCTCAGTTCTCATGTAGTTAGTTCCATATGTCTATCCTGAGAAGTTTTGTGCTCTTAAACATGTTTAGTTTACAACTAAAAATAGTTTAGGAAATTATTCTAAACAAATGATCATTTCTCCAAATTAGATGTGGATTGGAAATCATTTTGACTTGAACATTGGATTCACAATAACCAAGTTGATGTCCCAGCGCTTGATTTACAAAACAGCAAGCTGATTCATACTTTGATTTGTGACATCTGGCCACTTTCAGAGAAGATGACATAAAGCACGTGAGAACCACGAATCCACCCTTCTCTTTCATTCCTCAGGTTGAATGCAGGCAATGCCAGTGCTCTGCACAATGACAGAGACACAGTGACAGGGAAGCTCGGATCCCTGATCACGTGGAGAAAAGCCAGCCCAGGGCCCGCCATTTCCTCCCTGGACTACTTGCTGTGTATGAATGCATATTCCATTGTTAAAGCTCGTGCATGCTCTGGATTCCTCGTCATGCCAATTGGTCCACTCTAACTTATATTAAGAACAATAGAATATACAAAGTTGGTGGGATCAGGGAGATCTGTAAAGTCACTAGGATTCTAATACAACACAGAAAAAGAGAGGGGGAAAGCTTCAGAATGGTTTTGTTTTGTTGGTACTTGGGGGGATCAAACTCAGGACTCTGGGCTTGCCAGGCAGGTGCTTATGCCATGGAGCTATCTTTCCAGCCCTACTTGAAGATTGTTTTAAAGTGCAAGTTTGACCAAAATGAATTAAGGTTTTGGGAAATTCAAACTATACCACAGGAGTGACTTCTCCTGTGTAGTAACTGACACTCTGCATGAAAGTAGGAGTACTTGATAGCGATATCACATTAAGAAGAAGTGAATATACAGTAGACGTCAATACGCATGTGTTCTAGCTAGTTTCATAAGGGAAAATACCTGAGAGGAGTTCATGCTGAGACCAAAGATGGGGAAGAGCAAGAAAGAAGTCCAAGTATACAGAAAGGGGTTAAATAGAGTGCACACTTGAGGTCTCCCTAGCAGTAGGAGGAGTTATTTCATGACAAACTTAGGGCAAAGCCAGTGAGGAGAATAAACCGGACAATGCTGTGTCCTCTTTGTCATCATGACTTCCATTGCTGTTGGCAGTGCATGTGGGTTAGAAGATTGGTTCTTTTGGTGATCTGTATAAATGAGCTTCGGTTTGTGGCCTGGAAAGCAGCTCTTATTCCCAGCTATAGCTCAGGAGGATCAGGCGTGCTGAGGTACAGTGGAAGTAGGAGAGAGAATCAACAGTGCTGTGTTGTAAGGAATTTAGCTACTCAAGGACACTTCACTTTTCAGCCTTTTCCAACTACTGTAGTTTAAGAGATATTTTTAAAAATTATCCTTGTGCTTTTGAAACTAGGTCACTAAATCTCTGTTACAAATTTGTTATAATACAACTAGAAGGAAAAGCAATATGTAAGAGAAATCTTGTTTAAATTTTGTAAATTTTATCATCACTTAAAATGGAAATACCATCTTAATCTGCTTAGGTATTAACTCATATTATATTGGCCAACTCATATGTTAGAAATGCACATTTGGCTTTGAAGATTTATTTAGATGCTTGAGAGTAGACAAATGTGGCACATTAATTAAAATGGACTTAGAGACAGCTTATTGACGTCATGTAGTTTCAAAAATTTAATTGCTAGCTGTAATTATGACTGCAGGTTCCCATCACTGTTCATTTCTAGTGGTTGTTGTCTTAGTTACTTTGCTGTTCCGGAGACAAAATCCTAACATCCAAGATTAAAAGAGGAAAATTTTGCTCACAGTTGGTAGAAGTTTCAGCCCACAGTCACCTGGCTCCAAGGAGAGTGGATGGCAGAGGGCACCACAGAGAGGAAAGTTCATGGAAAGGCAGGCGGAAGTGAGCCTTTCCTTTCCTGTCTGTCTGTCTGTCTGTCTGTCT
>NW_004524631.1:6839836-6873576 GCF_000260255.1 Octodon degus
TCTCTCTCTCTCTCTCTCTCTCTCTCTCTCTCTCTCTCTCGTGGCAGAACTGGGGATTGAACTCAGGCCCTTATGCTTGCCAGGCAAGCGCTTACTCTACTGAGTCCTCTCGCCTTTTGTATCGATCCAGGCTAGAAGCCTGTTGATTGGTGCTATCCACACCCAGCATAGGACTTCCCATTATCCACACCCAAAACAATGCCAAACCAATCAGTGGATTACTTTAGTACCACCTTAATCCAAGTATCACACACTCTAGAGAGAGCCAGCTCTGAAAAGCCCAATCTATTAGTGCACAAAGATCTAGGGGGACATCTGTGTATAAGCCGAGTTAGCCATTCATTTGGATGTCTTAAAGACATTAAGAAAAAGAAGACAATGTATAGAAGGAATAAAAGAGACAGCCAAGGTAAGATGGGTTTACAAATTTTTAGAATCAGAGTGTTTTGCATGTTAGAATAAATATACTTTTAAGTGCTTATGCATACAAAGATGGAACTGGAGATTTAAGCAATCAGTGTTTCAGTTGGATGAGAGGGTGGCCAGGCCTGTTATCCTGTCACTGGGGGAGCTTGAGGCAAAAGGGTGGCAGATTTGGGTACATCTGGGCAACTTTGTGACTGAGTATGCTCTTGTATCAAAATGAAAAATATAGAAGGGGCTGGGGATGTAGCTCAGTGCAGTCACCTTAGGATCAATTGTCTGTAGTGAAAAACAAAAGTATTCCCAATTTACTTAGTTGCTCCAGTTCTGTATTTCCAAGTTTATTTATTTATTTATATTCATTACAAGGTCTCACAATGCAAGCTTGGACTTGCAGTGATCCTCCTGTTTTCAGCTTCCCTAGTGCTGGGGCTACAGGTGTGCTCCATCACGCCCTGTCTTGGGGGCTGGCTCAGCATGCCCAGGGGTGGGCCAGCACCGCATGTTGAGGATTGAAACCCAGCCCGTGAAGGGAAGTATTTTAAAAGCAACCTCTAACCCAAGAAACATCAACTGATATCTCTGTACGATGGGTTGCTGCTGGTATTGCCTTTCTTGCTGGACAAGCTTTGTTAACATTTAGTCACATTTAGTTTTTCCTTCATTCATAGGACCTGTAAAGACTGTCGAACTTGAGAGTGAAATGTCAGGTTCCTTTGAATATGGTTCCACTCAGAAAACACTTAAGACAAAAATTTTGACTTAAGAATTCAATATATTAACAGCTGCCAGTATCACTCATCAAATTTGGCTCCCATGGAGGCTGCCCTGGGCCCCAGGTAAAATTCTTCATCATCCTAGATAAAATGCATTTCCTTAGGCCCTGACATGTGCCCTGGGAGACCGATCGGGCTGATGGTGATGATTATTGTAACGAGCAGTAATTACTGTTGGCTGAACACTGATTCCAGAATTTCTGAAGTTAAAACAAAACAGCTATTATTATAGCAAGGAAGAGAATTTCATTCCACAGGTCACGTGCTGCTTAACTCCCATTAGTAGTAAAGGAAGATTGCCCATATATATTTCTCATTCCTTAGTGGCATTAAAAAAACTCAAAATAGGTATCTCCCAATTAACCTTTCAAAACAGAAGTATCTCTTTAGAAAGAGACAAAATTAGTTATTTTCTCTTACTGAAGAAATTTAGTGGAAAAAACAGTCACTTCCTATATTGACAAGCAGTAGGCTTTTATACAATTTGAAGTAAGGACCAGATCATCCCATAGACCATCAGTAAAGTCAGTGATAGGGTAAAAAGAAAGAAGACTCCCAAGTTGGTGCTACTTATTGAAACAGGGGAACCTAGAACATATTATTCAAAATTTTCTAGGCCCCTGGAGTATAATCAAAGAATCTGGTTGTTAGAACAATAGCAGAAATAGTGATTATACTCACAAAACTTCAAACTTCTCCAAAGGATACTTGAGCAAGCCTGTAATGCCTACATCTACAAGGCAGAGCACTTCCCTTAAAGACGAGTTAAAGTCTTTAGACTTTCTCAGAGATCATCTCATACGAAGGCTCTTCCTTATTCTACCAATCCTTGGGGGTTATCTTTAAATATAGCTTTACCTACTCTTGAGAAGTCAACTAAAATTACTTCATTTGTTGAATAAGTGCCTTGAAGAAAAGAACACTGAGTAAAGCAATAAAAAGTGATGCCTTGGCTGGTGGCTACTTTACAGTGAAGGGTCAGGAAGGAAGTGGCTTCCCAGGTGAGGTAAGGAGCTGGCCAAGAAAGGCCAGAAAAACCAAGCAGAAGTAATGGCTTTGTGATTGCCCCACAGTCCACAGCATGTTTTGGAACCTACAGGCACCTTCTAACCAAAGCAATAAAGGGACTGGAGGGGAGGAGTGACCTGACATTATGTCTGAGGGAAAGTCAAGGGCCAGATTGTATGTGCCCACAAAAAAGTTTGAATTTATTCTAAGCATTCTGGGAAATTGCTTAGGCATGCTCTTATTTCATTTATCCTTTCAAAAGACCACCCAGATTCCCATACAAAAGCTGGGTATCATAAGGCAAGAGTGGAAGAGAGGGGACCATTTTGTGTGACGGCTGATGGTGATTAGACTATAGTGGTAGAAAATGCAGAGAAAAGAATAGATTCAGGATATTTTTGAAGAATATTCTATAACATAGTTTGATGAATTATAAATAGGATTGAGCAGAAAGAGGGCAAGTCAAGATTTAACTCATTGGATGATGCTGCCACGGGGTGAAATAGACTGGAAAGTTCAGATTGTTTTGCGGGGCTAGGAGAAAGATATTGTTTGTGAACATGTTAAACATGAGGTTCATTTTAGACATCAGAGAATAGATTTTTGGAAGATGGGTGGACCTTGTACGGTTTGTGTCTAGGTGTCCCCCCAAAGCCTCATGTAGTCATGGGGTGGCTTCTGGAGTTTGTGATTGATTATTGTGAGTGTGGATGCTGCACCCGCCCTGGGGCAGGTATTTTGCATTACAATGTGAGGAGGGGAGAGAGGCTAGCTAGCTGCTTAAGCCGCTGCCACTCCCTTTGCTTTCTGCTCTTTGCTCCCACCACAAAAGGTTGATCTCTGCCATGTGCCATTCTGCTTGGAGCCGGCTGAGTATGAACTAAAACCTCCACTGACTGTGAGTTAAACAAACCTTTCCCACCTTCATTTTGGGTGTCAGGTATTTGTCCCAACAACCAGAAGAGTAACTGAGGCAGACCTTGAGAACAGTTGTTATTAGCATACAAGGTAAGGAATGGGGAGTGACCCAGGGCAAGTCTCAAGTTCTGGTGTGAAGAAAAGCAGAGATAGGACATGGAGGCTAAGATGAATCTAAAGTTAAATACTTTTGTTTTACAGTGGAAGCAACAAAAGCATATTTGTAAGTTTCTGGGAAGACGCTGGTGGTACACATTGAAGGAAGGAATAAGGTCCTCCAAAGACAAGAGGAGGAGAGGGATCCAGAGAAAAGTGGAGGTTAGTCTTTGACAGGAGTGGGGATGGCATCCCTAAGCAGTAGAGGAGGCAAATAGTGTGAGGCAGATGTGGCCACTTTTATAGGTTTGAAGGTAGGAAGATCAGGCATATCCTTTGATTTTTGTGTTTCCCAATGAATGGTGAGACCAAGTGATCAGCCAAGAGTGGCAGGCAGGGCTGGGGAATATAGGTTTGGTGGGAAGGAACTAAACATGTACTGTGGAAGACTAAATGTGGAAGTGTAATAGGATTTTTGAGTTGTGCTGTGTTCCCAATTGAAATCACTGGCCATACATTGGAGATTTTAAAAAATGTTGTTGGAATATTTGGGAAATCTGATTCTTGCATGGAGTAGTTGTGGCAGTGAGTTTAATTACATTAGGAGTAAGGCTGGTGAGATAGCTCAGTGCCTGCTTAGGCAAGCGCAGGGACCGGGGTTCAACCCTGGCACCACAAGCTGCTCCGGGGCCCCGCCCTCAGGCACACTGAGCTGGCCACCGAAACCTGGGGGTGTGGTGGTGCACACCTGTAATGCCAGTGCTGGGGAGGCTGCAAACAGGAGGATCACTACAAGTCTGAGCTGCGTAGTGATGCTCCTGTACCAAAATTACATTAGGGGCATTTTTCAGAACAATGTAACTGTGGGGAGAGTGTTACAGTTTGTGTCTAGATGTCCCCCCAAAGCCTCATGCAATATTGGGGAGCTTCTGGAGTTTGTGGTTTATTATTGTGGCTGTGGATGCTGCACCTGCTCTGGGGCAGGTAATTTGCCTTTCAATGTAAGGAAGGAGGAGAAGTTAGCTGCTTGAGCTGCTGCTGCTACTCCTCTTGTGCTCTTGTCCTTTGCCTCAGCCATGAAAGGCTGCTCTCCGCCATGTGCCACTCTGCTTTGGACCCAGCTGAATATGGACTGAACCCTCCAGTAACTGTGCACTAAATAAACCTTTCCTTCCTTCAATTTGGGTGTTGGGTATTTGTCCCAGCAATGAGAGAAGAGTCACTGAGACAGAAAGAGAGAGAGAGAGAGAGAGAGAGAGAGAGAGAGAGAGACAGCTTCTGTACATGATTATAATTAGTTATCATGTGAATCTGGATATGAGGACATAAGGGAGTGATGAATGTTGAAAAAGCAACAGAACTAATGAATGGAAGATTTCTATGAGGCCAAAGGCTTGTTGCAGAGAGGTTACCTAACTAAGTGCGCAGAGGTTATTGGTGGAATTATTAAATCTTATTAAAATTTTGAATTTAGTTGATTTGACAGGAACCACAGCATCAATGTTTTAAAGAGCATTACAGGTAATAAAAGGTGAAAGTCTTGTTAAGAGCTACTAGAGAAGGGGAAGATGTATAATCAGTTCACAGCTATGGACCAAAGGTCAGCCGAAGGCATGAGGCTGCTGGTCTGAAGCTCTCTTTTGGTTGTACAGTGGCCTGGGAGTGACCTGGGAGTGAGCAAGCATTTTAGGGTAAGGTTGAATGTAACTACAGTAAATATTAACTGTGATAAGAATCCCAACTAAAAAAAAAAATGGATGTATTTCCATTATTATAGAAGTTTCTCCTGGGACAATTAGCTTGCTGTGGTACAGTAGTCTGGGAGAATGAAGGATATCCCCAATAGCATGACAAGGGTCTAAAGGCCCCCTCAAGAATTTTGGGCCATGGCTGGGAGTAGTGCACACCTACAATCCCAGCACTCAGGAAGCTGAGGCAGGAGGATTGCTGCCAGTTTGAGGCCAGCTTGGGCTAATAGTGAAATCAAAGTTGTCCTAAACGACATATTGAGACGCTCTGTCTTTAAAAAAAAAAAAAAAAGTGAAAATAATTCTGGGCAAATTATCTTACTTACTTTTGCTTAGACCAAAATCATTATATGAACTAGGCAGGGTGGGCCACACTTGTAATCCTGGAATTCTGGGGAGCTGATGCAGGAAGATCACAAGTCTGAGCCTAGTCTGGGCAACTTAGCAACTTAGCAAGACTGTCTCAAAATAAAAAAATAAGAAAAGGGCTGAGATATAGCTTAGTGCCAAGACTCGGACTTCAGTTCCCAGTAACGCGTGAGTGCACGCAGGCACACACACACACACAGATAAAAATATTGCTTATGATCTAATGATAAAATAATTTTCTTTATAGACTTCAACAACAACAACAACAACAACTATATATATATATATATAGTATTTAGTACAGGGTATACAGGGTCTCACTATGTAGATTGTACTCATATTGATTCTCCTGTTTAAGTGCTGGGAGTACAGGCGCACTCCACCATGATACAGAGAGAAAAACTGGTCTCGGGTGGGTGACCTCCAAACCATATAGGGAACCTCCAAGTGACATAGAGAAAAACGATCTCTGGACCTGACCTGCACGAGTTTGTGTTCTCTAAAACCGAAGAATGAATTTTAGGAACAAACGGAGGTTATGAGCAGAATATATTTATTGAGAGAAAGAAAGCTCCTGTCCAAGAGAGGGCCAGGAGGGGGGCTGAGCGGGTAGTTTCCCGGGAAGCTGTCTCTTCCAGGGACTTTTATAGTGTAAAACCATGTGGGGCAAAGGTGGAGAGAATGGGAACTCGCTTAGTTGGGCAGGAGGTGGGACAAAACTATGGTCAACCAATGGGATTACATATGGGACAGGGTCTTTTCCTGTTGGGGGTTGGAATGCAGGACAGGGTCTCTTTCTGTTGGGGGTTGGCCTAGTGACTCACTTGGGTCTTTCCAGGTGATTGATACCTATTTAGAATATCAATCCCAGGTGCTACTCATTTAGCATTTGTTTGGCCTTCAGGTCTGTAGGTCTGGTTCACAGTAGGTGCATCCATCCGTCCCTCGCACAGTTGTAAGGCACCTCATCCTTCTGTGCTGTTACCTTCCAGGGCCTGGCCCTGTCTGACTGCCTATAATATTTCTATCTAACTCGGCTGTCTGCAACAACCACACCCAGTCTCAACTGCCATCTCAGAATGCCCTGGGGCGGGGCCGGCATGGCACTCCAGGGATCGAATCCTGGCTGCTGTGCTTTGCCTAAGCAGGTGCTTCAGTCTGCTGAGCTATCTGGCTGGGCCTAATCAACAAAATTTTGTATTAATGTAACAAGGTATGTTTGAGATATACAACACTAGTTTCTGCTTATTTATTTTTGTGTATGTTTCTAAGACAGGGTCTCACTATGCAGTTCAGGCAGGCCTTGAGCTTACTTTGTAGCCTAGGTTGGTCTCAAACTTGCAACAATCCTCCTGCCTCAGCCTCCCAAGTGCAGATTATAGGCATGTGCCACCATGTGCTTTTATTTACGTATTGACTTACTTTTTTGCTGAGGCTGGGGACTGAAGTGAGTATGCTGGGCATGCTAGGCAATTGCTCTGACATGGATCCACATGCCCAGCCCTGCCTTGCTGAATTCTGCAGTGGAAAATTGTCAGCGATGAGCTAGCCCAGGCTCACTTCATGGGAGGTTAAATATGATAGGTCTTTCTGCATGGCTCCCTGGGGGTGCGATGTCCAGAGAGATAAGGTTCCAGGTTATAAAGCAAATACTGGACCTTTTACCTGGATGATCACAAAGGAACCAGGTGACAGAAGTAAGATGTGAAAACAAAGAGTAGTCAAGGAAAAATTGCCAGGTTGTAGCCAACCATGGCTGGCTCCAAAACTCATGGGCACCAAGTCAGGTCACATGTGGCCTGAAAATCTTATAGAACTCACCCAAGCAGGGCTCTCACTGTTTTCTGTCATCACTGTATGGACAAAGGGACAGAAGCCCCTAAAAGAAAAGAGAATATTTTAAAAGAAAATAAACCATGAAAGAAAAAGAGTCAAGGATGTTTTCTATTGGTTTTAATCTAAAGTTGAATTTATCATAAAGAGGTGAAAATGATCAGGCAATGTTCAAAAGGGCAAATTTGAATGTAACTACAATAAATATTCACTGGGACAATAACCCTAACTGTTAACATGAGCACATTGCCATTGTTACAAACATTTGGTTTAACTTAATCCCCAGAATATATTACTGCCAAAAGGAATCTCATTGACAAGAGCTAATGCACTGGTTGTTCTTAAAGCCATCCCCTTTTAACTGTTGACTTACTGGTAGTGTTCGGCAGGGAAGGGCCTACTTTTATTACCTCTGTCATCAATCTCAGTGGAGTTCAGAGATATTTGCTTGTAGTTACCACAGTTTATTTCTTTGCTGCCTAGAGTCCGCACGTGTGAACAAGAGCCCAGAAGTTCTGGTGGTGCCACATTTCTATCAGATGACAGCGTTACTCTGATTAGAGACAGGGCAAGGGCTTGGCCGTGCTTCCATTCCAGCTTCTTTCGACCAAAGCCAACAGGAAAGACAGCAGAAGCAGAATGCACAGTGAGCTCACTTTATGAAGCTTTAATACAAACAGCTTTGCCTGGGGGTGCCGGATGGGGCTGGTGGGGAAGGGTTCTCCTACATTCCCTTTAGCGTCTTAGCCATTCCCTAGCCTCAGATTTGCAAACAGCTTTCGACATCTCAGAACCAAAATGGAAACATAAATTAAAAAGCATCACTATAACACCTTCAAACTTTGGCATTTAAATGAAATAATGTCTTATAGTAGGAAGACATTATTTATAGCAGACATTATTTTTTACCATTATTTATAGTAGGAAGATTTTTCTTTGTGGCACTGGGTATTAAATGCAAAGCCTTCGTACTGAGTTACATCCCAAACCCTTTAACCATTTTTATTAATGTTACTATTTTTATTTTAGACAAGTTCTTGCTAAGTTCCAAAGTTGCCCAGGCTGGGCTCAAACTTGTGATGCTCCTGCCCCAGTCTGCTGGAGCGCTGGGGTGACAGGTATATACCCCTTTGCTAGGCTTGGCAAGACTTTTGGTCAAAAAGACATTCTGGAGATACAGGAGATACAGATTGAACCCCAGTGCAGCCATCAAGTTATCCGTGCTAAGCCTCTGCCTTTCTGGGTGTCGACTTCCTAATGCTTTCTTCCTAAGTGCAAGCATTCTAGCACTTCCTAATTAGCAGAATGAAAGAACTCAAAATTATCAATCATTTGTAAATGGTGCCCTTTAGGAGTCTTCAGAAGGGTGGGTGAGAAATCCTCACCAAACATCTTGTTTGTTTTAGATGCTATGACATGTTTGAAGAAAGATTTCTGTCTTAAAAAACAAAAACAACAACAACAAATTCACCAACTATTGGATTAGAAATGTTCTTTAAGGGGGCTGGTGAGATGGCTCAGTGGTCTAAAGCACCTACTTAGAACAAGCTTAGCAAAGCACAGGGACTGCGGTTCAATCCCCCAGCACCACATGCTAGCCAGCCCCGCCCCCTGGTGGGCTGAGCTGGTCACACACACACACATAAATAAATAAAATTTTTTTTAAAAAAGAAATGTTCTTTAAGGGGCTGGGGAGATGGGCTCAGCAGAATAAGCGCTTTCCTGGCAAGCGCAAGGGCCTGAGCTCAATCCCTGGTTCTGCAAAAAACAAAAAAAAAAAAGTTCTTTAAGCATTTTGTTCTGAAATTTGCTTAGTAACGAATTATTTGAATTTCACAATGGTGGTTCCTGAGCTTTTGTGGTTTTGGTGGTGGTGCCACTGTGGATCGCTCCCTGGGTCTCACAGAGATGCAAGCATTCTAGCACTGAACTGTATTACCCGCCCTTTATTAAGACCTTATTTTGAGATAATCTCTTTAAGTTGCCCAAGCTGGTTTCAAACTTTCAATTCTTTTTTTTTTAAATTTATTTATTTATTTACAAAATCTCAAAACAAGATTTTAGGAGAGTAGCAATGGTTAGTACATTGTGTATTGTTACTGCCAAAGTAGTTTCTCATATTACAAGATATAGGCAAGAAATAATAAATAAACAACATAGGTACAAACCTGTTTTTTTTTTTTAAAGTCAACAGAAAATGGAAATATACTTTTTAAAGTTTCTAACACTAGGAGAAGATATCATACAATGTCTTTTAAATAAATTGTAAGTCAAAGATACAGTATAAATCTTAGAACAAAAATTAAGATTAAGCAATATTCAGAATATTAAATGTTTCCAAACAATTGAACTCAGAAAAAGTTTTCATGATAGCAAAGAAGTACTAAGAGTAAAACATAAGATAAATACTGGAATGGCAAGTAAATGACCAGCACTTCTAACAGTTTGAGGATAGGATATCGCACAAAGTTCTAGTGTGTTGTGGACACGCATAATGACCGTGACAGTTACTGGTGGCTAGGCGTCACTTGTGGAACTGAGCTACAGCTATTTCTTTGAAATCCACCCTGTAGACGCAGGTGGAATCATGACCCATAGGGTGGAAGAGAAGTTTATTTGTAGGGTGTGCTAATGAAAATAATCTGCTGCTGAACACAAAGGAATAATTAAAAGACTACTATTGTAAACCTCTTATTCTCCTCTGTTTAATTGTTTGCCCTATTTGGCGGGTTCTTTCCATTCTCATTCATGGGGCTATGATCAATTTGCTCCCTCTCTAGAACATCATTCAGTAGTCTGTGTAGGCTTGGCTTTGTCATCATGAAATTGTTTAGTTGTTCTTTGTCATGAAAATATTTCACTTCTCCATTATATTTGAAAGAGTTTTGCAGGATAGATCAGTCTGGGTTGGAATTTGTTTTCTTCCAAGACTTGAAGTACTTTGCTCCATGCTCTTCTTGACTTGATGGTTTGTGAAGAAAAATCTGCCATTATTCTGATGGGTTTTCCTTTAAATGTGATCTGTTTCTTTTCTTTAGCGGCTTTTTTTATTTTTATTTTTATTTTTGACATCAGTTATTTTTATTTTAAAGAAAAAAAATAAAGCAATGGTACAAAATCTCAAAAAAGATTTTAGGAGAGTAACAATGGTTAGTACATTGTGTATTGTTACTGCCAAAGTAGTTTCTCATATTACAAGATTAGGCAAGAAATAATAAACAACATAGGTACAAACCTCTGTTTTTTTTTTTTTTTAAGTCAACAGAAAATGGAAATATACTTTTTAAAGTCAAACTTTCAATTCTTCTGCTTCAGTCTCCTAAATAGCTGGGATAACAGGAATGGGCTTCCATGACTGGTTCTGGACCTTTTAATTATCTATCCTAGTCAGTAAAAAAAAATTTTGTGTTGCATTTCCAAAATAAATAATCGTAAATTACGTATGTGAATTACTTTAAAATACATGATTCCTGTTAACACATCTCCCCAAAATAGAAATTTCAAAAAGAATATGAATATGAAACTTACAAAGTAAATTATAAATTTATATGTTAAAAGTTAAAATCATTATTAGTATAGTGTTTAGTACTTAACATTATTAAAATTAACATTAAAACTTTTAGTGTGTGCCCTGCTCTTTGAACATGCTATATCTGATTGGTTGGCCATTACTTTTGACATTACTGCTTAGTACTTATTAATTTTCTACTATGACAGTAGGGCTCACAGTAGATTTTCAATATTAATAGCACTTTTTGTCAGGACCTGCAAACAAAACTTAAACAGCCTATAGTTTTAAGATTTTTGAATGATTCATAGCATCACACAAGATTCTGAAAGATAACAATTCAGTGTTTTTAATTTCAGACAAACTAGTCTACTCCAGCTGGTATAAGGAGAAAATTTTTATGAAGATAACAGATAGTGTGATCGTAACGGTTGATTGTGTTGATTTGAGAAGTTTAGAACCTTAACTAAGTCAGCTCTGTGAATCTACACCCTAGGCCAGCTGGTCGCCTGGATAAAGAGGAAATAAGGCAGAATGGACTTGCTTCTAGTCTTCCGGGGAGCCCCAGTCTTTGCCTTCAGCTTGGACATCATCTCCTGGCTTCTAGCACAGACTTTGTGGCTTCCACCTTGGGTCCTTTAGCTGTCGATCACATACCCATCTGCCTCCTGGTACAGACCTGCACAGGGCGCTGCAGTGAGCTCCACACCTTGACAGAATCCTCCAGTCTCCAGTGAGCAGACACTCTGCACACTTCCACGTCTGACTCTCAGAGACCATCGTGAGCTGGTCTTGAAATGTGTTGTACATTTGTATATCTTATATCTGTTTCTCTAGTAAAACACTGACTGATACAGTGAATGTTAATCTGATAGGTCAACTTTATTGGATTAAAAAATGCCTAGCAGATTAGTAGAGCATTCTCCTGGGTTTATCTGAATGGATCCTAGAGGCCCAGCCTTGAGTAATATATTTGGCCCCATGACTGCTCTGCTTTCTGGCTGCCATGAACTGAGCAGCCTTGTTCCATAACATTCTTTTGCCATGATGTTCCTGCATGCCTGCCTACCCTAGACAGAATCCCTTGAACTGTGAGCCAAATAACCTCTTCTTAGGTTGTGGGTGTCAGGGAATGTATCCAGCTATGGGAAAGCAGAGTAATACAGTTTGCAGATCTGTGGGAAGACCAAAGAACCAGGCTTGGTGCATCACATAGCAACCAGGAGAAATGCCCTCCCACAGCTCAGGGCAGATCTAGCAAAACACCCCAACTTTCTCTGCTTACTTTTCAATGTAACTGATGCTTGGGAACAGATGCCAGAAACTCCAGCACAGTGACCCAGAAATTCCAATGCCTTGGCCTCTGAGCTTCACCGAGATCCAGTTGCCCCTAGTGACCACTGTCTCACATTGACCATTGTGCCTCCATGTCTCTGCAGATGTATCAGCTACTAGACAATTTGGTGAGTCTAACTGCAATGAAGAGAGTAGACCTAGCAATGCTGTTCACTCACAACTTTTGATAAGAAGGGCCATATCGAGTAGGACTGGGAGTGAAGGAACAGTTGTCCTCTTCCAAGCGGGTGGGGAGACAGGACACAAGTCACCAAGTCCAAGAAGGCAAAACTTGGTTGCCAGCCAAGTCAGAATCAGTCTTTCAGTAGTCTCAAACAGGAAGGAGAATGGGCCCTGGGCTTTCTGGGGTAGCAGAATAGGACAGGTGTATAGCTTGGCTGCTGTAGGTTACACAAAAGGCAAAGTCCAGCTCCAAGAAAAGAGAATAGCAACAATGAATTAGAAGCTACTGTTTTCAACCAACCAAGATGGGTTCCAGTTTTGGTTAAGACAGAAGTTCAGTACAATTCAACACATTTAGTATGAGCTAAATGCTCAAAATGTGTCCAGAAGCTGAAATCCACGTGCATGTATCTGATTCTGCAAACGGGAGCAGCCACCTACCAGGAAATCCTTATCAATGGGGGAAAGGAGCTCCATCTTGTCAGTAGCCTAACCTCCAGAGCATTTGGATCTAACCAGGCTATCACTGTCCTACCTGCCAAGCCAAGTAAAAAGCAACACTCCAGTTATTTACTGCTACACAACAAACTGCCTCAGCACAGTGATGTAAAGCAATAATCTCTTTTATTATGTTCAGGGAATGTGTTGCTTATCTCTGCTCTATGTTATCTCAGAGACACCTCAGTAGGGAAGACTCAAATATCTAGAGGTGACTCCAACAGCTGAAGGCGGAACTCAACTGGGGACTTCACTCACCTGACTGGTTCCTGTGTTGAGACAGCTCTAAGGTTGGGTTCCCCTGGAGCTGTTAAGAGACCCTCCAGGAGACTGCTCCTTGGGTCACCTTGAAAGAGCACTTAACTTTTAAGAACATCAGTTTCTTCACTTATGAAATGAGGTTTAAAATGTCAGAGTTATAAAGAAAAATGAAGCAATATATACAAAATGCCAGTGAAGTTTCACACTTAGTAGTCGTTGTTGTTTTGTGCTTGTTATTATCATCATGGAAACTATTAGGAAGAAGACTGATCTGAGAAGACATCTGAAGGCTGAATATGATTTTGATGGCCAGAGAAAGGAGGTAGGGAGAGGGATTTTAAGCTGATCAAAAACATGTGAAAAGGCTATTTTTGCAATTCTACTTGTAAGTGACATTTGTTTCTTCCTTTGTTTTGGAAACTAAGGGATTCTTTTATATAAAAGGATTCAAGAAAAAAAAATTGAAGCTGAAACTCACTGACAGCAAACTACCAAAGCTATATTCACGTCTAGGCTTTTCAATATTTTTATGGACTAAATGATCTACAGTCTTTTCCTTCATAAATCACTGAATCATCTTGCTCTAATAAATCTTCGTGAATGAAAGTAAAGAAAGTCTCTGTCTGGGGCCAAATTGAAAAGGGAATCCTGGGGGCTTGTGGTTGTGGGAAGGGGAGGGCTGATAACTCAGGGCTTAGATTTTAAAGCACTTATGGCCTCAACACACAGCTGTGGCCCGCCATGAGCTAACAGCTCTTGCATCAAGCTACCTCAAGACCAGCTACCCTATCCAAGAAAGGCTCGTCCAGAAAATCATCAGCTCATCAGACAAAGAAATACCACAGAGGCTTTTTTTTTTTTTAAACTGGCCTCTGGGTCACAAAGAAAAGTGTCTCCTGACAATTCTCTCTAACAGACCTGCTATCACCCATGTCTGAAGTTCTAATTACACTTCCTCCATGGTTTCAGGAAGCCTCCAGCTGACAAATTAATGAAAAAAACTGATAGCACTGGATTAACTGATAAACGGAAATGTAAAACCACTCTGCAGGGATATGTCCTCAAGTAACATTACACATAATTTCCCAGAAAAAGTCTTTCTGATGGTAAACTCAAAATTTAAATTTCTAAAATATGGGCTTCAGCAACAGTTAGAAGAGTAGCTATAACAACAAAAGGATTAGATCTCTAGGAACTTTAAATAATAGAGCTCTCAGACTAAAATAAAGGTTTAAATGTATAAAAACTTTGCATTAAGATTAAAATTAAAAAGATAATGAAGCATTGTGAAAACATAACTACATGCTTTAAAAAAGAACAAAATATAATTGTATAAATTTAAAGAATAATTGTACTTGATCTTAGCCAAAAGGCTGAGAAGCAATTTAAAAAAAATAATTGAAATAAGAAAATGTAACAGACAGGTTAAATAGCTTTTTGGATATAGCTAAAGAGAGACTTGAAGTATTTGAATATAGATCTGAAGGCACAAAGAATTAAAATTTGTTAGAGGGAGGCTAAGAAATGTGGAAGATAGAGCAATAAGATCCAGCATATATCTAATCCAAGAATAAGAAAGGAAGAGTTGAAAGGCTGAAAGACAGGCAGTATTAAAAAAGGTAACAGAACATTTACTAAAAAATTTTTCTTTTGAAATGGAAAGCCCTTCTAGCACTCTGGAGGCTGAGGCAGAAGGATCACTGGTTGACATCAGCTGAAGCTACACTGAGGTTCCGGACCTGCCTTGACTACATGGTGAGACCTTGTCTCAAAAAGCCAAGCCAAGCCAAACCACACCACACCACATCACACACCACACCACACACCACACCAAGCCAAGCCAAGCCAAACCACACCACACCACATCACACACCACACCACACACCACACCAAGCCAAGCCAAGCCAAGTCAAACCAACCTGAAAAGCCTTCCACTTAGAAAGTAGATGTTCTAAACAAGATGTGCTGCTTTAGCACTGGTGGACAAGATTAACTGGATATAAATATCCTCTCAAAAATTTTGTAGTTTATGCAGAGAGATAACAGAAGTACAGACAAAAGAAGTGCTAAAGAAAGGAGCCTGGCGATTGCTTCCATTTGAAAGAATCAGATCAACAGTACTGGAATCCATGCTGTTTGTCTTGGCTCACAAAAGACGGATAAACTGAATGTATGAAGAGGAAGTACCATCTGCTTTGTACGCCACTGTTGCTCACCCCTCAGTTGTGAGGCCATCCTCTAATAGAGAATCTTCAAGATTCTTCTCTTATGTTCAAGACAGACCAAAAAAAAAAAAAAAAAAAAATCAAAAACTCTCAGGGGCTGGGGAAATAGCTCAGTAAAATAAGCGCTTGCCTGGCAAGTACAAGGGCCTGAGTTCAATCCCCGGTTCTGCCAAAAAAAAAATCAAGACAGAGCCCCGATTTTTGCCTTTTATTCAGAGACCCTGTGTTGTGCGCTTAATTCATCTTCCTACATCTATTTCCCAACAACTCCCTTCTTGGATCCCATAACCCCGGCAGGCCAAGATTCCCGATGCTTTTGGTGGGAACTTTATGTTTCTCTACCTTTCTTGCTATTTGCGATATGGTAACAGCTTTGAATAAAAGGCAAAGTTCTGCAGATTTCTCCTGAAAATGATTGGAGGATCTTAAAATATTTGAAGCAGGAAAAATAATATCAGAACTGTGCCTTAGGAAGATTGAACAGCAGTGCTCTGTGGGGTGAATTAATAAAGGAGGTTCATGGAGCTCAGGAGCTTGGACTACATGCCTGCATGTCACTGCCTGGGGAGGCACAAGAGGGACCAAACTATCCACTTAATTTGATGAAGATTCTGGACATAAATATCATGCACATTTCAACAGATCCTTTAACACAAGAGAAAGAAATCCATCAAAATATTACTATGTTGGCTTCTCTACATTGGTACTTCCACTACACCCAGATACAAACTGTCTATGAAGGCCCTGATCCTGCCAGATATTCAATACTAGAGTCCCAGTTCAATGCCAATCAACTGAGAACCTACATATGACTTGGATGGTGATATTTTCCCCATAGACTATTACTTCTACATAAGTGTAACCCCAGACCACTTTTAAAATTAGTCTTCAGTTCCTCTGTTCAACAGGAGTTCATTTCCAGTTTAAAAAAGTATTACCCAAGAGTATATGTTGAGTTGATTTAGTATTAAGTTTAGTATTAAATACTGTACAAGAGCATTGTATTTTAAAAAAAATATTGGAGTGCAAGTCATATCACATATCAAACTTCTGGCATATCTACCTGGACCCTTAAGGCAGATAATTCAAGATCAATTCCTACAGTTTCTTCAGTGTACAATTGATTCTCTGTACAGAAATTGCTTCTTTTCCAATACAGGACTGTAGTATGATTCCTTGTCTTAATCTTTGGAAAGATTATGAAACATTTGCTATAGGACATGCATCATCATTTTAGAAAACTGAGCGTTACCCCAGTAGTTATGTTTCTGGAAAAGTGAGTATAAATCAAGTTTTTGTAAGTCAAATCATCATTTAACTGTCCCAGGGGAGCTCATTATTTAATAAAATAGTATGGAGTGAATAATCACATTGTGATGTGGCTTTTCATAAGCCAGGGCACACCTGTATGGCTCTCTGTCATGGCTATAGGACTTCAGTACACAGAAGAGTTTGAAGGTTGCCAGGTCTGCCCTGGACTCCAGTCAAGGGAATTAGGTTATTGAGTACTGAGGATCTTGTTACACGGCAGTCTCATTTCTAAGCTCCCTCACCCTAGGCTCTATATTATGTGTTTTAAAAAGATTGGGAAATTTTACCAAATGTATGTGTTTTAAAGTATAGTAAGCAAGTTAATTTGCTCTGATTATGTGTGGATATTTTCCTGTCCCTCAAAACCATTTGTTCAATTAGAGAATGTTAAAGTCCTCAATGTATAAATTTCACAAATCTTTTATTTATTGGCAGAGATCTAGATTTAATCAAAGCTTAATGTTTAAAAGTAAGGGCAACAATCTGACTCATGGAAAATGCAAATTAAAATAAACCACGTTAAAATATGCAAAAACATTTTAACAAGAAGAAAAAAGAAAGCACTTACTCTATTACTCTCTCACTTCCTCTTTGAATTGCCCTGGTGGCTTCCATTTCCCAGCAGGGCGACACTGTAGCCTAGAAACATTACACACCTTCAGATACAGACTTTGTGCATACTGTGAAGAAAGCCTAGCAATTGAAGGCCAGGGGAGGAGCGATGCATCTGTCAGCAAGTTTCAGTGGCCCTCATCATGTAGCCCAGGTTCTGTTGTTTCAGGCTCTCTGGGAAGTGGACAGAATTCTCCCTGTATGAGATGAGCTGAGGGTAATGTTGACTTACACTGAAAGCAGCTAGGTTTTAGGAAACTGATTTGTCAGTATACACATGCACAAGAGTTCCTCAAAAATACACACACACACACACACAAACCACACGAATTCACACTGCAAAATTAAGTTGCAAGAGACAGTTTTATATAGCTCAAGGTTCTCCTGCTTCAGTTATTTGAAGAGCATCTGCTGACCAAAGAAAAAGTATCTCATTACAGATTGGAATGAAAAATACTGTATGCAAGACCCCCGGTGCACATGTCCACACCCCAGAAGGCTTACATTTTGCCAAATTACTGAGTATTAGTGAACGGATCACTAAACATTTCCATTTGTTAAAGTGCTACTCTGTGCACCAGGCACTGTAGTAGGCATTTTGTCTGCATTATGTTGAATTCTCACAATAATCTTGCAAGGTATACATCATTATTCCCATGGCACACAAGATCAAAAGACACTCCGAGAAGCTTAGTAATTTGCCTTAGGCTACACAGCTGATAAAATGTAGTATTGGGATTTGAAACTTAAGCGGGTTACCCATAAGGTCTTTATAAGTCTGTCTTGCCACTTCAGAGTTTATTTATAATGTATAATGACCTTGAATTCTGAATACTTCATTTTGGAAAAAAAAAACCCAATAGCAGCTATGGTTTCTAAAACATTTTAATATATTAATCTCATGCAGAGGGGGCCTGCCCCTTAGCTCAGTTCTTTAAGTGGCTGCTTCAATGAAGCCTTCAGGCTCAGGTTGTTGTGGTTCCATCCCCACAACTCAAGTCAGCCAAACCTGCCCTGAAGGCATTTGGAGAAAAAAAAAATCCTTCTCATGCAGAAAGGAATGACTATTTCCACGTTGCAGATGAAAAGTCAAAGTCTGGAGAGTTTAAAGCATTGTCTCTTTCAACATCCTCTCAGCTGACGGGGAGGAAGGTGTGTAGCCAAAACCCCTGTAACATAAGGAAGGAGAAACATGACACAGACCTGGCAGGAAAAATATTCGAGGAGGGGGAGTGGGAAAGGGGCAATTAATCAGACAAAGATCCAAAAAGCATCATGGGGCATTTGGCCTTTAAACCCAAAGGCCAATGGATATGGGATCCCAGGGATTCTGCAATGGGTCAGAAGAGTGGTAGCTTTTAAATGTAGGCTCATTACCTCTTACCCCCCTCACAAGGCAGAAAGCAGGATTTGGAATGAGAGTCCGTCAAGGAGATGAACCCATCTAAAAAGACAAGCAGGATAGAAAGCCTAGCCAGGTGCATTCCAGGGCAGAGCGGCTGAAATTTCACTGTTCAAGCGAATTATGGGTTAAAAATGCCGATTTTGATTTTCTAATGAAGTACGGCTGACGCTTGGTGCTGCCGGTCTGCGGACTACACTTTCCGGGAGGGAGCATCCGATTAACCTGGAAGCCGTTAGGGAATGCAGAGGGCTCGGCCTCCCTGTGGACTTACTTCACCAGAACATGCATTTTAACAAGATCCCCAGGTTCTTTATGCATAGTGAACTTTAGATACATTCTTGTAAGTGATTCTCTGTCAGTGGAAGGGATCAGAAGCTGACTCCGGCCATCGCACGCCAGCGCCTGGTTTCCCACAGGGGAGAGGTCCGGGCCGGCGAAGTTGCTCCTCCTGAACCTAGACCGGTAGCAGCGCCGGGAGTTGCTTGCCTCGTAATCCCCCTTGCTGGGTTCCTTCCACCCAACCCCTGCTTCCCCGGGGCGCTCCAGCTGTTTCCCACCCCCACACCCAGGCAGCTACTGTGCACAGCTGGAGCCTCGGCTGCTGGAGTTCTGAGCTGCGGCAGCCGCGGCAGCCAGGCGGGGGCGCCCCAGACCAGGCTGTGCTGGCGGAGGCCGCGCCGCGCCGGGAGAGGGCGACCGAGTGGAGCGGCGGGCGGGGCAGCGCGAGCTAGCTCTGGTGCCAACCCGCGCGGCCTTGGCAGCCCTGGCGCGGCCCCACATTCCCACACCGCGGGAGCCGCGGCTAGCTATCTGGGAGGCGGTGCGCATCACCCTAACATGCATTTCATAAACCCGTCGGGAAATAGTTCTCCAGCCCCGCGGGCCAGTCGTCAGCGACCTTGTCTCCGAGGAACTGCTGATCGTAATCCCTGAGTTGGGTGGGAGTTCAGATTAGAAACCGACTATTTATATCCTCATCATTAAGCAGCAACCAGCAACCACTCCACCCCTTACACAGCATACACTCATGATGAGGAGGTGGGGGGCTGTCGAAGGCGCAGGGGGAGGGAGCAGCGTTGTTAACCCTAATGATTTGCTAAGAAACCCGGGTACAAAAACGCGATTTACGAAACGGCAAGCTTTATGAGGTAGGGAAGGTGACCCGGCAGAAAGCGCGCCGAGCCGCCGCCTCCGGCTCACCGGGGCTGGCTGGCTCCGGGCGCGGTGCGTTCGCAGCTACACGGGCGGCGCGAGGATTTCGCTGGAAGAGGAGCCGGCTGAGTGTCCTGGGCCCAGCTCCGCGCGCCGCGACCAGGGCGACCCCGCAGCCCCACCGTCCCTCTCTCCGGCGGGGGCCCAAGTTAAACCCGGCGGGCGCTGGAAGCGCTCTTAGCCTGCGAGCTGCGGCTCTTTGCAGGCACTGCGCGGCGGACAGTTTGAAGTCAACGCTTCGCTCAGCTGCCGGCGCCGGGGTGTGCGCCTTGGCCCCGGCGTCCGTGGAGGGCTGCGCGTTTCTCCCAGGATGTCAAACAAAACCAGTAGTCTTAACATTTATTAAGGCTTACGTGTTCTGTCTCGAGGCTTATCGGGTCTGCTCAAACTTTTGAGGGTGTGCAAGTGCGCGCGTGTCTCCACCCTCCTCCTGCACCCCACCCCCACCCCGCCCGAGCGGGGCGAAGTAGTCCTATAGAGCGATGATAAATATCCCTGTTGATCACTTGATTGATTACCTCCCTGAAAGGTCACGCGGGCTCGCAGTAATTTCCTTTTGCCTAAGGCTTCCTTTTCACTTTTACTCCGGCACGACAGCTCCGAGTACACGGGATCTTTATTTTTTATTTTAACCCCTAAATGCAACCCCTCCCGAAAACAATGCAGACAACAAAAATCGAATAAAGTCAACTCAAGACCTTTTTTGCTCCCTTGCAGCCTACCTCCTCATCTTGTTCCTTTCTTTCTTGTCGCCCCCGCCCCCTCGGTCTCCGTCCCCCTCTGTCCAACTCAAATGTATTCTGGACACTATTTAATAGATCAGTGTCTTGCAAGTAAACTCAGGCGTCCCTTGGGTCTGCAATTCAAGTCCGTGACTCTCTCTCTTTCTCTCCTGTGAACTGAAAATTCGGATTTAGACCACTAGACAAGCTATTAATTTAGCTAGGCTACCCAGGGTCCTGAACCCAATTAATTTCTAATAATTATAGCCCAAGGGGGCTAGATAGATCTCCCTGCCTCTTTCTTTTATTGCCACTCCACGCCACCGAGGTCAGCGTATAATAATAAAGTGTATATTTTGAAAGCGATCTCTAGAACAGTGAGTTATTGCAATGAATGAAAATTGTTTCCATTTTGGCTAATTGAGCCCGTGGCCGAAGGCTGGAGCTCTGAGACTAAATAAAGAGGACTGTTTCATTTCAACATGAAGAAACCCCTGCCTAGCTCTGGTCACCCAGCGAGATTTTAATTTCTTAACAGCCAACCTGAAACCAAGCGTTGGGTAAACAGTATTAATAATTGCATTACAATGATTAAATTAATCTTGCTGGTAGCCAAGAGAATATAGGTTGCGACTGAATAGCACGATGTAAAGTTCACTGCACAGAGACAATAGGCCAAGAAATACCTCCAAGGAATTCAAACTTTCTTCCACAGATACTGTGGGGCTAGCTCAATTATTATGCGAGGAAAGGAAAATGTCCTGTTGCATGTAATGTATTGAAAATCGGATCGTTGTCCTTTCTAGCTGTAATTAAACATAGTTGGAGGAGGGAGATACTCATCTGTCCTTTCCAAAGGTTCATCTTGCTCCCAACTTCCATGTAGACCTCCCAATTTATGCTTAAAACAAAAAACAAACCCCAAACCCCAAACCAAGCAAACCCAAGCTCCCTGTAAGCTCAACGACTTTCCAAAAAGACACTGCCTCTAGGATGGTTGCTTTGGTGGGAGGAAACTCGAGAACACATTAGACCCAGCCGACTTCCCCCATTCCCAAGGAAACGAATTTCAGGAGGGAAAGGGTAGGCGGGAGGTAGGGGGGCAGGCTACGAAGGCAGCTCGGACAACTTGTTGGAGGCCTCTTTTCTTTGGGGCCAGCGATAGCTTAGATGACCCGTCAGAGGGTGTCGGGAACTCCAGGGGCCCCAACACAGTCACCTGCTCAGATCTCACGGCTGGGACTGGGGACAGGTGGAACTGACGCGGTCCAGGCCCTTGGGAATGGGAACTCTCCAGGCTGGCCGAGCACGGGGGCGGCAACGCTGCAGGCAGTGTGCTGCGGTTGTTCCCGAGTGTTTGCTTCGTTAGGTTAAACACACGTGAACTAGCAACCTAGCTCTTTTATTAACTCACACTCAGGGCAGAAAACAAGTTCTTGAAAAAGAAAAGGGAGGGTGGGGACAGAAGAAAGAGAAAAAGGAAAAGAAGCCAAACTCAGCTTTCAGGTTTGAAAATGTAAGTGATGGTACTGTGAATACTTATATTTATTTAAAATAAAAAGAATAATGCCTTGCGTTTCACAATGCGTTAGCCTGGGGATACAGGAGACTTTGTTTATTATTTCAGTTAGATGGACTCTGATTCTCTTGTGTTCCAAAACCTTGAAAAGACCAGAGAGAAAGGCTCCGATACTAAACTGATTGCAACTCCGGGTTTGCAAAAAAAAAAAAAAAAAAAGGGAGGGTGCTCTGCCGTGCCTGTCTCACCCCCAAGACCTTCACACCGGGGGTTCAGAGACTCTGATTCGATTTCCTCGATCTTCCACCTCCTCTAGCTCCCTTTCACAGCCCACCTCCAGCCCACCACGTGGTGTGTAATTTCTCAGCAGAAACAAGCAGCCCGGTTTCACACGTGGATCTTATATTTAATCTCAGGGTTTGATTCCATGATCCCTTCCTTTCCTAGAAAATTCCCTGAGACCTCTTTACTCCTTTCCAAGGGAACCCAAATATAGTCCGGCTCCCTGGGGGACGCACGCCAAGAATTAACTGGAGGTGTGCGTCGGGGAGAAAGGGCAGCTCCTTGTTTTTCTTTTAAAAAGCCCCTCAGGGTGGGCAGGTGGGATGAAAAGTCCCAGGCAGAACTTCCTGCTGCCCAGGGCAGCCTGGGTGCAAGGGCTCAAGCGGACTCAACCTCTCTTCCTTGCAGAGGAGGCCAAGGCCCTTTAGGTTCGACAGCTAGGCTCATCCAGTGCCTCCTGTGTCTTCTGGGCAGTGCTCCCCCGAGGCCCCCGCAGACCAGCTGGAAGAACTTCTCGCCCACCAGCCTACTATATTTTCTTAAGAGATTTTGTATCCTTTCCAGAGACTCTCAAGCCTCCCAGAGGCACTCCATCTAAACTGAGAGGAACTGAATACATTTGTGTTTGGGGGAAATTTTAGAGTTCCAGACCGCTGAGGACCCACACATAATGGTGCAGTGGCTGGTGCTTTTGCAGGCATCAATCGTGAAAGCATGCTCACCTGGACATGCAAAGCAACAAGACAGCATTTTGGGGGGTGGGGTGGGGGGAGCGAACCCATGTGCCCCTTGAGTCCAGGAGGATGACAGAGGTTTAGTCCACACTGGCACGAGAGAACCTTTTTCTTTGAGAAGTTGTTTCACTCCTGCTTCGTATAATTCCCCCTCTTCCCCTTCCATTCCTCACATTTCAGGCTTACACATTTGTCTCTCTTGGGACCTGTAGCTTGTTTCTCCAGGGATCTGTATCTTACAGTCAAATGCTACCAGAATTACACAGCTCTGGAGAGAAAAAAAAAAAAAAATATGACGGGCATCTTTAGTGAGAGTGGAATCTTTTAAATTTTGATTTTCGTGGACATTGAGGTCCTCTGGGTTGAATCTTGTTATCTCTCTCACACTCCTGGTCCTAGTTTTGACCATTAATGCCAACAGGTGCAATTGGGCATTCTCAATGATTCAGCTTTTTGATATCCCATGTCTTAAGACTTGTTTTCTTTTTCCTTGAGTATCAAAGATGTATTGTTGTGGCACACAGACTGAAAAGATTGTAATTTTCTTTTATAGTGTCTGGCAGGATTTGCAACAGATATTAATGGGAACATAAATAGCACATAGAAAGTATCGAACAAAACTGTTTAATGCAAGGAGGTTGTACCAAAAGAAAATCTGTACGGATTTGGGATTGATTCATACCTTGAACACATCTAATCCCTTTGGGAGTTCCCCCCTTTCTTCGTGTCCACTTCCTTGGTAAATCCTGTAATTAAAACAAATTTCAACAATGTATACTTTTAAGGTTCCTGTGTACACGTGCAGTTTCCCTTCTTTTCCTCCTCCTCGTGACCCCAGGGGTTGCAGGTTTAAGTGAGTGAGTGAAAATGGCATGCTGAGCCGCAGCGACAGGGAGGCGGACGGGCCAGTGATGGGGAGGCCGGAAAGTGACAGCCAACCTTAGGAGGTCCTGGGTGTTGTGTGCCCGTGCAGAGCGGGCCCTGGGAGTCAGGGGTGACGGTTACTATTTGATGGTACCAGACTACGGAAATATTCGAAGGACAGCATCAAGCCCTGCTATGACACCCCTAGAACCACGAAAGTAGCATTTGTTTTGCTTCCAACTCTGAAAGCGGAAGCCAAAGTAGCTTTAGTAGCAGCAGCAGTTGAGTTCTCAAGTTCAAAATGATTCTCACTTTCTCCTGAGTGATTCGCCAAGGTTCAGCCTTTCTCCTAGTTCGTTAGCAGAGGAAATATTTATTTTCCTTCCCAACGTCTTGCTTTCTCAACAGATAGTACAGACAATTTTCTACAATTTATGTCGGAAAAAACACCAGTAGTAGTTATAACACAGGCTCATTGGTGATTCCAACGCGGAATCAATCCTCTGCCCAAGCCTTTTCATTCCTCCCCCCCAGCCCCCCCGCCCCGGGCGAGGTGTCTGCTCCCCTCCAGCTCCCCGCGCTGGCTCCCCGCCCCCCGCCGCCCTCCCCTTGACTCCCTTTCTCCGCCTCCTCGGCGATTGCCATCTGACAAGATCTCCAAATCAAAGTGATAAATCGCTCCAAACTTTTTTTGGCGGCGCTGAGATGTTGGAGGGGCGTGTAGCGCGCATGTGCGAAGGTGTCCAAACTGACAATGCTAGAGAGATAGCGAGTGTGGATTGAAAGAAAGGGAGAGGGAGGGAGCGTGAAAGAGGGAAAGACAGAGTGTGTGGCAGTAAGTGTGTGTGTGTGTGTGTGAGAGAGAGAGAGAGAGAGAGAGAGAGAGAGAGAGAGAGAGAGAGAGAGAGAGAGAGAGAAGTGAGAGAGAGGGAGGGAGGGAGGGAGCGAGCGAGAGAGCAAAAGAAGGAAAAGATCCAAGGAAAAAAAAAAACCCAACCACACACCAGCGGCTGCAGGACTGGGCACAGCATGAGATCCAAAGGCAGGGCAAGGAAACTGGCCACAAGTAGGTGCAATATCCCTTTTCTATTGGCTTTCCCCCTCCTCTGCCATCTTGCATATCTGTCTCCAGGACTCCGGGACGGAGCGCGGGCTGCCTCTTGCGCGGGGCGCCGGGTGGAGGGCAGGCACAGTGCAGCCCCAGCAACCTGCCGGTTCCAGCCTCCGCGCCCCGGCGCCCGCGCTCTCGCTCCTGCTTTGGGCGCCAGAGGAGCCCCGGCAACCTTCATCCCCGCACATCGACCAGCTGTAGCAACCCCGGGGTGGGGGTGGGGGTGGGGGCAGCAAAAACGCGGGTGGGAGGGAGGAGAGAGCGCGAGAGTGAGCGTAAAGCGGAGGGGGGAGAGGAGAGCCGAGTCTCCCCCTCCCCTCCCCGTCCCCCAGGCGGGGAGAGTCGCCTCTGGCCAACCAGCTAGTCCCGGGTGTGGGAGGAGGGGGGAGTGCTGGATGGGGGAGGCGGGAAGGGCAGGGGAGCATTTTCGAGCCTGGGTTTGTTTCTGGGGTTTGGAAAGGGTGGCAGGCTCAGAGGGAAACGCAGTGGTGGTGGCGGCGGGCGGCGGCGGGCGGCGGCGGCGGAGTTGGGAAAAGTTGCGAGCCGGCCGCTGGAAGTTGCGCGGGCGGGCGGGCGGGCGGGCAGCGCCGAGCCGCGGCTGCGGTAGTGGGCGCTGTGCGCTCGGTCTTGCTCTCAGGCGTGCGCGGCGCAGAGGGAGGACTGGGTAGGGGAGCGGGAAGACAAAGGGGGGCGATCTCCGCGTGGTGGGGGGACCGGCCAGTCCAGCGCCGGGCTCGTCAGAGCTGCGGGCAGGTGGGGAGAGCAAAGACCCCGCGAACGAGAGCAGAGCGGGACGTGGAGGGCGCGCGGCCAGAGGCGACAGCCGTGGCGGATAAAGAGGCCGAGAGGGCGCGCTCCGACCGCGAACCCCGCGCTGGCGCGGAGCCGACTGACCCCCAGGGGGCGGCCTGCTTGGAAGTGGGGGCACAGAGAGGGCGCGGCCGAGTCTCCCGTTCCCTTGCTGGGTGCAGCTGGGGTCCTGGGTCAGTAATCCTCCCCGGCGCCCCCTGCCTGCCGGCGCGCAGTAGCCCTGGTCACGCGGAGCCAGCGCTTGGGTCTGGGGCGCGCGGGACCCCATCCCCCACTCTTCCCGCAAAAGTGTTAGGCGACTCGTCCTGCAGTACCGGCCACACGGACCCGGTCGGACCGAGGTTAACCTTAGCCGGTACTGCAGGCAAGGGGGCTGAGTTGGCTCCAGTGCTTCTTCCCTGAGTCTTAGGGAACTCGGCGGCTTGGGGCCGCGGGGCGGCCCGGAGCTGATTTGGGAAGCCAGGCCGCCTTCGCTCTCACACTTGCATTGGCTGGAGACCGAGCTCTCTAATTAATTGTTTTGTTTTTCGGCTGGAGAAATGAGAGTTAGGGAGAGGGTGGGCTGTTTGTGTTCAGTGAAGTCTCCAGTCTCCCCTGCAGACCCTGGCACTTTAGAAACCAAGTATGCGGTGTCCGGGCGGCAGCCTGGCGGAAGTGGCGGCACCTCAGCTTGGCGCTCAGCTTCGCGGGCGGTGGGACTCAGCGATGTAGCCCGGTGAGATGCTGTCATCCTAGGTGCCTTTCCAGTGCCTGATCTCGTCCTCACCCAAGCACTCCCACACTCCCGAATATTTATATTTTTCTTACTTTGGCGTCAGGGATCAACCCAAATATAGGGCTCTTCTTTGGAGGGGATAATCAATCCATCTGTTTCCTTTTTGGATATTGTTCTTTTCACTTCTCAGCGGTGTCAAAGCTCGCCAGTGGTATTGTTTGCTTTTAAATGAGCCTGATGTCTTTACTTTCATCTAAGGGGGAATAAATGTACAAACGCCTGGAAGCTGGAGGGCTTCAATTTCCGACTAAAGGTTAGGAGTGTGTGTGTGTGCTGTGCGTGTGCGTGTGTGTTGTTGGGAGGGGGCAGAGAGCCTGCCTCAGCCCAGCCGAAGTTGTGAAATGAGAGCCTCAGGCTTCTTGCGGCACCTCTTTTGCCAGGCATCCACCGAAGTGAAAGCAGAGCACAAAACACTTCGAATTTTCTCGAGCAACTTTTTCAACTTATTGCCAAGCAACCGAACACTGCTGCAGTGAAATATTCTCGCACACACCGCTCACCCAGTATCCAGAAAGAGCGCCTTGCGTCTGTCTGATCTGATACTTGTCGTGAAACGGGTGGGAGACATTTATTTTATCTCCTGCGTCGGTAAGGATGCGGCTGCGGCTTTCTGCTAGATCCCAACTACAAACTTTGTCTGGCTGAGCCTCGGGCTCTCACGTAAGAGGGCTCTGGCTGTTGGTGCTGCATTTGTCTTCCTCAGACAGAAGCGCTGCTTAGTGTAGTTTTTTTTTTTTTTCCAGTTACAATCTGAGTAATAAAGGAAATCATATTTACGGATTTTTGTATTTTAAGGCGCTATTTCCTTTGCCGTAGTAGGGCGCGGCTGGGAAGGTTGGTGACCCTTGCCGCGCAGTCATCCAGTGAAAACTCAAGCTGCTGGGTCGGCCTGCTGTGGTCTCTTTTTCTGAGTTAGGGGGAGGTAGGGTGACCAACATATTATAAAAAACAAATCTGCCTTTGTCGTGGTAAAAGTAAGCATTACAGTGGAAACATATCACGTAAACATGGTTGTTTTCTCGATTGCTTGTTACTCTTTGTCTCTTGTAAATTTCTTTGGTGGCCATAAATCCTGGCTTGCTCTTGGCCACGGCAAGGGAGCTTATGGATCCAGACTAGAGACTGCATACCCTGAAGATACCCTCTGAAGTTACACTGAGATTGAATTCACAACCCAGTTTGCACCTTTTGGGGCTTTTACTTTTTTACACATTACTTTAAGCTGATAAATTCGTTGTAAGCATATGCGAAGATTTAAAGTTTGAATTAAAAAATAAACGGAAAAGCAGGATCAACATACACACTGTCTAAAGCCCCCAACTTTTTTTATTTCCATACGTAAGAAAAATAAAAGCCAAGAGGCTCTGTCAGCGCCAGAGACTTCCCAGCCTTTTCCTTGGCCAGCTAGAATAGCACCTGGGCTGTGCCAGAAATGCCAGTTGCAACTCTCCTGATGGATGGGAAGGAAGTGAGCTCGGATCTGCCCAGCATTATCTAGAGCCTGAAACGCTGAAATTACCCCCACCCCACTTCCCGAGAGTGACAACCGCAGGATTTCAATCACAGCAATGAGGCAGTTGCTTCAAGTAACCCCCTTAACTACCACTCCCCCCAAAGTCTTGTAAAAATGCAGAAGACTGTGCAAGCTCTGTGTGTGTGTGTGTGTGTGTGTGTGTGTGTGTGTCTTATTCTAAATTTGATCTCTATGAAAACAGGCTCAGAAGTAGAAAAGGTAAATGCGGCTGTGCTGTCCTCCACCTCCTCACCTTAGAAGCCATTGCCTAAGATAAAAGGAAATGCACGCCTAGTTCAGACAGTCACTCTGTGCCTCACTTTACTAGGCTTTGCTTCATCCTTAAGAAACTCGGATTAAAGCAGAGCTGAGTTTTCAGATGTACATTTATTTGTTTGTTTCAGACTGCTTTTGAGGAGGAAAAACATTCTCCCGGTGGAGGCCGAGGCCCCTTCTAGGAAGGCAGTTTATTTGCCATTACTTGACCATTACCACGGCTTAGGGCTTCTTTATTGCATTTGGCACTCTGAGTACAGTCTTCCTGGAGCATTTCAATGTGTTTCATACCTCCACTCCCCACTCTAAATCTGTGTTTAGGGGAAGGTTAATTACGCCTTGCTTTCTCCCCTCTTCCTCAACACTGTGGGAGGAGATGGTTCATTAGCTGCAGAGCCTGCAAGGCTGGAAAGGTCCGCTTCTGCTCCAGGTTTTTTTATTTGTAAGGGCTGAGGAACGCCAGGTCTTGGCGATGGTGCACGTGAACATGTATGTGAGTGTGAGTGGTCGCCAAGCTTTTGCAGCTCAGGCTTCTCCCTGTTCCCCCAGGCCTGCCCACCTCTGCCTACAGATGCTTACCCAGTAGAAATGAACACGGTCATTCTGGGACATTTTTGGTTTTCTTTCTCTTTCCTTTCTGTCTTTTTTGCCTTTCAGTTGAAGTCAATGAGTCTGTAGTCAGTTTCTCTTTAAATATGAGTGTTTGGGAGTTTATCTTACTTTATTTTCAGAAGCTGGGGCTGGATGATCCAAGCCTCCAGTGGAGTCCTAGAGGAGGCCACAGCTGGGAATGCATGGTTCTGTCCTCTGCGGGTGTGGAGGGCAAGAGAGCGCCCTGATGAGCCGCCCCAGCACACATCGCTTGGCCCCCTCTCTTCGTTATCTCTGCACCTTGACTCCGGTGGAAGCCAGCCCTGAGGTGGAGAGACTTGACCTGTCTGTTTCTGGCTATTCTCTTCCCATTTCCGTGATACTCAGTGTGGAAAGCAGCTCTATTCCCTAGAGCTGGCTGCACCTCCCAGTCCACCTTTCCAAACCTCCTGGTGTAGAGAATAGGGCCCCTGGGGCCTGGGGTGAGGCAGGGGAGACCAGAGGGGGGAGGAGTCCATGCTCATTGCCCCACCTCCAGCAATCCCGCATCTGGCTCCTCAGGCTTCTTAGTTTAGGGAACAGAGGTTTGGCCAGAAGTCTTCTTACCACTCCAACATCAGGGCTATTTCATGCCTGGCATGCTGCTGGCCTCAGCAGCGTAGGCACTGCCGGGGGAAATGCATGCATACCTTTGCTTGCATATGCATTTATACAGGAACACTCTTATGCAAGGCTCAGGCAGGGTAGATCCCTTCCAACTTATCAGGGTGGAGGAAAGAGGGGCAGTGGGGGGAGGAGATGGGGCAGAATGCCAGGCACATTTTTCTGGAGTGGTGATGAACCTTTCCTCCTCTGGGAGATACTGCCTAGGTGCTAAGGTAGTCTGTGGGCTCTGCTTTTCTCTTCTCCTGGGTGGCAAGGGAGGAGTTGTTAGCTCCCTCCCTACTTACCCACTCCATTAAACACCATCCTCTTTCTAAAATTAGGTTTCCCCTGCCCATTCTTCTAGCCTTCTGAGCTTACCAGAGAATTCACAAGGAGATTGGCAGAGCAGGGAGGACAAGTTGAAGGAAGAGGATGAAAAGGAGACAGACAAACCCAACACAAAACCAGAGAGGGGGACAGAAAGCTGAGCACGTCTCCTTGTAGCTCCCTGGTTTCCACAGAGATTGGTGTTTTCTTCCCCACCCTGTAAACGAAACAAAACAAAACAAAACAAAACAAAACAAAACAACACAACAATTCTTGGTAATTACCTTTGCTGCATGTCATACAAGAAACTTCAGAGATGTTTCTATACAGGGAAGAAACTGTTTACAAAACTCTTTCAAAAGTGTGACATACTGCTCTAGTTCAGCACTAAAAAGCTAAACATACTTATTCTCCTTTGAAGTGCCCGAGCTGGGGAGCTAATTTGAGTGTCGTTCAGATATTTCTGTGGGTATAACTAATGGCCTTTACCTATTTAGCTCAAGTGGGTGGAGAGAAAAGCCTGAATTCCTTGTCCAATGGGTCCCTCTGGAGACTGGGCTCTGGCTCCTGGCCAGTTCTGTACAGTGTCAACATTGGATATTTGAATTCCCAGACTCTATTTAACAACTTTCTAAATAAATAAACTCATTGTGTGTCTGTGTTTAAAATTATTTCACCTCTTTCATAAAAATCTTACATTGGCCTTGCAAGTTGATTTTTTTTAAAAAAATAAACAAACAAACAGTTTAAGGCATTTTAATAGCCAGATTTCCATAAGATGTGTATATTGGAAAGCTGTTGTCTCAGTTAGGGGTGGGTAAGGCACAAGCTATACTATGTGACTTGATAGTGAACTGTAATAAAAATTAAGCTAAGTTCAGAAAGTCAGTAAAATATTTAATCACACATAAATGAAAATTTATTGGTCTTTTTTTTTTTTTTTTCTTTTCAGTACTGGGGATTGAACTCAGGATCCTGTACTCTATTTCCCTGGCCCATAAATGGAAATTTAGTGCCTTTACATATTTGATAATTTCGCCCAGTGGGTCTTTAGAGGGCTTCATTGGTGAGTCCTGAATGAGCTTCTATGAATAGACTTCCCCATCATTCTAGGTTCCAAAGACAGATACAGAACTGTACGTATGAAGTTTTATTTCTGGGCATTTTTTTTTCTGTCTTTGTTATTGCAAGTTGAAAGGACTACATACATAAATATTAATTATTCTTGTTTTTCACTTTGGTCAAAAGAATTCCACAAATTTTACAATTTTTATTAATTTCTCAGCATTTGAACATCCATGCAGTTATTATGCAGATGAGAACATAGTTCTAAAAAGTCCGAACTTAACTTTTTTTTTCTAAGCAAACTCTAGTCCTCTTGCAAGTGTGGATTCCATCTGGAGTTGTTAGGAAAGAAAGTGGAATTTACTTTAATTTATGTGTGTAAAGGACATTATTTAAAAAATGGGATTTGAAAGGGCACAGAGCAAAAGCCATAACATTTAGCTGGTTACGTGGAGAACTCAAAGCCAAGGGAAAAAAAATACCACCAACCCATGCAGACCCTGAAATAGATTACAATGACCTCAGCCATGTTCATTTTCAAAAATAATAGCCATGATTAAAATGGGGAGAGTGTTTCACTTGGAACCACATTCTTCTGCATTACTATAAAAGCTGTTTTGTCCTTAAAGAACTGTTTCATCACAGAGAAAGGAAGCATGTGAATTTCTAATCACATCTTTGACTCTTCAGGAGTGTTCATTCTTGAATTTTTCTTTTGATTTTAACTATTATACTTATTCAATATCAAACATACTTTTGATTTGTGTATTCAGCAAGATCCTTCACTATTAAGTTTTATACTGCTTCTGAGGAAGAAATTTGTTTAGAAAGAGATTTTATTCTCATAGTAAAACCTGCCTAGGGGTCAAGGACTATATTGACTATGTAACAGGAAGGACTAGAATTTCCCTAACATTGTTTGAGACATTTTCTAGCAAGTTATTTTTGTATGTTGTTGTTCAAATGATGACATTTATTTATTTAATTAAAAAGTCATTTATTGATTTATTTGGTATAGGGTCTTGCTATGGCAGCTCAAACTTGTAGTGATTGTCCTGTCTCAGTCTCCCCAGTGCTGGGATTACAGGCATGTGGTACCAGGGATCGAACCTGTGTCCTTTGTGCTTGCCACGCAGGTGCTTAGACCGCCAAGCTATCTCCCCAGCCCCTTAAATGATAACATTTATGAAAGTCCTTGTATGTGCAGTTGGTAGGCCTTGGTGATGGGCAGTTACCTGAGAAATATAATGTGGTAGGTGTTGTGCACAACAAACTGTGTTTTGGGGAATATTTATAATATCTCAGGAATACTTCAGATGTACAATCACTGTTTGAATGTGGTTTGATCCCTGATTTAAAGGCCAGATAGGGGGCCGGGGAGATAAAGTGCTTGCCTGGCAAGCGCAAAGACCTGAGTTCAATCCCCAGTTCCACATACACACACACACACACATACACACACACACACAAAATAAATAAAATAAAGGCCAGATCATCTTTGAGTTATTGAATATCTCCTGTGAATTGCAAAATAATAATATGAACATTCTTGCAGATCTTTGTTTATGAAATAGGAGTAATACTATTGTGCCTGGATATCTTGTGAAGTAGAAGTAATAATACTAATACGTTATTTAGTTGCGAACACTTCAGGTTTTATTCTAGTATAATCATTCCCATGTGCAAATTTAATTTTCATGCAGCAAGTTTGTAAGTTGCTGTATTACTCTGGCTGAGTTGTTCCTTCCCAAATGATGGGCTTGGACTGAAGCAGAGTTTGTACACTCCAGTGGCTATGGGGATCAGGCACAGTAAATGAATGAAGCAAGTTGGGCGAAAGTGTTAAATTCTTTCCTATTTTTGGATAAATTTTTGATACTCAGCCTCTGTGTTCCAGAACAAGAGGGAGTAGTGGGGACTGTGGCTGGCTGTGGGTCGCGCTATCTCTGATGGTGGCAGCTGCTGCTCAGCTCCCCCTCACTGCTGCCATTTGGCTAAGAGGGCCCAGTGCTTCTGGCTCTTCCAGCCCTAGAGAAGCCATCAACCTGGCTTTTTATGGGACTCTTCTGTACTTTAAGATTCTGATTCAACCTAAAACAGTTCTGCGAGCTCCACCAAACACCTCTGATTGCAGTACATAGAGTGCAGATTTGCAGTCTGGATTAGTTGATTTCTAAGGGTCCGTCAAAGTTCCAACATCTTATAATATCCATGAGGATTGCTGAATACTGTCTTATGTTTTTAAGATCTGTATCTTGCTCCTCATCCCAAAGTTTGTGTGTGTGTGTGTGTGCGTGTTTTTTTTTTTTTTTTGGTGGAAATATTTATTATAGAATCTGCTGTCTGGCCATTTATCTGGAAAAATAGTGTTTCACAGCCGTGTTCTGTCTTTCTTTCCTTCCATGCCTGCTCATCACTAATTAGCTTAAAAAAGAAACTGCTATGTCCTTTTCTCCTCTTGTAGCCACTGGGCACCATCCTGTCTTATTTCTTACACAAACTGTTCTTTAATCTGTGGGCTGGGACCAGGGAGATAGCTCAGTAGAATAAGCTCTTGCCTGGCAAGCAGAAGGGCCTGAGTTCAATTCTCGGACCCCCACCCCCCCAAAAAAAAATCTGTGGGCTGAGGATTGGACAGTAAATCATTAGGAGACAGTTGTCTGTGGTTTTCCACTGTGGAAGAGGTGATTTGATTACTGTGGAGTATTCAGAGGAAGAGTTTACCCTTATCCTCTTCTTCAGGATCCAAGTGTCAATCCAGTCTGGTTTTTTTTTTTTTTTTTTT